>NW_020837945.1:45033329-45469157 GCF_003676395.1 Aethalodelphis obliquidens | reverse complement strand
CCCGGACCGGGGCACGAACCCGTGTCCTCTGCATCGGCAGGCGGACTCTCAACCACTGCGCCACCAGGGAAGCCCAAGCCTCATCGTTTTAAATTCTTTTCTGAGGCTCTGTATTCTTGGGAACCTGGGCTACGACAGTTGCCACAGAATTAATATTTCTGCCATCCCTTGAAAATTGAGGGTATTTGTTCTAGTCAAATGCAAGTTCAGACAAAATATATTGATATTTAGTTAAATGCTTACCTGAACGTGTGTTATAGTAAATTGTGGCATAAGAGAAATAGCTGCAAAAGGGATTTTCATGTGTTCTAGACATTCCTTGGTTTTTCTGTGAGGCATAGTATTTTCTTCCAGGCCTTGTGTTCTTGCTAAGTTTCAATTTCTGAGTTGCATTTGGGAACTGCATATCAGGATCCTTTTTGTGTGTCCTACACTTCTCTATTTACTATCCAGGACAGTAAAGTGTAGAGGTTAAGAGCTCAGGCTCTCAGGTTGTACTGCTTAGATCTGAATCCTGCCTCTGCTACTTCGGAGCTGTGTGCCCTTTGGCAAATTTCCTTACCTCTCCATACCTCAATTTTCTCAGCTGTAAAGAGAAGATAATGACAGTAACTTATAGAGACGTTTTGTAGATTAAAGAAGAGAATGCATCTAAAATGCTGCGACAGTGCTTAGCTCATGTAAGAGTAATTATTAGTATTATTTCTTCTCATATTTAGTCTCTACACTAAACACTGTGCAGGATACACTCATAAGAAAAATGTCTGTCATTTCAAAAGGGGAAACAAGTGCTATATTTGTTATGTATTCTTTATCTCCACCAAGAGGGAAGGCATCACAGTATCAATATTTGTTGCTAACTGTAAGTATCTGCAGAGAGTGAGGGGGAATAAACTAGCTCTCCAGTGGAACACCCTGAAGTATATGCTTCTGAAATCTACTGTCTATATACACCTGGTTATTCTCTTCTAGTGCTATGAAGAGAACTCCACATGTGTCAGAACTCCCAGAATTTGATCCTGTTCTCGCAACTATAAGAAATGCTTTTCTCATGGCATGTTCCTCACTGGCTGTGTAACACTAGGCCACTGAAACTTTTGGGGAGTCGCTCTGCTCATCTGTAAATGGAAGATAATAATACCTCATGGGTTTATTTACTCATCATGAAGCATTTATTGCCAGACACTGGGCTGGAACCTGTGGACACAAAGATAAATAAGGCCCAGATCCTATACTCAGTTTACTTACTGCTAATAAAAACAGTTGTCACCATTTTCAGTCAAAGAAAATGAAGATCAGAAAAGGCAGGCAGGAAAACTATCCAGGGCAACGTGGCCAGCAAACGTGCCAGATCTAAGACTTGGATGCAGGCCTCTGCCTTCAAACCAGTGATATTTCCGTTACATAATTCTGCTTTCCTTTTGTCAACATTCAATAAAGTATTATGAATAAAATATTCTATAAATGTAAAGAGCTTTACATATTAACTTTATTGCATTATCCTGAAACATCATTTCACCTTTTTAAGCACTAAAGTGTCCTCCTTCAACTTTTAGAGGCAAAAGACAAGTAGAGGTAAATTTCCCACAAGGAAGAAGAATTTGTAGGTGGCAAAACAGTTTCACAAAAAACCTTTACGTCAAGAATTAGATTGTGAAGCAGCTTGCTTGTCACTAACTTCTTTTCTTCTTAAGACAATGACCATTTCCTTATTAGTAAGTAAATGAATAAAAGAAACATACACACTGGCTATTTTTAATGCTTTGCTTTTTTCTTAAAAATTCATTAATAATTTAACATGTTTAAATTTAAATGAAATAAACATAATTTAACGATAATTCATTTAACATGCCAATAAAACTAAGGACAGCTGCAGTGTATAAAAGGGGTCAGAATACTCGATCAACCTATCTTGGGGGTGTTCTTGGGAAGTTTTAAATGGAAGCACTTTGCGGAAGAAGACTGGCAGCAATCTAGCAACGTGTGTGACAGATTGACACAATGATTGCTGGGATGCAGAGTGCCCCACATCCTGTCCGTTCAGTCGAGTATATTAGATACTTTGGAAATTGATAACACACCTCCAAGCCAAATTGCACACTGACAGGTTGATACCAACTTCATCATGATCTAACCAGTGGATCCCTGGAAGCACTCTAGAACAGGCGGCCCTATTGAAATTGCACACATAAATCAGCTGAAGTAAAAACTCCTTTCATGACCCTGAAACATTTCTTGAGGTCTGGAACACATTCATCTTTTAAGGTTTTTACTACTGACGAAGAGACATACCCACTCATTCCTAGAAGCAATATACTCTCATATCCTTATCTTTCAGGTTACAGAAAATGGCCCTTGTTTTTGTAAAAGTATATTAAAGTAGGGCTCTTTCTATCTCAATTATAGCCAAGGCCCAAAAAGGCCAAGGAGAAAAAAATAATACACAGCAAGTGTCCTACATTACATACCTCTCCTACATTACAAGGCTTTATAAGAGAGATTCAAAAATAAAGGAACAAAATCACTGGTTTTGTCACCTGTTGCTCAGTACCCAGATCACTGAAGAGGCTTGGATGGAAATAACTATTTTTGGAGAATGTAGTTGGAGTGTGAGGCACCCCCTTATGTCAAATCTAGTGCAGGACTTGATAGGAACACTGGGAGAATTTTTATTTGCCATTGGAGTTTGGTGGAATACAAGGCACTTGTTTTGATCCATGCCTGGAAAAGCTTACAGGTGAGACACTGGCTGGTTGGTACCTGTTCTAAGGAGAGAACACTGGTATGTAGTTTTAAAAATGAATTTAGGGGGCTTCCCTGGTGGCGCAGTGGTTGAGAGTCCGTCTGCTGATGGAGGGGATGCGGGTTCGTGCCCCGGTCCGGGAGGATCTCACATGCCACGGACTGGCTGGGCCTGTGAGCCATAGTCGTTGGGCCTGTGTGTCCGGAGCCCGTGCTCCACAATGGGAGAGGCCACAGCAGTGAGAGGCCCGTGTACCGCAAAAAAAAAAAAAAAAAAAAAAAAAAAAAAAAAAAAAAAAAAAAAAAATGAATTTAGTATTTAGCATGAATATAAAACCTACAATTTAGTGCTGTAATTAGCAGCATACACAGTAGAGCTCAGACCACCAAGGCTTGAGTCTTGGCTCTCTCATCTCCAGATCTTGTAACTTTGGTTGAATTAATACCTCTATGGCTCCATTTTTTCATGTGTAAAAACGAGGATAATCATTCCTTCTCTTCTTGAGAAAGTTGAATAAGTTAATACATGTAAACAACGCACTCCGTAAAAGTTAGTTATTGTAATTGTTATAAGCTGTGTTTTCACTAACTGCAGGGCAAAGGAGTCTATCTTTGAATCAGACATGGGCCTTGTGGGATGGGGCCTGCTTGGGTTTTTGTCTCAAAGGCACGTTGCCCAAAGGTGTAAGATGTCATCAGAGAGGTGAACAGCTGGAAAACAGACTAACAAAATGATCATGAGCTCTAAAAGGCACAGACTTTCTTAGTAAATCTTCAGGAAAGATATGTGTAGTGATTGGGAGGGGTCCCCAAAGAAGCTATGAAAGTAATGACACAGTTAGTTTTAATTACCCAGGAAGCTCAAATCAAAGCCAGATCAAGAGAGTACCAATTAAGTGAGATCTATCCTTCAGCTTACCTAGCCTTCTTCCCATAACCCCTCTGACTATGAATGGGTCAGAGATCTTTTTTTTTTTTTTTTTACATCTTTATTGGAGTATAATTGCTTTACAATGGTGTGTTAGTTTCTGTTTTATAACAAAGTGAATCAGTTATACCTATACGTATGTTCCCATATGTCTTCCCTCTTGCATCTCCCTCCATCCCACCCTCCCTACCACACCCCTCTAGGTGATCACAAAGCACGGGCTGACCTTCCTGTGCTATGTGGCTGCTTCCCACTAGCTATCTATTTTACATTTGGTAGTGTATATATGTCCATGCCACTCTCTCACTTTGTCACAGCTTACCCTTCCCCCTCCCCTTATCCTCAAGTCCATTCTCTAGTAGGTCTGTGTCTTTATTCCTGTCTTACCCCTAGGTTCTTCATGACATTCTTTTTTCCTCAGATTCATATATATGTGTTAGCATACGGTATTTGCCTTTCTCTTTCTGACTTACTTCACTCAGTATGACAGACTCTAGGTCCATCCACCTCCCTAAAAATAACTCAATTTCGGTTCTTTTTATGGCTGAGTAATATTCTATTGCATATATGTGCCACATCTTCTTTATCCATTCATCCGATGATGGACACTTAGGTTGTTTCCATCTCCTGGCTATTGTAAATAGAACTGCAATGAACATTTTGGTACATGACTCTTTTTGAATTATGGTTTTCTCAGGGTATATGCCCAGTAGTGGGATTGCTGGGTCATATGGTAGTTCTATTTGTAGTTTTTTAAGGAACCTCCATACTGTTCTCCACAGTGGCTGTACCAATTCACATTCCCACCAGCAGTGCAAGAGGGTTCCCTTTTCTCCACACCCTCTCCAGCATTTATTGTTTCTAGATTTTTTGATTATGGCCATTCTGACCGGTGTGAGATGGTATCTCATTGTAGTTTTGATTTGCATTTCTCTAATGATTAATGATGTTGAGCATCCTTTCATGTGTTTGTTGGCAATCTGTATGTCTTCTTTGGAGAAATGTCTATCTAGGTCTTCTGCCCATTTTTGGATTGGGTTGTTTGTTTTTTTGTTATTCAGCTGCATGAGCTGCTTGTAAATTTTGGAGATGAATCCTTTGTCAGTTGCTTCATTTGCAAATATTTTCTCCCATTCTGAGGGTTGTCCTTTGGTCTTGTTTATGGTTTCCTTTGCTGTGCAAAAGCTTTGAAGTTTCATTAGGTCCCATTTGTTTATTTTTATTTCCATTTCTCTAGGAGGTGGGTCAGAAAGGATCTTGCTGTGATTTATGTCATAGAGTGTTCTGCCTATGTTTTCCTCTAAGAGCTTGATAATTTCTGGCCTTACATTTAGGTCTTTAATCCATTTTGAGCTTATTTTTCTGTATGGTGTTAGGGAGTGATCTAATCTCATACTTTTACATGTAGCTGTCCAGTTTTCCCAGCACCACTTATTGAAGAGGCTGTCCTTTCTCCACTGTACATTGCTGCCTCCTTTATCAAAGATAAGGTGACCATATGTGTGTGGGTTTATCTCTGGGCTTTCTATTCTGTTCCATTGATCTATCTTTCTGTTTTTGTGCCAGTACCATACTGTCTTGATTACTGTAGCTTTGTAGTATAGTCTAAAGTCAGGGAACCTGATTCCTCCAGCTCTGTTGTTCGTTCTCAAGATTGCTTTGGCTATTCGGGGTCTTGTGTGTTTCCATACAAATTGTGAAATTTTTTGTTCTAGTTCTGTGAAAAATGCCAGTGGTAGTTTGATAGGGATTGCATTGAACCTGTAGATTGCTTTGGGTAGTAGAGTCATTTTCACAATGTTGATTCTTCCAATCCAAGAACATGGTATATCTCTCCATCTATTTGTATCATCTTTAATTTCCTTCATCAGTGTCTTATAGTTTTCTGCATACAGGTCTTTTGTCTCCTTAGGTAGGTTTATTCCTAGATATTTTATTCTTTTTGTTGCTATGGTAAATGGGAGTGTTTTCTTGATTTCACTTTCAGATTTTTCATCCTTAGTGTATAGGAATGCCAGAGATTTCTGTGCATTAATCTTGTATCCTGCTACTTTACCAAATTCATTGATTAGCTCTAGTAGTTTTCTGGTAGCATCTTTAGGATTCTCTATGTATAGTATCATGTGATCTGAAAAGAGTGACAGCTTTACTTCTTCTTTTCCGATTTGGATTCCTTTTATTTCCTTTTCGTCTCTGATTGCTGTGGCTAAAACTTCCAAAACTATGTTGAATAAGAGTGGTGAGAGTGGGCAACCTTGTCTTGTTCCTGATCTTAGTGGAAAGGCTTTCAGTTTTTCACCATTGAGGATGATGTTAGCTGTGGGTTTGTCATATATGGCCTTTATTATGTTGAGGAAAGTTCCCTCTATGCCTACGTTCTGGAGGGTTTTTAACATAAATGGGTGTTGAATTTTGTTGAAAGCTTTCTCTGCATCTATTGAGATGATCATATGGTTTTTCTCCTTCAAATTTTAATATGGTGTATCACATTGATTGATTTGCATATATTTAAGAATCCTTGCATTCCTGGAATAAAGCCCACTTGATCATGGTGTATGATCTATTTAATGTGCTGTTGGATTCTGTTTGCTAGTATTTTGTTGAGGATTTTTGCATCTATGTTCATCAGTGATATTGGCCTGTCGTTTTCTTTCTTTATGACATCCTTGTCTGGTTTTGGTATCAGGGTGATGGTGGCCTCGTAGAATGAATTTGGGAGTGTTCCTCCCTCTGCTATATTTTGGAAGAGTTTGAGAAGGATAGGTGTTAGCTCTTCTTTAAATGTTTGATAGAATGCACCTATGAAGCCATCTGGTCCTGGGCTTTTTTGTTTGTTGGAAGATTTTTAATCACAGTTTCAATTTCAGTGCTTGTGATTGGTCTGTTCATATTTTCTATTTCTTCCTGATTCAGTCTTGGTAGGTTGTGCATTTCTAAAATTTGTCCATTTCTTCCAGCTTGTCCATTTTATTGGCATAGAGTTGCTTGTAGTAATCTCTCATGATCTTTTGTATTTCTGCAGTGTCAGTTGTTACTTCTCCTTTTTCATTTCTAATTCTATTGATTTGAGTCTTCTCCCTTTTTTCTTGATGAGTCTGGCTAATGGTTTGTCAATTTTGTTTATCTTCTCAAAGAACCAGCTTTTAGTTTTATTGATCTTTGGTATCATTTCCTTCATTTCTTTTTCATTTATTTCTGATCTGATATTTATGATTTCTTTCGTTCTGCTAACTTTGGCGTTTTTTTGTTCTTCTTTCTCTAGGTGCTTTACGGGCAATGTTAGGTTGTTTATTCGAGATGTTTCCTGTTTCTTACGGTAGCATTGTATTGCTATAAACTTCCCTCTTAGCACTGCTTTGCTGCATCCCATAGGTTTTGGGTCATTGTGTCTCCATTGTCATTTGTTTCTAGGTATTTTTTGATTTCCTCTTTGATTTCTTCAGTGATCACTTCGTTATTAAGTAGTGTACTGCTTAGCCTCCATGTGTTTGTATTTTTTACATATCGTTTCCTGTAATTGATATCTAGTCTCATAGCATTGTGGTCAGAAAAGATACTTGATACGATTTCAATTTTCTTAAATTTACCAAGGCTTGATTTGTGACCCAAGATATGATCTATCCTGGAGAATGTTCCATGAGCACTTGAGAGAAATGTGTATTCTGTTGTTTTTGGATGGAATGTCCTATAAATATCAATTAAGTCCATCTTGTTTAATGTATCATTTAAAGCTTGTGTTTCCTTATTTATTTTCATTTTGGATGATCTGTCCATGGGTGAAAGTGGGGTGTTAAAGTCCCCTACTATGAATGTGTTACGGTTGATTTCCCCTTTTATGGCTGTTAGTATTTGCCTTATGTATTGGGGTGCTCCTATGTTGTGTGCATAATTATTTACAATTGTTATATCTTCTTCTTGGATGGATCCCTTGATCATTATGTTGTGTCCTCCTTTGTCTGTTCTAACAGTCTTTATTTTAAAGTCTATTTTGTCTGATATGAAAATTGCTACTCCAGCTTTCTTTTGGTTTCCAGTTGCATGGAATATCTTTTTCCATCCCCTTACTTTCAGTCTTATGTGTCTCTATGTCTGAAGTGGGTCTCTTGTAGACAGCATATATATGGGTCTTGTTTTTGTATCCATTCAGCCAGTCTGTGTCTTTTGGTGGGAGCATTTAGTCCATTTACATTTAGGTAATTATCGATATGTATGTTCCTATTCCCATGTTCTTAACTGTTTTGGGTTTTTTATTGTAGCTCTTTTCCTTATTTTGTGTTTCTTGCCTAGACAAGATCCTTTAGCATGTGTTGTAAAGCTGGTTTGGTGGTGCTGAACTCTCTCAGTTTTTGCTTGTCTGTAAAGGTTTTAATTTCTCCATCAAATCTGAATGAGATCCTTGCTGGGTAGAGCAATCTAGGTTGTAGGTTTTTCTCCTTCATCACTTTAAATATGTCCTGCCAGTACCTTCTGGCTTGCAGAGTTTCTGCTGAAAGATCAGCTGTTAACCTTATGGGGATTCCCTTGTGTGTTATTTGTTGTTTTTCCCCTGTTGCTTTTAATATGTTTTCTTTGTATTTAATTTTTGACAGTTTGATTAATATGTGTCTTGGCGTGTTTCTCCTTGGATTTATCCTGTATGGGACTCTCTGTGCTTCTTGGACATGATTAACTATTTCATTTCCCATATTAGGGAAGTCTTCAACTGTAATCTCTTGAGATATTTTCTCAGTCCCTCTCTTTTTCTCTTCTTCTTCTGGGACCAGTATAATTCGAATGTTGGTTTGTTTAAGGTTGTCCCAGAGGTCTCTGAGACTGTCTTCGGTTCTTTTCATTCTTTTTTCTTTATTCTGCTCTGCAGTATTTATTTCCACTATTTTATCTTCCAGGTCACTTTTCCGTTCTTCTGCCTCAGTTATTCTGCTGTTGGTCCCTTCTAGAGTATTTTTAATTTCATTTATTGTGTTGTTCATCGTTGCGTGTTTCCTCTTTAGTTCTTCTAGGTCCTTGGTAAATGTTTCTTGCATTTTCTCTATTCTATTTCCTAGATTTTGGATCATCTTTACTATCATTATTCCGAATTCTTTTTCCGGTAGACTGCCTATTTCCTCTTCACTTGTTAGGTCTGGTGGGTTTTTATCTTGCTCCTTCATCTGCTGTGTGATTTTCTGTCTTCTCATTTTGCTTATCTTACTGTGTTTGGGGTCTCCCTTTTGCAGGCTGCAGGTTCGTAGTTCCCGTTGTTTTTGGTGTCTGTCCCCAGTGGCTGAGGTTAGTTCAGTGGGTTGTGTAGGCTTCCTGGTGGAGGGGACTAGTGCCTGTGTTCTGGTGGATGAAGCCAGATCTTGTCTTTCTGGTGGGCAGGTCTACGTCTTGTGGTGAATTTTGGGGTGTCTGTGGACTTATTATGATTTTAGGCAGCCTCTCTGCTAATGGGTGGGGTTGTGTTCCTGTCTTGCTAGTTGTTTGGCATAGGGTGTCCAGCACTGTAGCTTGCTGGTCGTTGAGTGAAGCTGGGTGCTGGCGTTGAGATGGAGATCTCTGGGAGATTTTCGCTGTTTGATATTATGTGGAGCTGGGAGGTCTCTTGTGGACCAGTGTCCTGAAGTTGGCTCTGCCACCTCAGAGGCCCAGCACTGACTCCTGGCTGGAGCACCAAGAGCGTTTCATCCACATGGCTTCTTTTTCAAGTGCCGGATTACCTCACCTTGTGTTTCTTGGTTGTAGGCTGATCTTTTTTCACAGCTCTCATTCATCAGGGCACAGATTTGCCAGTGTTACTTCACCTCCAAAATTGAGCCTGTCAACTCATAGAAGTTTGTCAGTTCCTTGCTTCATCTGCGAAATGCTGGGGTAACCAGTGCTGTTTCAGCGAGTTTTGAAGGAAAGATCGTCAGGACAAATGGTCCCAGAAGCTACTAGGACCTTGCCCCAGTATTCCCTGACCAGGTCCGGCTAGCTACGAGCAGCAAGGCTCCTGGTGGGCTAAGCCAATTTTGTTACTGAGTCCAAGCTCGCTCTGCTTGCTCTGCTCACTACACAACAGGCCAATAAATTGGGAGGCGAGGTGTTGAGGCAAGGAATAATGACCTTATTCAGAAAGCTGGCAGAGCAAGAAGATGGCAGACTAGGGTCCCCAAAAAACCATATTCGGGTCAGAGATCTTATACAGACAGCTGTGGGGAAGAAATTCCAGCTTTTATGATCAGGATAGAAGGAGCAGTGCCAAGAAAAATGTTTTTTCTATTTGCAATCCATGGTGTCTGGCTCTTTTAATCTAACAGTTTGGCATCAGACATTATTTTGTGGTTTGGAATATAAAATAGAATGTTATAAGAGAATCATTAATTCAGTTTAGTAGGTATCTTTTGAGTGCCTAATGTGTGCAAGATCCTGTGCAAAGGAAGATCCTGGAACAGAAGTGATCAGCTTATATCCTGAATAAATTAGTTGTTACTCAACACGTTTTGTGATATGTCTGATTGGTTCAGTGGCTTGGGTCATAATGCATATATCATCACAAAGTGTCATCTGTATACTGCAGATATATTGGATAACCAGTAGTCTTTTTTGTTTGTTTTTTTTGTGCAATAGGCGGGCATCTCACTGTTGTGGCCTCTCCTGTTGCGGAGCACAGGCTCTGGACGCGCAGGCTCAGCTGCCATGGCTCATGGGCCCAGCTGCTCTGCGGCATGTGGGATCTTCCCGGACCAGGGCATGAACCCGTGTCCCCTGCATCAGCAGGTGGACTCTCAACCACTGCGCCACCAGGGAAGCCCAATAACCAGTAGTCTTATGACAGACATCTTCTTATAAGAAGTTCTCCAGGTTTCTTGAAGATAATTAAGTAGAACAAAATCTTTGTCAAATGTTTGAAGAAAGGACAAAGGAAGACTTTTGGTTTATACTTAACTCTCCACTCTGTCTACAGTAATAGTATTTAAATTGACAGTGCTTTTATAACCTCACCTCATGGACTTATCTTTCTTTAACTTGTTTTCAGTTTCAAAGGACATTTTAATATACCACTATACATGACTTCTGGCACTAGAATATCACCAACCCTATTAATCAAATGAATCTGCTTGCAGTTTTCCATGATGGTGTCATTTTTTAAGTAATATGAAATCAGATAATCTCTCACTGATGATGTATCTCACTAAATCACTATCTGAGTGCTGATAACATAACAACAATAAGATATTAGCATAATTCATCATCACATGTACCTTTGCTCTGGGGATGTTTTACTGTAATGTATAATACACTGCCTGTCATTCTGATGAGTATTATAGCAAGACTTCCTCAGGAAAAAAAACGCATTTTGATGGAATACTATTCATATCAGATGGTACCGCTCAGGGATAAACAGTTGAAAAAAGTTTGACTTGGTTTGCTATAAAATTCACACGAAGGTCAAAGGTACTGCAAATAGTAAAAGGTAGTTTAAATACAACGGGTATCTATCTCTCTGTTATAGAATAGTTTCTAAAAGTTCAGTTTTTGGTTTCAAGCAGGTTAAGGCAAGTTTTTATCCTTAGTAAATGTTTGATATCCATTACACACTGCAATGGTAGTTTCTGCAGCCCGCAGTACCAGTCAGTGAAATGACACTTTTAAACTAGATGTGGAACTTGCTTGGGGCAGAAGTGAGGTGATTTCCAAGGACAGATTAAAGTGAATGCAATATATTATAAAACTTTTCCTGCAATTCTACCCCTTGAGCTACCCCTTAGAATATTAGATAAGAAAGGTACTCATAAATACCCTCGATTTTAACTGTGGACTAGAGAAAATAAGACTCATTCTAGGTCACACAATAGTGAGTGGTAGAGTAGGACTAGAAACTAGGTTTTTTCTTTTTTTTTGTTCTTTTTTTTTTTGCGGTACACGGGCCTCTCACTGTTGTGGCCTCTCCCGTTGCGGAGCACAGGCTCTGGACGCGCAGGCTCAGCGGCCATGGCTCACAGGCCCAGCCGCTCCACGGCATGTGGGATCTTCCTGGACCGGGGCACGAACCCATGTCCCCTGCATCAGCAGGTGGACTCTCAACCACTGCGCCACCAGGGGAGCCCTAGAAACTAGGTTTTTTGATAACTATTTCTGTGCTTGCTATGAAATAATCAAAGTTAATTGTGAACCATTTACAACTGAATTACTAAAACAGGGTACAAAGATGGGGATAATATGTTGAGTAGTAAGATGTTTTTACTTCTGTTACCTTTGATGAAGACCTTCATGTAAATCAATAACTACTTGACTGAGCACAACTGTAACTATTTGTTAGAAGAAATAATAATAATGATGATATTAATAGTAGTTATGATGATGAGAATAGATAACACTTACTAAGTGCTTAACGGACACTGTGACAGATATTTTGCAAACATTACCTTACTTTGCGTTTTCAATTTGTCTAAATACTTGTTCTAAGACGTGAATTTCAGAAAACAATGGTCTTAAACAAGCATACATAATCATATGCACATCATTTCTTGTTCTATACAAAATCCTTGTTCAACACTTAAACACACAAGTTTCTTATGTTCTCGAAGCAATTGCTTTTGCTGATAATTACATCCTTGTAATCATCTTGATTACATTTTCCAAATAGTAAAAACAATTGTTCCTTAGAAGAAGACTAGGAATGATTTTGTTTTATTTATTCCAGGTTTTTGATAAGAAAACATTTTAATTTAAACATGTATTGGTGCTACTGCTCCAGACATCTGAATTTCTCTGCCAACAATTTATGTGCCTCTCTTTTTTGGTTAATGCTTTTCAGTATTCTCCCTGGACATCAAATTTAAATGATAAGCCACTCACACGGGCAGGTCTGCTGCATCTCCTTATGTTCTATATAGGGAAGAGCACTTCATATGTGCTCAAACTTCTTTACAAATGGCTATCTCACTGAACCAGATGGTATTTTCCTCATTTACCTTCTTTATTATTATCAGGCCATCGTTAAGCCTTGACAAAGGCCACTTACCAACCATACATGTCACTCACTGAGTCACCATCATAGCTACAATGTAAACATTCCAGCTGACCCTAAAAAACAATAATATTACAGCTTTTAATATCTCAGTAGATGCTCTTAATGTTCTCCTTATTTCCAAAAGTCAGGTAATCACTGGAAATGGCAGAGTGCACACAGAATAATGATCTATTGGGTAGTGCTATTTAATGTGTGACTTTGTGAAGAGACTGCCCACATGTATTTTTTAATATGAAAAACAACAGGGCAGAAAATTGAGGTCACTGATAACTGAGCCATAGTCACCTGAGCATGAATGGAAAAACATAATGTTTCAGAAAAGTTTTTCAGCAACTTTCCACTACTATGAAAAGATGTCACTTTCAAAAGCAAACAAGTCACACCCAGAGATGTTTCAGTGCTTTTTACAAGGCATTGTAAATCACATAAATTATTCAGAGAATGGCAGTGAGGTCCAGTAGAAAGCCTGACCTAGCTGAGGATGTAGAACTGAAGGGTCAATCGGTTTAGGACAAGAATGGCCATTTTGAGATTTATGGCGTTTCTGGCAACTCTACCATAAAAAGGCCTGAGTCAGAAAAAATAACAACAAAATCTTGTTTTTGAAATGCCCTCAAAGCATCTTCCTTAAAAAGTCTGATCAAATACTGATTATCTGCCAAAGGTTTACTACATATGCCAGAAGTACTTCTTAATAATTTACCATTGAAAAAGACTTACCTAAGGAATAAGACAGTGAATTATATTCAGCTAGAAAACTTCTGCGTAACTATTATGAAAAAGAGGAAAGACAGATGAAAATAACAAACTTGGCAGTAGGACACAATCTAAATAAAAAAGAAAGTCCCATGTAATAAAGAAGGTGTTGACAATGGATTCCAAGTTTTACAGTATAAATGCTTTAACTTTGGGAACGGAGGGGTGAGGCTATTAAAATTTTAGGGCTATTATGAAAGCCTCTCCATAATACTTTTGCTACCTAAATAAACTCAGATACAGAACACCACCTATCACCATACACAAAAATAAACTCAAAATGTATTAAAGACCTAAATGTAAGACCAGACACTATCAAACTCTTAGGGGAAAACACTCTTTGACATAAACCACAGCAAGATCTTTTTTGACCCACCTCCTAGAAATGAAAATAAAATAAAAAATAAATGGAACCTAATTAAACTTAAAAGCTTTTGCACAGCAAAGGAAACCATAAACAAGATGAAAAGACAACGCTCAGAATGGGAGAAAATATTTGCAAATGAAACAACAAAGGATTAATCTCCAAAATATATAAACAGCTCATGCAGCTCAATATCAAAAAAATAATCCAATTAAAAAATGGGCAGAAGACCTAAATAGAGATTTCACCAAAGAAGACATACAGATGGCCAAGAGGCACATGAAAGGATGCTCAACATCACTAATTATTAGAGAAATGCAAATCAAAACTACAATGAGCTATCACCTCATACCAGTCAGAATGGCCATTATCAAAAAATCTAGAAACAATAGATGCTGGAAAGGGTGTGGTGAAAAGGGAACTCTCCTGCACTGTTGGTGGGAATGTAAATTGATATAACCACTATGGAGAACAGTACGGAGGTTCCTTAAAAATAGGACTACCATATGACCCAGCAATCCCACTACTGGGCACATACCTTGAGAAAACCATAACTCAAAAAGACTCATGTACCACAATGTTCATTGCAGCACTATTTACAATAGCCAGGACATGGAAGCAACCTAAGTGTCCATCGACAGATGAATGGATAAAGAAGATGTGGCACATTTATACAATGGGATATTACTCAGTCATAAAAAGAAATAAAATTGAGTTATTTGTTGTGAGGTGGATGGACCTAGAGTCTGTCGTACAGAGTGAAGTAAGTTAGAAAGAGAAAAACAAATACCGTATGCTACACATATATATGGAATCTAAAAAAAAAAAAAAAAGGTACTGATGAACCTAGTGGCAGCGTAGGAATAAAGATGTAGACATAGAGAATGGACTTGAGGACACGGAGAGGGGGAGGGGGAAGCTGGGGCGAAGTGAGAGTAGCATTGACATATATACACTACCAAATGTAAAATAGCTAGTGGGAAGCAGCTGCATAGCACAGGGAGATCAGCTCGGTGCTTTGTGTCCACCTAGAGGGGTGGGATAGGGAGGGTGGGAGGGAGTCTCAAGAGGGAGGGGATATGGGGATATATGTGTGCATGCGGCTGATTCACTTTGCTGTGTGACAGAGGCTAGTGCAGTATTGTGAAGCAGTTATACTCCAATAAAGACCTATTAAAAAAAAATAAAAGAAGGGAAAAAATAAATAAATAAACAAACTCAGATCCAAAGAAAGACCCTGGTTGTTGGGCAAAACATGAAACCAGCAGCCATTTCCCCAGTTGTGTGTAGTGTTATTATTATTGTTATTATTATTATTATTATTTTGGCTGCCTTGGGTCTTCTTTGCTGTGTGAGGGTTTTCTCTAGTTGTGGCAAATGGGAGCTACTCTTCGTTGTGATGCACAGGCTTCTCATTGTGGTGGCTTCTCTTGTCGCAGAGCATGGGCCCTAGAGTGCGAGGGCTTCGGTAGTTGTGCCACACAGGCTCAGTAGTTGTGGCTCACGGGCTCTAGAGCGCAGGCTGGGTAGTTGTGGCACACGGGCTTAGTTGCTCTGCAGCATGTGGGATCTTCCCGAACCAGGGCTCAAACCCACGTCCCCTGCATTGGCAGGTGGATTCTTAACCACTGTGCCACCAGGGAAGTCCCCTATATATTATTTATATGACCACTTTTCTCTGGTTTTAAGGAAATAATCATGTTTCTTCACAAAACAAGTTTGCATAGTTAAAAGTTCAAAGTAAGAATAACAGTAGTGGGTAGAAGTGGGATTTGCTCTTTTCTGTAAACTCTTGACGTCATGTGGCTTGTGCCCTTCCAAACCTAATTATGTTCACATGGATGTTAATTTACAACTACTGCTTCAGTTAATATTTTAGTGCAAGGAGATAAATAAGCTGCCACACGAATTGGGTGTTAGGGTTATTAGAGTACGAAATTCAAATACATACTTTTCCTTAAGCAAGAATTTTATGATAATATCTAAAGCTTGGAGATATTTTAGTATGTGAACATATGTATATGTACATTTATATTCAACAACTCTTCCCTCAATCACACCCATGCCATTCATTTAATGAGATAATTTACTAGGCTTTCTATGTGTGATTCAGGCAAAAGGCAAACAAACAAAAAAGAAAATGGGCTAAAAAGAGCTTTCTGTTTTGACTTTAAGAATCAGGCTGAGTTGCAAGGGACCCACAAGAGCCAAAACAATCTTGAAAAGAAGAACTAAGTTAGTGGACTCACACTGCTGAATTTTAAAACTTACTACAAAGCTATAAAAACCTAGACAGTGTAAACAGACATACAGGTCAGTGGAATAGGATTGAGAGTCCAAAAATAAATGGTCATAAGTAAATATTTATGGCCAGTTGATCTTAGACAAAGGAGTCAAGACAATTCAATGGGAGGGAATAGTCTTTCAACAAATGGTATGAGACAACTGAGTGAAGTTAGACACCTACCTTACATCACAAACAAAAACTAACTCAAAGTGGATTGCAGATCTAAATATGAGTTAAAACTATAAAGATCTTAGACAAAAACACAGTAGTAAATCTTTGTGACCTTGGGTTAAGCAGTGATTTTGTAAACATGACACCAAAAGCATAAAAGATGAAATTTGAAATAAAAGAAAAAATAAATCTGACTTCATAATAATTAAACTTTTTGTGTTTCAAATGACGTCATCAAGGAAGTGAGAAGACAACCAATAGAATGTAAGATAATATTTACAAATCCTATATCTGACAAGGGACTTATATCCAGAATACATAAGGAATGGTTATAACATAACAAAAAAAAAACACGTTGATTTTTAAAATGGGAAAAGGAGCAGATGTTGTTTCAAAGAAAATATATGAATAGCTAATAAGAACATGAAAAGATGCTCAACATCATTAGTAATTAGGGAAATATAAATCAAAGTCATAGTGTGGTACCACTTCACACCTACTAGAATGGCTATAATTAAAAAGACCGACAAGAACAATGTTAGCAAGGATGTATTTAAATTAGAACCCTCATTCATTGCTGGTGGAATTGTAAAATGGTGCATCCACTTTGGAAAACAATTTGGCAGCTCTTCAAAAAGTTAAACATAGAGTTACAATGTCCAAGTCTACCACAACAGAGCAATTTCACTTCTAGGTATATATATATACCCGAGAGAATTGAAAATATATGTGTGCACAAAAACTTGTACACAAAAGTTCATAGCAGCATTATCTTTAACAGTCAAAAAGTGGAAACGACTCAAACATCCATCACTGATGAATGGGTAAACAAAACACAGTATTCCATGCTATGGAATATTACTTGGCAATAGAAAGGAATGCAGTACTGATTCATGCTACAACATAGATGACATTTGAAAGCATTATGCTTAGTGAAAGAAGCCAGTCACAAAAGACTACATGTTGTATGAAATGTCCAGAATTGGCAAATATATAACGATAGAAAGTAGATTTGTGGTTGCCTAGGGCTGTGGAGAAGTAAGAACAGGATGGGGTGTGACTGCTAATGAATAGGGGGGTTTCTTTTGGGGATGGTGAAAATGTTCTAAAATTAGATTATGGTGATAGTTGTACAACTCTGAAAGTAAATGAAAAATCATTGAATCGTACACTTTAAATAAGCTTTGTGGAATATAAATTGTATCTCAATAAACTTGTTGAAAATAGAACACAGCGATATGAAGACGGCTCCCTCAGCTCCTGGAACTAGGCTCCGTGTTTCCAGCTGCTCAGCTGCAGCTCAGAGCAGGCTGTCAGGAGGGGCTAAAGAGGCTTCACCTTAGCCTGGAGTCATAGCTACAGAGACCCTGTTCACCTCCCTCATAGGTGCCATCTCTCAAAGCTGGCACACAAAAAACAAAAACAAAACAAATACTAGATTCCAGAAGAAAATTAATTTTTGCACATCTAGCCAAAATCAAACAGCATGCTTTTCAGCCCATTGTCAATTTTAATGGAATTGAACATACATCTTACTTTGACACTGGAAGGACAGATTGTTGGCTGTGCCACGTTTCCTGGGACTTGTAAACAGCCGAACATCATGGATGTTTGAGTGAACACAAACCATTTGGCCAATCTCTAATACAAACATCAAAGTTTACATTTTATTCTGTGAACTTTCATGTGACTTCATAAGTCCCCATTATCTGCAGATGGTATTACTTGGCACAACTGAACATATTTGTTGTTAAAGTTTAATGTGTATAAACTAAACCAAAGATTTTTCAATATTTTGATTATTTCAAGTTATGAAATATTATATCAATTATAAGGCATGTCAAGTTTCACAGGGAAGGAGAACTTTGAGGAAATAAAGGTAAAACTATATTGAGCATTTAAAACATTGGTATAATCTATATTTTTGGCTTACTCAATGAATAATGACAAATTTAAATGTACAAAAATATTAAAAAATCTTCATTTGGGAAAGAGGGTATGGCTCTATTGTGGATAAAAGGAGTTTTATTGTTTTAATGAAATAATTATTTCATTCTTATATTTAGAAGTGGGCCAAAGCTCAAGTTAGTTTTTAAAAAGTTATAATCTTATTTAGAAAAGAAGTGGGTAGAACTATCCACCATGTTACTTAAAAAAAAAAGTGATAATCTCATTTGAGAAAGAACCGTATTACTAGGTGGTTTTATATGAATTCTAATACATTATGGTAGAAACATATATCATTCTTTGACCTAAACTGAAGGCATGAAAGACAAGTAGAAGTAGAGAACTACATATCAAATAACAGAAGAAGTCTACCCCAAGAAGTCAAGATGGTTTTTCTTAAGTACACTGACATATATGATTAGAAATTTCCCCAGGCAATTAACCATATTCCATACGAGGAAGACAGAGAGTCATAACGCAGACTTATGATAGATTGTATTACTTGGTCACGTCTTCCTTTCCTCTCTGCACTGGCCATTGTTCACTGTGAGTGAAGGATACAGCCCTGCCTCATTGACAGAGCTTTCATGAGACTCGCTTGGCCAATGGAAGGCGAGGTAAAATACGTCACATCAAACCGGGGCTTTAATGTGCTTGGATTGATTGGCTGTCACTTTGGCACTCCTGCCCTACACCATGAGAGGGCATGCTATACGTAGCTGCTGCTCCATGGGTCCCAGAATGAGAAAGGTGAGACAAACCTGAACTTAACCGGCATTTTAAGCAGAGCTGCTACAGCTGACCTGTAGACTCATGAGTAAGAAATAAAGGCTGGTTGTAAGCCAGAGATTTTTTTGGGGGGGAGGGGTGTGCTTATTATGCAGCATTTCTACAGAAATAGCTCTTCCTTTTTTATTTGTTTTGTTTTCCCAAACTTTCTATAATACCAAAATGTTAATGGTTTCAACAAAATTGTAAGGAAAATGCAGTACAAAATAACTTAATTTGGGATCCTTCCTCAGTCTCAGTCTGAAATAGGGAATATGCTTACTACATGTCATTATATTACAATCTCTGACAACTAAAAAGGAAACAAAATATTTGCTTCCAGTTTGAATTTTAGCAGTTTTGAATATATTATAGACACCATGTTCAATGATATTTTAACAAATATACAACCACCTGTACTTCTATACAAAAAACTGAAGACACAGATTGAGATAAGACACTAGCCAGCTGTAGCATAGCACAAAAGCTATCTTTGTTCTTTACAGCGAAGGAACTATGGCAGACTAAAATACATAAAGCTCTTGAAGAAGATCTAACTAGAAAAGAAAGCAAAATAAGACCTCTGACAGTAAGAATGGGAACAGGATATCATGCCAGTAATTAAAGTTTGGAAAAGTAACTTTTATGAGCAGGAGAGATGTTGCAGGGGAAAGGACTTTCATTTGTCCTCTTCATGCACCATAAGAGACAAAAAGCCTGACACACAAATCATTGCAGGTGAAGTACAAGTAAGAATTTCTGCCAGATGGCTGTAAACAACTCTCAGAACCATGACAGTCAGACAGAGAATTTCACCCCACAAAATATGGGAGATATTTTTTGCTGTGCCACAGGTAAACAATGAATACTCTAGAGCCAGTGAAGGTAGTAAGATATTTACTAACAGATGTCAAAGAACACAGAATCCAAGATCCAGTATTCCCTGATGGTTATAAATGCATCTCTTTACTATAATTCTGGTTATAAATGAATCTGTTTACTATAATTCTGGGTGAAAACACTTGAAATCTTATCTAGACAAAAGCTATAGCAACATGTGTCAGTGTAAACAAACGTGGGCATAAAAGCCAGGAAAGATAGTGCATGTCAGCTATAAACACTTCAGTGAATGAAACTAAAAGGTCTTATGCATTAGAGAGGATGTTAATAAATTCACAGGATGAGAGCTGTAATAAACATATCCTGGCAAATTATAGCCTGGTTCTGTACCTATAAAATCAGGCATATGTGTAGAGTTTGAATTTCTGAGACTTTCAGTTTGTCTCATTGAATCTTACATCGCATTTATGCATCTCATTTACGCCTGTGATTGCCATGGGGACTGGGGGTAGATCTTATTCCTGTTTCTCTCTCCAGTTCCTAAGAACTGCCATATAAAATGCAATACATTTCTGCAAAAGAGAAGGTGGAAGGAAGTATAGGAAGAGGGAGGGAGGGAAGGAAGAAAAGAAGAAGGAAGGAAGGAAGGAAGGAAGGGAGGGAGGAAGGGAGGAAGGAAGGGAGGTGGGGAGGGAAGAAGGAAGGGAAAAAGGGAGGGAGGGAGGAAGGAAGGAAGAAAAGAGGAAGGAGGGGGAAGAAGGGGGGAAAGAAGGAAGGAAGGAAGAGAGGGCAGGAGGGAGGGAGGGAGGAGGGGAGGAGAGGGAGGAAAGGCAGGCTACTGATTATTGGCAATGAGTCATTACAGCTGTTAAATGTCCCATAGATGGCCCTTTAATTGCCAGATAATTCTTTCCTCCAGTGTTCGAGGTATTTCCTCCTCTTATTCTTCTCCATGAAACTGATGTGATAACACATCATAAATGAATAACTATTATAAATATAGTTACTTATAGAGTTATTCATAAATTAGTATTGAATAATAAGTGAATAACTATATAAATAACTATATTCATTTATAACTTCTGAATGTGTTTTAGAAATGTTTTTTGAATGAATATAATGATTGAGAGTGTAAACTATGCTGCTCAATAAACTAGAAAGTGTGTGGATCTTAACCGTATTACTTGTCATAATTGTTAGTAAGAATATAATGCTTGGGGTAATGCCATTCCTTTCCAGGGCTTAGGGATTTACCAAAGAATGTACATCAAAGGAGGAGGAAGCATAGCAGAAGTAGAAGTTAAGGTAGAAGTTAAGCTTGTGGATTCTGAAGCCTGCATTTGAAGCTTAGTCTTATATTTTATTATTTGTATAATCTTTGGCTAGTTAATTTTTTCTATGCTTCAGTTTTCCTATATGTCAACTAGTGATAATAGTACCTGTAGAAATTATTATTAGCTATTTACAAATATTTGTTCTTCTCATTCTAGGAGAGATTGTTTTTGCCTAACTTCTTTGAATTTAGGCGTGGCCATGTGACTTGCTTTGGTCAACAAAATGTAAGTAGAAATGACGGTTGTCACTTCCAGTCAAAGCTTTTAAGAGGCAATGTGTTATTTGTCATTCCCTTTCTCCTTGTTACAGTGACTGGCGATATTCCAGATGGTAGAAGCACTGTCATAACTAAGTTTTTATGTGACAACCATATAAAGCACAATTTCTAGCTACAGGATATAGACAGTGAGCAAGAAATAAACCTTTACTGTACTAAGCCACTGAGATTTGGGGGATTATATGCTACTGCTATATAACATAGCCTATACTGAATATACGGTAACTTCACTGAGTTGTTGTAAATACACTTAAAGAAGTAAACACATGCAACATCCCTTAGAAAGCATTCAGTAAGAATTAGCTACTATTCTTATTTTAGGCTATTGCTACATTGGAATGGCATACCCATTGGCTTCATTTGTGGCTACATAACTTTGTTCACCTCTTCATTTGACAACAGTTTTATAACAATTTTCTATAAAGAGAATACAAAAGGTCAATCTTTCCCTTATCATGGTTGGTCAAAATTTGGTTTTATTATTAGTTTAGAAAAATTTCTTTCAGCTTCATAACGTTTTATAGGTGATATTGTGTAAATTTTTACGATGGTTGCTAAATTTGAGAAAACCTATCAAGTTTAATATATTAGCTGTTATAGGCAAACTTGCTGTTTTCAGTACTAATACAGATTTGTTTCTTACAAACAGGGATTCTGATCAATTCTGTTTCATGCAGTACCCATTAAAAGTGAGAAAAGTTATGATGCTTTTTAAAATTGTATGCACTGCATTATCATATATTTTTGACAGGAGAGATACTCTGTTTTGATTGGACCTTGATAAAAACTGGATCCTTTACTTATAATTTTATATATCTGATTGAAAAAAATTTAAACAGACCAGTTTCTGCCTCCCTCCCTTTCAATCCTTGTTCCTCGTTTACTGCTAACATTCTTTCAGGGCTGGGTCCTGTAAGGAATGTTCTATCATATTAACGTTTCTGGCCCTGCACCTCTGTATCATCTTGCAATGATTCAGCATGGTGGGTGGAGAGGTACTTCTGGAAACCATTCCTATACCAGGTGGATAGCAGTAACATTACTATACATGGAAATGACTTAGAAATGCATGAATATATCCCACTGAACTAAAAATAAATGTAACCCCAGCTCAACTTTCTGATAACTGAATTCCCAAAATGCTTGTGGTCACTCCAGCACTGGGAGAAATGTGATGGAGGAAAGTCTGTCAATATGGAGTCAGTGATTTGAACCAGTTACTGTTCAAATATCTTACTTTTTTTTTTTTTTTTTTTTTTTTGCGGTACACGGGCCCCTCACTGTTGTGGCCTCTCCCGCTGCGGAGCACAGGCTCCGGACGTGCAGGGTCAGTGGCCATGGCTCACGGGCCCAGCCACTCTGCGGCATGTAGGATCTTCCCGGACGGGGGCACGAACCCGTGTCCCCTGCATCGGCAGGCGGACTCTAAACCACTGCGCCACCAGGGAAGCCCCAAATATCTTACTTTTGCAGATTTTATAATAGATGATCCTAAGAACATGTTTCTATAGCTTTTCTTAGATTCTTACAAGAAGCCTCTAAAACTTAAGCTTTGTTAACGTCCCAGTAAATTTTCTTGTATTCTTATGCAATAAATACTTGTTCCTATATTCATTCATTCATCCATTCATTGAGATTTATTTACTGAACATTTAACATGCTTTGAACATACGAATGCACATATAAAGTAGCACCCACTTGCAGGCAGCGTACGTTTTCATGGAGAGGTGGACATGTCTATAAAGATGCAGTAAATCCAGGGAGTAGCAAATACTCTTTAATGTCTATCCAATAAACACTCACTAAACTATTTCTTTTTTTTCTGAGCAGAACTAGGATTGTGTTGGGTTACTCACCCTATTCCACATAATCATATTCACAAAACCACTGGTGGTAATCCTATTCTCTTTGCCTGTGGTTGATTTAGGAAGAGGCATTGGCCAATGTAATACTAGCAGAAGTTAGCTAAGGTGCTTCTGGGAATGCTTAGTGAACAACTTCTCGTCTGCCTCTGTAACGAAGTCTGGATGGGATGACTAGAACTGCAGCAGCTATCTTGCAACCAGAAAGAAAGCTATGCTGACCATAGAGGGGCAGAGCAGTAATATGGAAAGAAATACGTAAGGCTTTTTGTGGGGCTGGTGAGCAGCTAAATTAATCAACCCTTGGGCTAACTTGTTCCTGGACTGACAATGCTTCAGGGAATTCAGAACTCAAAAAGAAAATCTTTAATAAGCTAGAAAGCTTCATATTAAACTGTGACAAATTGTTGCCAGCTACTCTCCTCTCTGTAAAATTGTAAAGTTTCGTTTTTTATTACTTTAATTCTGGTCCACATGTGAAAAGCAACTGAATCCTCAGAGGGTGATTTCATTATCCTTTTATAGTTACTACATCTGCACTAATGTATTGGGGGTTATTATGCTGTTTATTTTCTATAACTTTTCCCAATTAACAGTTATTACCAAGAGCTATATTTATTAAATGAATGTTGCTGCATACATCGGAGAAAGTGTAGTGATACAAGGCAGACAACTGCAGAAAAGGGCTCTTTTTTTATATAATGGTCAGGAACTAAAATATCACCTTAGGGCTTCCCTGGTGGCGCAGTGGTTGAGAGTCCACCTGCCGATGCAGGGGACACGGGTTCGTGCCCCGGTCGGGGAAAATCCCACATGCCGCGGAGCAGCTGGGCCCGTGAGCCATGGCCGCTGAACCTGCGCGTCCGGAGCCTGTGCTCCGCAACGGGAGAGGCCACAACAGTGAGAGGCCCGCGTACGGCAAAAAAAAAAAAAAAAAAAAATCACCTTAATGCAAATAAAATTGTACATGTTCACAAGAGCATGGTGTCAATAAAGACTGAGTTAACTGACATTAGGAGAATTTAGGTTAATTAAAATTTATAATTCGAAAGTATTCTAAGACCTCTTTTTTTCTTAAAGGGGAAACAGATTTTTCTAATGGTTTCTGGCTGAAAACTGTAGATACAGAATAAAAATAACTGGAAGCACTATAGAAAGTTTCTATAAAATTTATAATAATGCATTCAAAATGGAAGGGAAGATTTTGTTGTTATTAAGATGTAGTCAGGTGACAGCCAGCTGCTGACATTTGTTCCATTTGAGCTGTAACTAGGTGGGACATCTCTGTGTTTATAAATTCTTACCATCCAATATGAGAGAATGTATTTTGTTTTGAACAACTGAGTAGTGACAGGCAAGCTGTCCATAGGGTATACAGATGACAAATCAAGAGGAAAATGAGCTCTTAGATAGTTTATCAGCATTCTTCACTGGAAAAACAGCCATGTGACATGAGCACTGTGCACAGTGGGCTTCCGTGTTAGTGTTCATGCTGCTGGAAAATGTATTGCTCGAACTAAATGCACCCTCTATTGAGCACAAGTGATTCAACCACAATTTAAGAGGGAGATCATTACTCCTGCAAAAGGATTTTCAAGATGAGCAGTGAGGAGTCATTGTCTACAGAGGAAATTGAGACGTTACTTGCTCAGCATTGTAAAATTGTATGGCGATATAGATAGACATTGTCCGTTCTTTATGTCAATAAAGAGAAGGGTCAACTAAAGAAAGTGCATGCTTCAGGTGGGTTGTAAATACTAACACTTTTAGATAACCTTATTAATCCCTGGGGATTATTTACTTTCCTTAAGACATCTTACTTTTAGCTTCCCATGGTACTCTGAAAAGTGATCTATAGAGGGATCAGAGTTGAGACATTTCACCATCATCTTTATTCCTTCAACCTTTTAAAGCTGTGATGGTTTTCATCACTTAACCTTCAACTGATAGATCAAAGCTGTATAGAAGGACTGACTAACTGCCTCGTAGCCTACCAGGTGATCTGAGTAGTCTATGTAAGAAGGGAAGGAATAGACTTGATTTATTGAATTAGACCGGTTGCCCCAGTTGCCCATCATCAAGGAACAATGTGCGTTAGTACCTAAGAGTCAGTGTGTGATGCTGCTTGCATCTCTGTAATCAGTAATTCTAAACTTTCAACTGCTTGGCATGTAAGTGTTAAGCTGGACAGGCTTTATATGATGGCTATAACAAACGTTATGGTTACCAGAGACCAAATATATTTTAAAAATTACACGTGTCATACATTTTTGTTACAAAGGATTCAAACTATACAGAACTATACAGAATAAAACATATTACATCCTCTTCAGCCCTCTCCTAGTCAGGAACAACTGTTAAGCTTGGTGAGTATTATACCAACCCTGTTTTAGCATATTTTTCATCTTTATTTGTAATGTAGTATTTAATTCAAAACATATCAGTGCATCAGATATTTGAGTAGCTTAAAGAGCTTGTGCAAGTGACAGATTTATTAAGTGAATAAACATACACATGTATATATAAAAATATTATGCTCAAAATTTAAATTTCCAATATGGTTTTAATTTTTTCCTTTAACACTATGTTTTACAGAGTTTTCCAAGTCAGTCCATGAAAGTCTGCTTCATTATTTTTAATATCTGTATAATATTTTATTGTATGAATGTATAATTATTAATTTAAAATTACTGTATTGGAGGACACAATTTGCATTCAATTTTTCTTTATTATGAATAATGTTGCTATCAATATCCTGTGCATAAGTTGGTTCTCATGTGAAAGTATTTCTGTGGAAGAGCTCTAGTTGGCAAAAAGTTACAATTGAAATTTTGTGATACTGCCAAATGCTCTTCAAAACAGTCTTATCAATTTATACTCCCACCAGCAGTGTATGAAAGTGCTCATTTTTACTTATAACTGCCAGCTTTGGCTATTATAAATCTTTTTAATTTCTGCCAGTCTGATGGTTGAAAATACAACCTTATTGTTTTAGTTTGCATTTTTCTGATTACTAGTGAGGTTGAACAGCTTTTTATATGTTCACTGCCATTTGTATTTCATATTTGGTGAATTGCTCTTTCTTTTCTCATGTTTTTCTATTTGGCTATTTGTTTTTTCATATTGATCCATGAACCTAACGTCTTATCATTTTTGTCTTTACCTACTTACATTTGCCTTTTGTTAATCCTGATGCTGATTCTGTATATTTT
Source organism: Aethalodelphis obliquidens (assembly GCF_003676395.1). Taxonomy (NCBI): domain Eukaryota; kingdom Metazoa; phylum Chordata; class Mammalia; order Artiodactyla; family Delphinidae; genus Aethalodelphis; species Aethalodelphis obliquidens. The sequence continues at coordinate 45,442,670 of NW_020837945.1, read as the reverse complement.
TCCTATGCATGTGTATGGTAGAGCAGTTACAAAAAAATACTTAATAGATTTTCATTGTAAAAGTAAAAATACAAAGACTTTTCATTCCTTCTTGGCTCCCTTTATTTAAAACACCTCAGTATGCCAAATATTTGGAAACTGATATGTAGACAAACCATGACGATATAAGCTCATGCCCTGGCATTTTTGTTCAAATGCTTACCTCTGAAATAATTGAGAAGTTGGAGAACCCAACTATTTTTTCACTTTTGACATTTGTTTTGTGACTTGTTCATTCAGCAACACTCAAGTACCTATACTGCAAAGAGTAGAGATATAAAAGTAAACATGTCCTCAGATGCTTCCTTCAAGGAATTGAGAGTCTAACTAGAGACACATACATGCACACTTGTTGAGAGATCCCAGAGAACACAAGCCATGTCTGGGTATGTCTACATGGTACACCGTGGGCCTGGCCCACCAGAAGTCTGCTTCCATAAGGCAACTCTCTCAGAGAAAGCCCAGTAAGGGATAAGGGAGTGAGCATTATGAGCCTGACATGTTACTGAATCCTTAGATATCAGAGAATAGAGGTGAGTCTGAGTACATGTGCCTGTGGCTGCAACCTCTTGGTTCCTTCCCACCATTGAGTTTATATTTGAGTTGTTTGCAGATTTGAGCAGGGAGGGAGGAAGGGGAGCTGAAAGTCAAAGCTGACAGGTATTTCATTAACACCCTAAAAGACATCAAAAATATAAGAAGTAGTTTGGGAGCTCTGTAATCAAGTGTAACTCTAAAGAAGTGAAATTGACTCCTCTAACTATTTCATGAGAGGACATCATGCAGCAACATTTCCCAAAATAGGTTCCATTGGAAATGAATTGCCAGTGTAAGGCAAACAAAAAATTGTATGGTCAAATACTTTGGATCACAAAGGGTTAAACACATGTCTTAATGTTGAGCCTTCTAAGAACCTTTTATAAGTTGGTGTCCCTCGACAACACAGAAATACAAACTCAAAATAACTTAAAAAGGGGCCATCTTTGGGGTATCCCAGGAAAGCATTTCTCAAAGAAAGATGCTTTGGCATATTGAGGGGTCTGGTACCTCTTTGTACATGTCACAGATGCCCCTCTACTCACGTTCAAGACAAGATCAAGGTAAAAACCAGAATAGCTGAGGTTATTGACTCTTAGGTGTATTTAAAAACAAATGATTGACTAGGGACTGAATTAAACATCTAATTATATTCCAGTTAATGATTCTTTCATTAAGCATGTCCCATATTATAGTACATGAATCAGGCATGAGATACTTAAAGTTACTTTTAAACAGCTTCCTGCAACCTTGTTTATCATGCCCACTAGTACCACAGACTGCATTCTGCATATTAGAAGTAGTGATTTATTGGTTTAGGCACTTTTGGGGAACTAATACACTTTGTATACTACTACACACAGAATTCCGTGATTATCTTGTAGTTCATGGAAACTACCTGACTGTGTGTGACTAAGCCCTCCACATTCTAAATTCCCACTGAAATGAAGAAAGAGGTTAAATAGATTACAGATTAATTGCTAAAATCTTAGAAGTGGTGGTGCGGGAGAAGTAAAAGCTAGGCAAATTCCCTTCTGAGAGTTGATAGGGTAGGGATACAAAATATGTGTTAAAAGCAATTTAAGGTAACTACTAGTAGACAACTAACTCACTAATGAATCATAAATAAGCAGAGTTATTTTGATTAATGTAGCAAAACTAGGAAAATAAAAGATAGTTTGAAAAACTAAGATGACAGAAGTAACAATAAGCATATCAGTTACTATAATAAATGAAGATGTGTTAAATTATTTATTAAAAGATACAGACTCAGATTGAGTCTCATGCATACATGTGTGTATACACTCACCTAACTATGTGCTGTTTGCAAGACATATATCCGAAATAAAATGACTCACTAAGATTAAATATAAAAGAATGTATAAAACTATCCCACATCAATCAAAACAAAAGTGAAATCAGGGTTTGTACTAGTCATATTAAAAAGAATGAAAATAACAGTTATAAAATTTTGTATATCAAATAGCCAACATCAAAATATATAAAGCAAAACTATTAGAGTCCTGGGAGAAACAGACAAAACACAATGATATGGAAGATTTTACTTCTCTCACTTTAAATGCTAAGCTTTTAGGTCAAGTGCTAGTAAAGGGAGAACTGAATCACCTTCCTGGGATTCTTTACCTCCATAGCAGGAGTGAAGCATATTCCGTTTTCCTTGGCCCACATTTTCCAACAGAAATATAATGTGAGCCATATATGTAATTTAAAATTTTCTAGCAGGCACATTAAAAATAGAGTAAAAAGGTTAAATTAAAATAAATATATTTTATTTAATCCAATATAGTTAAGTATTATTTCAACATAATGAATATAAAATATTAATGAGATAGTTCACTTTTTTTTTCATTCTATGAAATCTGGTGTGTATCTTACACAGAGAGCACTTCTCAATTTAAAAATGCTTGATCTGTATTAAATTCTATAAAATTTATGATTGAAACCATAGAATTACATACTCAAGCTTTTCCAAACATTCTAAGATTTTTCAAAAGAATGGAATGAGCATCAATTTTTAAATCAAAATTAATGAAAATTAAGTGCAATAAAAAATTCACTTTCTCAATTACACAAGTCACATTTCAGTGTTCAACAGATACATATGTTTAGTGGTTGCCACTTAGGATGGCAAAACCCTAGGTAACTTTCCTACTCTCCTGATGAGTATTCCATATCAAATCCTTTCTTCTTAACACTTCCTACCTCATCCTCAATTTTAACTGATTATATTTCTAACATGATTGAGAAAATAGTTATCCTGAAGAGAATTTCAACAAACTGGCATGACCACATCTGGACTCATGTACTCTGTTTTCTTTCTAGTACTTGAGATGAACAGTTCTTACTCCCATCTAAAGTCAATCATTCCTTTTGTGCATTATATTCTATTCAAGGACATAATTTCAGGAAATCTGCACTGTTCTTTTTCTCTTGAGAGAAAGGTCATAGCATACTATGACCTTAGAAAAGTTCTACTGACCTAATTTCTCCTTCCAGCTGGTGCCCCATGTCTCTGTTTCCCTGTATAGCAAAACTCCTCAAAAGTTATCTGTACTTCCTGGCTTCAATGCTTCTCCCCTCATTTTCCTTTAAATCCATTTCAATCAAACCTTTACCTCCATTGCTTTGCTGAAACTACTCTTTCAAAGATACTAATGACCTTTTTGCTAAATCAAATTGTCAGTTCTCAGTCCTCTTCCTTGATAACTCCTTTCTCCTTGAAATACTTTTTTTTCACTTTTATCCCTGGACACCACCCATTCTTCACTTTTCTTCTGCCTTGATGATTATTCCCTCTCACTAATCTCCTCATCCTGTTCTCAACGTCTCAGCTCAGAGTGCCCCAGGACTCCTCTTATTTCTTGGCAATTTCATCCAGTCTCATGGCTCTAAATATCACTGATATGCCAGTGACTCCCAAATGTATATCCCCAGCCTGGATCTCTTCCCTCAACTCTAGCCTTATATACACCTTTCCACTCAACATCTTCCCTTGGATGTATAATTGGCACATAAAACTTAACATATCTAAAATCAAGCAATTATTTTTGCTCTCTAACTGCTCCTCCATGTATTCTTCCCCTTTAGGTAGACTAGGAAGCCTTGGAATTTTCCTTTTTGCCTTTAAATTTTTTTTTCTCATATCCAGTGCAAAAGGAATGTTGTTGGCTCTACCTTAAGAATACACCCAGAATTGGTCACTTTTAATCACTTACAGTTTTTCTTTTTACTCCTGCATTCATTTTAGAATATAGATAAGTCAGCCATTCTTTTGCCTTTTAAGTTAAAAGACTATAGGCTGACATCCATTACAACAATAATCTACTTCTGATTGAAGATTTAATTTAACCACGTAAGCATTCCTGAAGTTCAATTAAAAGATCTGATGTAATAAATTAGGTTTTGTTCTTATAAGGTATATAGATACATATTCTGAGATTATAGAGAACACGTGTTTCAGATAAGGTTATTACCCCCTTGTATCATAAAGTGAATTCCAAAGTTATGCTAATAAAGTTACATTTTGGTCTTGTAGGGTCCAAAACAAGAGTTATGCTATGTAGATTCTTTGGGCTGTCACTTTCCACTGGGTCTTTGTTACTCTTTAAACTTCCCATCCAAGGTCTGCGGGTTTTGTATAACCAAAAAACCAGAATTGAAGCGGGTCTCTGACTGCTTTCTGCTCTTCTTGTTGTGAATTAAATGAATAACAGTGTATTGTTATTTCTTATTCAATAGTTTGTCTCCCACAAAGCACAGACCCCAGAGATGTGATTTTCATCTGAATGGGAGCAAGAATCCCCATATGGCTGTGTATCTTGATATATTAGAATCTTGCAAGGTTTTATTGCTCATGTAATCTCACCCCGAATTCCGAAGCACACCACACCTCCTAGCTGAGGATTCTTCGTGAAGTGAGTAAAAAAAATGGGTTTGCGCCATAGTCTTCCAATAAAGTAGGATGGGAAAAGATGGAGAACCACGGCTTACAAGGTTGTGGTTTAAGAGATGTGCTTTAGATGTCAGCAGTGAGTAACAAACAGAGTGCCTGCTTCAGCAAATGGTTTTCCTGTCTCCTTTTAATTGAATCAGTCAGTTATTAGACTCAAATAACCATTTCCTAAAGTGGTTGCAATAAGCAGAAGCCATTGTACTATACTTTTCAAGGACTTGATTCAAACTCAGTAATTAAATTTTCCTGATTCCTCTAAGTCACAGGGCTACAACACTAGCAGAAACCAGCAGAAGCTGGTGGTCGTGTCTAGAGAAAATTTGGTTTCATCTTTTTTAGGTTGAAAAGGCAGACTATGGGCTTATTAATTAATAAAATGATTAGGTAAATTATTTTATTGCCTAAAAGGAAAATTATTTTGTATAGCCAGAAGTACCCAAATATTCTTAAAAACTGCAGGCTCAAATGGATAAAAAGGAATTGCTGAGAAGAGGTACATTGCAAGCGTTCTTGCCTGAGTGTTATAAAGCATTAGTAAGCGAGCTGGTGTGGATCGATGTAGCCTTAATAAAATCCTTAGGTGGGGAGTAGAATTGAGACAACGTGCACTTGGTTGGAATACAGTTTCAGATACTTAGAAAAGGAACACGGTGCTGTTAATATGCTTCCATTACCACTCACTTAGACATATTTCTTGGTCAATGAATCACTACCTAATCATCTAGGATTTTTTGTTTTTTTTGTTTTTCCTTCGGTAGAGTGCTATGCTTAACTTTTCGATTTCTTTGTTTTTTTGCATTCACATCATTTTAAGTATAGCTCTTTCTTACAAAATACCACTCTTTTCTTTGGAATATTTAAAGACTTTTGGAAAAGCTTTTACCCCTTACTACTACATAAGTTATATTATTTAAATCAAGGGTAAAATATATTCTTGTTATAGTAGAGTTATAATTAAAAATTATTGCGGGAAGCAAGATGCAGTTTTTGTTAGAGCAGTCAGACATATGTCAGGCAAAAGTTGGTTGAGATGGCCCTGGACTACCAGGCTGGGGCGTGAGGCCTTTGCTCCTCCATATGCTCAGAAGTACATCAAATCCAGAGCAAATAGATTCTTAAGAGGATGGACTTGGTCAATGGCCCAGTCTACAGAGGCCCGTGGAATAAGGGTTATCCTGATTTGGGGGCCTTTTCTTGTGAAAGCTTGTTTTGAGGTCCTCAAATTGTGGTACACCCATCCTTACATGTGACCTAGAGTGGGATTAATAGTCTCAACCTGATCCTAACCTATTTTCTGCCAGATTAGGTTAGGCTGCTGGCAAGACATCCCAGAACTGCCAGAGAAACACAGAGGAGGCTCATGTTTCAATAACTACTAATTCAGCTCATCTTCCATCAGTGAAAAGTGGATGGGGATATTATTGATTCAAAGCAATGGTTTCATCTCCTCTCCTCTCCTGCTATGTCTGGAATTTGTTGGAATATTCATGTCACTGTCCTTCCTGGGTCTCTTCTTCTTCCTTCTCTTTCTCCCTCTTCCTGTCTCTATGTTTCCCTTCTACACTTCAGCTTCTTTTCACATTGAGGTTATTGAAGTAATATCTCAGGAATGAGTTTTTACAAACCAAATGCTTGCAACTCTGACTTTAAAGAAAAGAAACACAAACTAGTGATAAGGAAGTAGTGTGAGGATAATTAATCTTTAAAGAAGTTTCTTCATTTAAAAAGAGAATTCTCCACAGGGTCCTTTTAATCGCCAGTCTTCTTAGGGACTGTTTTTTTTTTTTTTTTTTTTAAACGGTCAGGCATACAGGCATTTGATTTACAGAGACTCAATTCTGCACACTTCTGCTATGAGGTATGAGGAAGTTTTACCTGGTGAAGTTTCCATTTCCTTCTCACTACCCAGATCATTTTCACTTTGGAATGCAAGTGAATCAAAGCTGAGGTTTCAATATGAAAAATCCATTTCAGCAAAATCAATTTTAAGGAAAAGTATATAGTTTAGTTTTTCAGAGTAAGGAATAAGTTTCTGCTCTCACATGACCCTGAGAGAAGTCGCTTATACAAAATGGTAACAAAATCAATCTTAGCAGGATCTAAGGAGCACTCACTTTGACACGTTCAAAGGTATATTTTCCCTCCTCCTTCCATCCCTCCTTCCTATAAAGGGCTCCTTCCCCTTCTCCCTTCCTCCTTCCTCCCACTTTTTAAAATTTCCTTCTTTCTCCTTCCTTTTTTTCTGTCTTTCTTTTAAAACCAAAAATATCGTAGGCTAGGGATGCAGCAGTATACTTCCACTCTCCTGGATGCATTTGTCTATTTTGCCTCCATGGGACCTTCACTATTTTCAGTGACCGTGCAAGTCTTCTTTTCTTCCTAAACTTCCAATAACTACCCCCCTACTCCTCTCAACATGTAAAAGGAATTATAGTAAATGAAGCACTGGTCTTGAAAGCCAAAAAACTCACCTAATTTGCAGAAATAAGAATAGTTTGGAAAAAGGACTGGTCATAGCTGTCACTATTCAGAGAGGAGATACAGAGAGAAAAGCATGGGATTATCATTATAAAGGCAAGAAGTATGCAGCAGAAAGTAGCATTCTTTAGAGTTGGAAGTTGTAGTATTATTTGGTAGACCCGTAAAAGGACTTTGGGTGATTTAATAGGTAAGAACCAGAACTTGATATTGGAATTGAAAAAGACTTGTTATATAATTTAATCCCTTTGGCTAGGAAACGAACAGTACAATTTTGGATCTAAGTTTATTTGGGATTTAAGTAGATTCTTTGAACCTTTTCCATTTTTCATCTGGAAATCACAAAGTGCTCATCCTTTCAGGAACAATGATGGACTGCATAATCCACTAGTGCACAGTATATCCTAAATCAAGTTTTCAGCAGCCACACTGGGGCAGTCAAAGGTATTCTGACTGAAATGAGAATCTGAACAGCTTTGCAGTGTGCATAGGGAACGAGGTTAAACCTTTTGGAAAGAGAATTATCAAAATCATAGCTTCTATTCCTACTTTTTTTTCTTTTTGATATTGAAAATCTATGCTAGGATTTCATCTTTTACCCCAAGACTCCTGCAGCAGTTTCTTAACAGTTCCTGCTTATATAGAGCACTTAAAAAAAGCATTAAATCATGTTGGCCTGAGTCTATCTAAAGCACTATCTTCCATGCAAACAATACCAAGATTACAGCAAGGAGACTTGATATTAAAGAATAATAAGGCAGTGTGTGAATTAAGCATATTATATATGACTTCCATCAAGGACTTTGCCACTTGCATAATCCAACTGAATATGGTCTCATAAACCCACACTTTCCAACACAGTCCTCATACACAGATCACATATATGGAAAGAACTATGCGTAAGAGATGGAAAAAGTGGTGAAGTAGATAAATCTTATTAGAGACGGCCAAATATTCTGTTTTCTACTGTATTTGTGTGGATGTAACTGAGAAGAAAGGATTTTCTTTGTCCCTTTTTGTTTAACTTCTTCCCTATTTTGTCTAAGGATACTATCAATGGCATTTTGAAACCCTTGTGGGAAGCAATTTTTACCCTCTGTTTAATTACCTGATATTCTACCTGTATTTATGGTGTTTTGCGTGGATATTTAGGAATATGTATTATAACTTGTGACAGCAATTATGAAGAATTTTATTTCCCAACAAATGGGTCAGGCCAGTGTTTTCTGCCCTTGTTTGACTGGTAGATATTATAGCTAGCTCTTCATTGTCTGCAGAAGGGGTAGTCCTTCTGGGTAGGATATTTATTACACAGAAAACACCCAACTTCATTTCAATATGCCTAGAAACTCAGCCTTTTATCAAACTTGCTAACAAGTTGCAACAGATGAGTGATTGGTTCCCACAGAAATAGCCACAACACATTAAGAAGAAGGCAGGAGAAGCTGAGAGCTTGGAAAATCCATCAGCTAGTTAATTCACACCTGAATAATTGAGAGTTTGCCTTACAGTTATTGAATATTTATGAAGGTTCCACAATGTGCTGAAAAGTAGATGAACCAAGTAAAAATACCAAATAAAAACCATCTGCACACAGTTTATGTTTGATACGAATCTTACTACTTGACTGGAACATGTGAAATAGAATGTGTTTTTAAACATTAGTGTGTATAAAAACCATGAAGAAGGTGTGTCTGTTAAAACTGCAGATTTCTAAAGAAAGCTCAGAGGTGCTCCTTGGGAATATGCATTTTTAACAGTTTATCCCACATGATTCTGAAGCAGGTGGTCTAGAGACCTCTTTTGGAGAAATTATCAATGTAGGTAGTAACAGGAAAAGCTTATTTCCTAGGAAGCCCAACATAAGAAATCAGAGACATACTGACCGACAAATTGAAGAGAAGAAGACAAAAGAGAATGCCTATTAGCATAAAGGAGAGCATAGGCATAAAGAAAAAGAAAAAATAAGAGGAAGGCAGATAATAGAACAATGGCACCATAAAAGATCTTAGTATCTTAGAGATTTGCTATAATGCCATGATGTCTGTAAATTACTTAGTATATATTACACTTTATTTTTAAAAATTAAAAAAAATTTTTTAACATCTTTATTAGAGTATAATTGCTTTACAATGGTGTGTCAGTTTCTGCTTTATAACAAAGTGAATCAGTTATACATATACATATGTCCCCACATCTCTTCCCTCTTGCATCTCCCTCCCTCCTACCCTCCCTATCCCACCCCTCTAGGTGGTCACAAAGCACCGAGCTGATCTCTCTGTGCTATGCAGCTGCTTCCCACTAGCTATTTTACATTTGGTAGTGTATATATGTCCATGCCACTCACTCACTTTGTCCCAGCTCCCCCTTCCCCCGCCCCGTATCCTCAAGTCTACTCTCTAGTAGGTCTACATCTTTACTCCCATCTGTCCCCGAGGTTCTTCTGACCATTTTCTTTTTTTTTTTTTTTAGATTCCATATATATGTGTTAGCATACAGTATTTGTTTTTCTATTTCTGACTTACTTCACTCTGTATGACAGTCTCTAGGTCCATCCACCTCACTACAAATAATTCAGTTTTGTTCCTTTTTATGGCTAAGTAATAGTATATATGTGCCACTTCTTCTTTATCCATTCATCTGTTGATAGACACTTAGATTGCTTCCATGTCCTGGCTATTGTAAATAGAGCTGCAATGAACATTTTGGTACATGACTCTTTTTGAATTATGGTTTTCTCAGGGTATATGCCCAGTAGTGGGATGGCTGGGTCATATTGTAGTTCTATTTTTAGCTTTTTAATGAACCTCCATACTGTTCTCCATAGTGGCTTATCAACATACATTCCCACCAACAGTGCAAGAGGGTTCCCTTTTCTCCACAGCCCCTCCACCATTTATTGTTTGTACATTTTTTGATGATGGCCATTCTGACCGGTGTGAGATGATATCTCATTGTAGTTTTGACTTGCATTTCTCTAATGATTAATGATATTGAGCATTCTTTCATGTGTTTGTTGGCAATCTGTATATCTTCTTTGGAGAAATGTCTATTTCGGTCTTCTGCCCATTTTTTGATTGGGTTGTTTGTTTTTTTGATATTGAGCTGCATGAGTTGCTTGTATGTTTTGGAGATTAATCCTTTGTCAGTTGCTTCATTTGCAAATATTTTCTCCCATTCTGAGGGTTGTCTTTTCATCTTGTTTATGGTTTCCTTTGCTGTGCAAAAGCTTTGAAGTTTCATTAGATCCCATTTGTTTATTTTTGTTTTTATTTCCATTTCTCTAGGAGGTGGGTCAAAAAGGATCTTTCTGTGATTTATGTCATAGAGTATTCTGCCTATGTTTTCCTCTAAGAGTTTGATGGTGTCTGGACTTAAATTTAGGTCTTTAATCCATTTTGAGTTTATTTTTGAGTATGGTGTTAGGGAGTGTTCTCATTTCATTCTTTTACATGTAGCTGTCCAGTTTTCCAAGTACCACTTATTGAAGAGGCTGTCTTTTCCCCACTGTACATTCCTGCCTCCTTTATCAAAGATAAGGTGACCATATGTGCGTGAGTTTATATCTGGGCTTTCTATCCTGTTCCATTGATCTATCTTTCTGTTTTTGTGCCAGTACCATACTGTCTTGATTACTGTAGCTTTGTAGAATAGTCTGAGGTTAGGGAGCCTGATTCCTCCAGCTCCGTTATTCTTTCTCAAGATTGCTTTGGCTATTCGGGGTCATTTGCGTTGCCATACAAATTGTGAAATTTTTTGTTCTAGTTCTGTGAAAAATGCCAGTGGTAATTTGATAGGGATTGCATTGAATCTGTAGGTTGCTTTGGGTAGTATAGTCATTTTCACAATGTTGATTCTTCCAATCCAAGAACATGGTATATCTCTCCATCTATTTGTATCATCTTTAATTGCTTTCATCAGTGTCTTAGAGTTTTCTGCGTACAGGTCTTTCGTCTCCTTAGGTAGGTTTATTCCTAGATATTTTATTCTTTTTGTTGCAATGGTAAATAGGAGTGTTTTCTTAATTTCACTTTCAGATTTTTCATCAATAGTGTATAGGAATGCAAGAGATTTCTGTGCATTAATTTTGTATCCTGCTACTTTACCAAATTCATTGATTAGCTCTAGTAGTTTTCTGGTAGCATCTTTAGGATTCTCTATGTATAGTATCATGTCATCTGCAAGCAGTGACAGCTTTACTTCTTCTTTTCCAATTTGTATTCCTTTTATTTCTTTTTCTTCTCTGATTGCTGTGGCTAAAACTTCCAAAACTAAGTTGAATAAGAGTGGTGAGATTGGGCAACCTTGTCTTATTCCTGATCTTAGTGGAAATGCTTTCAGTTTTTCACCATTGAGGATGATGGTGGCTATGGGTTTGTCATATATAGCCTTTATTATGTTGAGGAAAGTTCCCTCTATGCCCACTTTCTGCAGGGTTTTTATCATAAATGGGTGTTGAATTTTGTCAAAAGCTTTCTCTGCATCTATTGAGATGATCATATGGTTTTTTCCGTCAGTTTGTTAATATGGTGTGTCACGTTGACTGATTTGTGCATATTGAAGAATCCTTGCATTCCTGGGATAGACCCCACTTGATCATAATGTATGATCCTTTTAATGTGCTGTTGGATTCTGTTGCTACTATTTTGTTGAGGATATTTGCATCTATGTTCATCAGTGATATTGGCCTGTCGTTTTCTTTCTTTGTGACATCTTTATCTGGTTTTGGTATCAGAGTGATGGTGGCCTCATAGAATGAGTTTGGGAGTGTTCCTCCCTCTGCTATATTTTGGAAGAGTTTGAGAAGGATAGGAGTTAGCTCTTCTCTAAATGTTTGATAGAATTCACCTGTGAAGCCCTCTGGTCCTGGGCTTTTGTTTGTTGGAAGTTTTTTTTTTTTTTAGCGGTACGCGGGCCTCTCACTGTTGTGGCCTCTCCCGTTGCAAGCACAGGGTCCGGACGCGCAGGCGCAGTGGTCATGGCTCATGGGCCCAGCTGCTCCGCGGCATGTGGGATCCTCCCGGACCAGCGCACGAACCCATGTCCCCTGTATCGGCAGGCGGACTCTCAACCACTGCACCACCAGGGAAGCCCTGTTGGAAGATTTTTAATCACAGTTTCAATTTCAGTGCTTGTGATTGTTCTGTTCATATTCTCTATTTCTTCCTGGTTCAGTCTCAGAAGGTTGTGCATTTCTAAGAATTTGTCCATTTCTTCCAGGTTGTCCATTTTATTGGCATAGAGTTGCTTGTAGTAATCTCTCATGATCCTTTGTATTTCTGCAGTGTCAGTTGTTACTTCTCCTTTTTAATTTCTAATTCTATTGATTTGAGTCTTCTCCCTTTTTTTCTTGATAATTCTGGCTAATGGGTTATCAATTTTGTTACCTTCTCAAAGAACCAGCTTTTAATTTCACTGATCTTTGCTATTGTTTCCATCATTTCTTTTTCATTTATTTCTGATCTGATCTTTATGACTTCTTTCCTTCTGCTAACTTTGTGGTATTTTGTTCTTCTTTCTCTAATTGCTTTAGGTGTAAGGTTACATTGTTTATTTGAGATGTTCCTTGTTTCTCAAGCTAGGCTTGTATAGCTATAAACCTCCCTCTTAGAACTGCCTTTGCTGCATCCCATATGTTTGGTATCACTGTGTTTTCATTGTCATTTGTCTCTAGGTATTTTTTCATTTCCCCTTTGATTTCTTCAGTGATCTCTTGGTTATTAAGTAGTGTATTGTTTAGCCTCCATGTGTTTGTATTTCTTACAGATTTTTTCCTGTCATTGATATCTAGTCATAGCATTGTGGTTGGAAAAGATACTTGATACGATTTCAATTTTCTTAAATCTACCAAGGCTTGATTTGTGACCCAAGGTATGATGTATCCTGGAGAATATTCCATGAGCACTTGAGAAAAATGTGTATTCTGTTGTTTTTGGATGGAATGTCCTATAAATATCAGTTAAGTCCATCTTGTTTAATGTATCATTTAAAGCTTGTGTTTCCTTATTTATTTTCATCTTGGATGATCTGTCCATTGGTGAAAGTGGGGTGTTCAAGTCCCTTACTATGATTGTGTTACTGTTGATTTCCCCTTTTATGGCTGTTAGTATTTGGCTTATGTATTGAGGTGCTCCTATGTTGGGTGCATAAATATTTACAATTGTTATATCTTCTTCTTGGATCGATCCCTTGATCATTATGTAGTGTCCTTCTTTGTCTCTTGTAATAGTCTTTGCTTTAAAGTCTATTTCGCCTGACATGAGAATTGCTACTCCAGCAGCTTTCTCTTGATTTCCATTTGCATGGAATATCTATTTCCATCCCCTCACTTTCAGTCTGTATGTGTCCCTAGGTCTGAAGTGGGTCTCTTGTAGACAGAATATATATGGGTCTTGTTTTTGTATCCATTCAGCTAGTCTATGTCTTTTGGTTGGAATATTTAATCCATTTACATTTAAGGTAATTATCGATATGTACGTTCCTTTTCCCATTTTGTTAATTGTTTTGGGTTTGTTATTGTAGGTCCTTTACTTCTCTTGTGTTTCCTGCCTAGAGAAGTTCCTTTAGCATTTCTTGTAAAGCTGGTTTGGTGGTGCTGAATTCTCTTACCTTTTGCTTGTCTGTAAAGCTTTTAATTTTTCTGTCAAATCTGAATGAGATCCTTGCTGGGTAGAGTAATCTTGGTTGTCGGTTTTCCTCTTTCATCACTTTAAATATGTCCTGCCACTCCTTTCTGGCTTGCAGAATTTCTGCTGAAAGATCAGCTGTTAACATTATGGGGATTCCCATATGTGTTATTTGTTGTTTTTCCCTTGCTGCTTTTAATATTTGTTCTTTGTACTTAATTTCTGATAGTTTGATTAATATGTGTCTTTGCATGTTTCTCCTTGGATTTATCCTGTATGGGACTCTCTGTGCTTCCTGGACTTGATTAACTATTTCCTTTCCCATATTAGGGAAGTTTTCAACTATAATCTCTTGAAATATTTTCTCAGTCCCTTTCTTTTTCTCTTCTTCTTCTGGGACCCCTATAATTCGAATGTTGGTGTGTTTAATGTTGTCCCAGAGGTCTCTGAGACTGTCCTCAATTGTTTTCATTCTTTTTTCTTTATTCTGCTCTGCAGTAGTTATTTCCACTATTTTATCTTCCAGGTCACTTATCCGTTCTTCTGCTTCAGTTATTCTGCTATTGATCCCTTGTAGAGAATTTTTAATTTCATTTATTGTGTTGTTCATCTCTGTTTGTTTGCTCTTCACTTCTTCTAGGTCCTTGTTAAACGTTTCTTGTATTTTCTCCATTCTATTTCCAATATTTTGGATCACCTTTACTATCATTATTCTGAATTCTTTTTCAGGTAGACTGCCTATTTCCTCTTCATTTGTTAGGTCTGGTTGGTTTTTGCCTTTCTCCCTCATCTGCTGTGTGTTTCTCTTTCTTCTCATTTTGCTTAACTTACTGTGCTCGGGGTCTTCTTTTCGCAGGCTGCATGTTCATAGTTTCCATTGTTTTTGGTGTGTGTTCCCAGTGGCTAAGGTTGGTTCAGCGGGTTGTGTAGGCTTCCTGGTGGAGGGGACCAGTTCCTGTGTTCTGGTTGATGAGGCTGGATCTTATCTTTCTGGTGGGTAGGTCCACGTCTGGTGGTGAGTTTGGGGGTGTCTGTGGCCTTATTATGATTTTAGGCAGTCTCTCTGCTAATGGGTGGGGTTGTGTTCCTGTCTTGCTAGTTGTTTGGCATAGGGTATCCTGCACTGTAACTTGCTGGTCATTGAGTGGAGCTGGTTCTTGGCATTGAGGTCTCTGGGAGATTTTTGCCATTTGATATTATGTGGAGCTGGGATATCTCTTGTGGACCAGTGTCCTGAACTTGGCTCTCCCACCTCAGAGGCACAGGACTGACTCCTGGCTGGAGTACCAAGAGCGTTTCCTCCACACAGCTCAGAATAAAAGGGAGATAAAAAGAATAAAAGAAAGAAGAAGATAAAATAAAATAAAGTTATTAAAATAGAAAATAATTATTAAGAAAAAAACTTTTTTAAGTGATAAAAACCAAAAACGGACAGACAGAACCCTAGCACAAATGGTAAAAGCAAAGTTTTACAGACAAAATCACACACAGAATCATACACATACACACTCACAAAAAGAGCAAAAGGGGAAAAAATATATATGTTGTTTGCTCCAAAGTCCACCTCCTCTATTTGGGATGATTCGTTGTCTATTCATGTGTTCCACAGATGCAGGGTACATCAAGTTGATTGTGGAGATTTAATCCGCTGCTCCTGAGGCTACTGGGAGAAATTTCCCTTTCTCTTCTTTGTTCGCACAGCTCCTGGGGCTCAGCTTTGGATTTGTCCCCGCCTCTGTGTGTAGGTTGGCGGAGGGCATCTGTTCTTCGCTCAGACAGGACGGGGTTAAAGGAGCCTTTGATTCGGGGGCTCTGGCTCACTCAGGCCAGGGGGAGGGAGGGGTGCGGATGCGGGGCGAGCCTGCGGAGGTAGAGGCCGGTGTGGCATTGCTCCAGCCTGAGGTGCGCCGTGCGTTCTCCCAGGGAAGTTGTCCCTGGATCCCGGGACCCTGGCAGTGGCGGGCTGCACAGGCTCCCGGGAGAGGAGGTGTGGATAGTGACCTGTGCTGGCACACAGGCTTCTTGGTGGCGGCAGCAGCAGCCTTAGCATCCCATGCCCGTCTCTCGGGTCCACGCTGATAGCTGCGGCTCACGCCCATCCCTGGAGCCCCTTTAAGCAGCGCTCTTAATCCCCTCTCCTTGCGCACCAGGAAACAAAGAGGCAAGAAAAAGTCTCTTGCCTCTTCAGCAGGTCCAGACTTTTTCCTGGACTCCCTCCCGGCTAGCTGTGGTGCACTAGCCCCATTCAGGCTGTGTTCACGCAGCCAACTCCAGTCCTCTCCCTGGGATCCGACCTCCAAAGCCCGAGCCTCAGCTTCCAGCCCCCACCCGCCCTGGTGGGTGAGCAGACGAGTCTGTTGGGCTGGTGAGTGCCTGTTGGCACCAATCCTCTGTGCGGGAATCTCTCTGCTTTGCCGTCTGCACCCCTGTTGCTGCACTCTCCTCCATGGCTCTGAAGCTTCCCCCCTCCACCACCTGCCATCTCAGCCAGTGAAGGGGTTTCCTAGTGTGTGGAAACCTTTCCTCCTCCACAGCTCCCTCCCAGTGGTGCAGGTCCCATCCTTGTTCTTTTGTCTCTGTTTTTTCTTTTTTCTTTGGCCCTACCCAGGTACGTGGGGAGCTTCTTGCCTTTTGGGAGGTCTGAGGTCTTCTGCCAGCATTCAGTAGGTGTTCTGTACGAGATGTTCCACGTGTAGATGTATTTCTGATGTATTTGTGGGAAGGAAGGTGATCTCTGCGTCTTACTCTTTCGCCATCTTGAAGCTCCTCCTACATTACACTTTCGATGTGATGACCAGTTATTGGGATCTTACAGCTCAGTGATGGCTCACTAACATTCTAAAAGGAAGCCCAGACTCCAGGAGGGATTGATACAAGTGATTTAGCTATTTATACGGGATCAACATCAGAAGCTTTATTATTTTTTTTATTGGCGTACAGTTGCTTTACAATGTTGTGTTAGTTTCTACTGTACAGCAAAGTGAATCAACTACACGTATATATAGCCCCTCTTTTTTTGTATTTCCTTCCCCTTTAGGTTACTGCAGAGCACTGAGTAGAGTTCCCTGTGCTATACAGTAGGTTCTCATTAGTTACCTATTTTATACATAGTACCCATAATGTATATATGTCAATTCCCATCTCCCAATTCAACTCAACCGCCTCTTCCCTTTGTATCCATACGTTTGTTCTCTGTGTCTGTCTCTATTTCTGCTTTGCAAATAAGATCATCTATACCATATATTTTAGATTCCACATATATGCGTTAATACACGGTATTTGTATATCTCTTTCTGATTCACTTCACTCTTTATGACAGTCTCTAGGTCCATCTACATCTCTACAAATGACCTAATTTCATTCCGTTTTATGGCTGAGTAATATCTCATTGTACTTATGTACCACATCTTCTTTATCCATTCCTCTGTTGATGGACATTCAGAAGCTTTAATAATTAGAATGATCAGCAGCAGAAAAGGAATTCCATTGGTTAAATTGGTGAATTGTTAGCCAGCATAATGGGTTTAGAAGTGGATCCTCATTGGTGAGATTAGTGGCATTCAAGATATGTGGATTAACTAAAATATTTTGGTGATAACTTTCTCCTCTTGCATAATCACAGTATAGGAATGCAGAGAGGCCTATAGCTAGCTTGTCACTTGAGGAATGGATTCTAATCCCTCAATAATCCCTAAGTGGTTGAGACAGTTAATCTGAAGATGTCTGATTGCGTGGCCTGCAAGGCTATACACTCCTGGCTCTCTGGATGTTGCTTAGGCTTCCTCAAATGATATTTTTTCAGGAAAGATATTTAGGGATCCCCTATAAGAATGGAGAATTGGGACTTCATTATCTCACAGAACAAATTGTACAAATGCCTTGTTCCTGTTTGTTAATAAATGTTTGTATGATAAATATCAATATATGAGGCAGAATTGTCCTGATTTGCTCTAATTTTAACTTGAAGCAAGTTTGAGGGGGTGGTCACTCAATCTCAGTCACCTCAAGTGTTTTGGTTGGTATGGCTATCCACTAAAAAGACTTTATGACCCAATTGACATAGACCAGTTCTCAACACAAATGTGGAAAAAACAAATAACTTCCTTGGGAGGGAAGTTTGGTGAATCTGCTCTTAGTGATCTTTCTCTTGTGGGAAAAAGTTGATAAAGCATCTTACAGTTTTTGTGCTCTCTGTAAGGCAAGTATATTCATTGTTCTGTTCTTTCTGTTCCCCCAAAATATGAAAGGATCAACAGAGGCTTGAATAGAAGTAGCTTCCAAAGGCATAAAACTTCTACTGGGTCATTCATTTCTCTAATTTGCTCCATAAAAGAGCAAATAGGAGAAACTGGGAATAGAATTTTGACCTTTCAGACATTGGACCCCTGTGCTGTCCAATGAGCCATGATCTTCATGTTATTTAAGATCTTGCCTAGGCTATTCTCTACAAAAGGTACTTTAAAAAATTGACTGTCTCAATCCCTCCAATCTCCAATTAATTTCTGGTTAAAAAAAAAAAAAGAATTAAAACTAATCAGAAAGCTCTAGTTGTGTGTTCCTTAATTTTCCTTGCTTAAATATTTTGAAGTCATCAGATGCTTTCAGCATATCTGCCTAGAAAAGAAGTTATATCAGTTAATACCTTTCACATTTATTTTTGTATAGGCACTCAGATATGAAAATGTTCAAATGTGTTGAATGATAATTTGTTTTTTCTACTACAGTATCAGTGAAACTGTAAATGGGAAAATGGAAATGTTGTATCTATATCTATGTATCTAGAGCAACATCCTTCCAGAGGCAATACTGTATAAATTAAATTCAGAACATGTAACCCAAGAGTCTTCCATGTTGAATGGTAAAAATATCTGTGAAGTCATTTCAAAATATTAAAGAGTCAAATATTGGAGAGGCAGATTAATTAAGCCATAAACATTGTGAATATTTAAGAATGTTACTCTAAAATGTCACAATTTCAATAAAAGTAAAAGATTTAGTCTAGGTATTCTGCCACTTTTACAGTTATATGATTTATTAGACAATATTAACATGCAGACAGAAAGTAAAAGGTATCTATAACTTTGTATATGTTTGCCACAACTTGCCAGCTAATTATCATTTTGAGATATGATGGTTCTGATTAATAAATCAAAAGGGAAACTCAATTATGGATGCATGCAATCAAACTTCATATGCAAGCCAAAATAAACCCGGCATTTGTAAGTCAGAAGAACTCATTAGGGAAACTAATATAGTGGTGTTCCAAGGCTACATTGTGTGGAAAATAATGCTCTCCAGTTTAATGGAAAGAGGTAGGTAAGAGAATACTTAAAAGACAAACTACTTGGAGTACTGCATATGACAACAGGACACTGACTGAAGTAAAGGGCTCAAGTCAAAACCGAAATTGACAGAGTCTTCAACTCTTTTCAGTTGAATTCAAGGAATATTTATTGAGTAACAAACTAAAGCCATTTCTACAGGGGGCTGTTTTTAGTTCAAGGAAAGACAACAACTCATTGCCCCTGATCTCAGACATAGGGGATTTTTATGAGTTGAATTGTGTCTCCCCAAAATTCCTATGCAGTTTTAACCCCAGTACGTCAGAATATGAACTTATATGGAAATAGGGTTGTTGCAGATGTACTTAGTTAAGATGAGGTCATACAGGACTAAGGTGAACCCCTAATTCAGTATAGCTGGTGTCCATATAAAAAAGAGGAAATTTGGACACAGAGACACGCACACAAGGAGAATGCCACGTAAACATGAAGGCAGAGATAGGGATAATTCTTCTATAGGCCAAGGAACATCGAAGACTGCCAGCAAATCACCAGAAGCTAGAAGAGAGGCATGAAACAGATTCTCTCTCAGCCCTCAGAAGGAACCAACCCTACAGAGTCCCTGATCTCAGACTTCCAGCTTCCAGAACTGTGAAACAATAAATTACGTTGTTCAAGCCACCCAGTTTGAGGTACTTTGTTATGGCAGCCCTAGCTAACTAATACAGGGATAGAAATTACAATGGAGACGCAATCTCTATCCTCAAAGTGCCTAAAAACAGCTGTTCTCATAGAAAAACTTACAGAGAAGTCCACTGGCAGAGTTTTGTCACTTAAATGGTAAATGTCAGGAGCCTTGAAACAGAAGTAGGCAAAAGGGAAAACATATATTACCCAGGGCTGAATTTTGATGAGGCTGAAGATGAAGGGGATAGATGATTCAAAGCATGAATGTGCATTCTTGAAATAGGTGACCATGAGGTCAGTGTTGGGAAGATAAGTGAGGGAAAACCATGGGGAAAAGTGTGTTGATGAGCACACTTTTCTATTTCAAGAATAGAAAAAGTGGAGTCAGTAAGAGAAGTGGAAGATTAGGTGGTTATAGAATTTTGTTTTTAAGGACTTCTCTTTTAGCTCTAAATTTGGGTAGATGCACCCTCTTTGAAGGACAAATGTGAGGACGCTGGATCTTTTTAACATTTTTAACATGACAATATATATCTTAATATTAATGAAAAGCATGGAGCATTACCTTGTCAATCTTTCCAAAAATTCTTTAACAATATTATAAAATATTTCAGACACGTAAAATGTCACATAAAAACTAATACAATGATCACTCATATATCCACCACTTGGCTTTAAAAATATGGTATTTCTGATACAGATGAAGCCCCAGGGGTTCCTCTTCCAGATCTCATTTATTGCCCTGACTACCATACCCTATGTCTCCTATTCTGAACTTGCTATTTATCATTTTCATGCATTTCTTTTTATATTCCTCCTACAGAGTTATCCAGGTTAGAGACGAGTGCTGGAGTCTTTATACCTCGGCCTCTGCCAGTGCCAGTTATTGGTCCAAGGCTGTCCCTGGTGGGATGTAAATCCCAAGTTGCTTCCCAGGCCTTTTTACTTGCAGGCAAAGTAGATGCCAGCAGTCTCTAGGGCAGTCTTCTGATAAAGCCCCAGGTGCTGACTGTTGGAGTATATATGTAACTGAGCAGGACCCTATGGAGCCTTCCTGGGCCAGACTGCCCCCATGTCCTCTGCCTGCCTCTTGTTTGTAGAAAAACTTTAGCCTCCCAGGCCTTCCCTGAGTTCCAAAGAATACATTTAATCAGAGAAGTGAGAAAATGCAGAAACAAAGGAAAACTGTCAAGCAAGACAAAATAATAATGGTTTAGCCATTAAACAAAGTTAAGGACTTTTAGCCCCTCCTCAAGGACTACAGATAATACTCTGAGCCATATCCCTTGAGCTTTTTTGCTGAAACCACCACCAGGTGGAAGAAGTTAACTCCATGCTGACCACAAGCACAAAGACCCCAGAAGGGTTGGTCCCAAAAGGTTGATGATATTGATTCCTGATTACCTTACCACCAACCAATCAGAAGAGTGTCCAGGAGCTGATCACGCGCCCCACAATACTCTCCCTCACCCTGTCTTTGAAAACCTTTCTCTAAAAGCCGTCAGAGGGTCTGGGTGTTTTTGAGCATTAGCTGCCTGCACTCCTTGTTTGGCACCTGCAATAAACACTGCATTTTGCTTCACTACCACCTGGTATCAGTATATCGGCTTTATTGTACACAGGTGAATGGACCCAAGTTCAGTTCGGTAACAAATGCATATTAGGAGCCTGTGTACTTAACAATAGTAAAGGGAAATAAGAAATATAGGAAGCACACTGTCAATGTCTGCTACCTGCCCCATAACATGGATACACCATACTTAATCTTGGTGGATATTTAATTCAAGTGAATATTTATTCTAATTTTTAAGAGTACATGCTAAGAGTACCATAAAAAATAGGTATCTTTAAGCATTCCCTAAAGATTTTCTTTATTTTTCAATTTAAGAAATAAGTCTCCCATAAAGTCCTGCTCTATGAGAAGGAAGCAGGGGTGGAAGGGAAGACTGTTTATTCAGGACTGTCAGAGATGAAGTGAGCTGGGAAATGAGCTAGAACTCCTTTTCACAGAGGGTAACTTGTTTTGATGCCTTAGGTCTGGGTGCTGCAGGTGAGGGCTCCTTGCTGAGATTGGGGGCAGGGCCTGTGTCCTGGCCTCCTGAGATACCCTCATGAAAGAAGAATCTTCCATTTCTCAGGGCACTTTCAAATCCTTTAAACTTCCAGTTTATACCTTGCTTAATCCTTGGTTATTTTACTTAATGTTTTAAAACATGTTTCACCTTTACTTTTTTTCTTCCCTGTTTAATTAATATTTAATTTTTTTTAAGTTTTTCTTTTTTTTTTTAAGTGGGAATCAGGAGATATTTGCAAAAGGGGACAGGCTGATTGCCTAAGCCCAATGCAAAAGAGGCTTGAATCTGTTCTTTCTTCCTCATCTCCCTCCTCTTCCCACTCCCTTAGCTCTTAAATTTTGAGATACTAAAGAGATCTCTGTTTCCTATTTGAGTTCTTGTTGGTCTCCAGGACTTAAAAGGAAGACCTGAGGGACAGGATGGCAGCCTGAATCATATATACATAATGCTTTTGACATCTTGATATACACTAAGGGAAATAAGTATAGTTTTCCACCCAAAGAGCAAGTTACTTTTCACAAATTTGCCAAGGAGCAGTCGGAGCAGTGCTGATTTGTCCATGCAGCTCGTGAACTATGTATATAGAGACTACAAGGACATCCAGGAGAGGAAATCCAACTGTGTAAATCTCCAACTTGAGCACATTTGTTTAAACCCAAAAGAGAAATTGTGAAAGATGTGATGGGGTAGTATTGCTTAAGGAGGACCCTGTAAATGAAGGTAAACCTCGTTACAATTTTAATTTTAGGATTCTTTTACTTAAGTATTAAAATTTCCCCTTTAATGGCCTGGTTTAAGGATAAACAACTAACATACAACAACCACCACAGAAAAAACAAACTGATTTTTCAGGAGAAAATTTAACACATCTCCGTTTTCAGCTCTTTAGGACTTGATTAGTGTGATAAACTGAATGTTTGTGTCCCTCCAAAAATCATATATTGAAGCTCTAAACCACCCCTCCCATGTGATGGTATTCAGAAGTGGGGGCTTAGGGAGGTTACTAGGTTTGGATGAGGTCATAAGGGTGGGGCCCCCATGATGGGATTAGTGTCCTGAAAGGAAGCAAAGAGCTCTCTGTCTTTTCATAATGTAAGGACACAGTGAGAGGGTGGTTCTCTGCAAGCCAGAAAGAGAGCTCTCACTGGGGAACTGAATAAGCCAGAAACTTGATGTTGGACTTTCAGCCTTCAGAACTGGGGGAAATAAATTCCTATTGTTTAAGCCACCCACTGTACAGTATTTCCTTATGGCAGCCCAAACTGACTAGCAGAGTTAGGCTGAGAAAATGTCTAATAGGCATTTTAGTTTGGATGTCTGAGAACTTGATTATATACTTAAAAACTAGAATTTGCAGCTTGAAAATCAAAGTTTTATGAACTATAAAATGTCTCAGTAATAGTTCCTCATCCCTCATAAGCGTCAGTGTTCTATAAAGTTTCTTTAGTGTTTGAAGCCAGTGGAGGAGCTCTTGAACTATGTTAATATCTTTCTTAAGATGAACATCGGGGCTTGAGACACCTCCATGTAAGGTGACCGACATTAGGGAGCTCAGTCTTTACAATTTTTTTGCTCTGAACTTCTTTTGATAATGTTGTACCAAAAAAACCTTTATCAATATTTCACATTTATATGAAAAAATGCAGTGCATAGTATGAGGATTCAGAAAGACTGGCAGTGCTATGGCACTACACAAAGAGATGTTATTTCTGGATTTACAAAGATGATAGGGAACTAGTATTTTCCACTTTATTATTGGAAGTAACTCATCTTAGAAATGCAGTGAAAAAGGCTGCACCTGAAGTGAACTATGAGCAAGTGTATTGATAGAAATGACAAGATATAGAAAGGAGTCATTGAAAACTGGAAAAAGAATTCAGATTAGACCAAAATAGACTAATGTCGTAGATACTTTTTATGAATTTTCCCTAAGAAGAAATTGGAATTTAATATTAGAATGTTATTTTCTTGTATGTTGAGTAGACCTATGGTTAATGTAATATCTGGTAAAATGTATTTTGTTTTATTTTTATAACATAGGTTCAGGGTACTTTAAGTAATCCTTTTGTCAACCCCACAAATCCAGAACTGAAGAATACTCTCCAGATATTGTCATTTATTGATATCTTTACTGGCAGAGTCTCTGTGACTATGACAGCTAAGATTCTGGGCCAGTACAGACAAAATCAGGCAAGAAGTACACCTTACAAAATGCTGTTTTAATGGGGCATATTTCTGTCACATTGTGCCACATTCATATTTCATTTTTGTTTTCCTTACTCTTGTTTGTTTATTTCTTGAAAATTGTGACATACATCCCTTATCCTCTCTTCTATATTCTAGGCAATTGTTCTAGGCAAGTTATATTCAAGCTACATACAGTGAAGGACAAGGGACTTTACAGTCTGGTCACAATACCTTTCAAATCACAAAGTTCAGACTCATCTGTACTGCACTTCCTGCCAATGTGAATGGCAAGATGGTTACAATTTAGACAGCAGAGGGACATGAGGAGTTTTACAAAAGTTTTATTAGAAATGTGACCCAGATTAACCTCAAAAATTCAAAGTAGAAAACCAGTAAAAATGAATATATAGTGATATTTTAAAAAAATCAAGAGGGGCTTCCCTGGTGGTGCAGTGGTTGAGAATCTGTCTGCCAATGCAGGGGACACGGGTTTGAGCCCTGGTCTGGGAAGATCCCACATGCCGCGGAGCAACTAGGCCCGTGAGCCACAACTACTGAGCCTGCGCGTCTGGAGCCTGTGCTCCACAACAAGAGAGGCCGCGATAGTGAGAGCCCCGCGCACCATGATGAAGAGTGGACCCTGCTTGCCACAACTAGAGAAAGCCCTCGCACAGAAATGAAGACCCAACATAGCCATAAATAATAAATAAATAAAAATTTTTTAAAAAATCAAGAGAACAGTGCAAAATACCAAAGGAAGTATAATGAATATTATAGCTTAAGATTGTTATTATAACCCTCTTTCTGTCCATGTTTTATAAGTTTTCAAGTAGGAATTAAGGGGACTTCCCTGGCGGTCCAGTGGTTAAGACTCTGTGCTTCCACCTCAGGGTGTTTGATCCCTAGTCGGGGAACTAAGATTCCACGTGCCTCACTGTGCGGCCAAAAAAAAAAAAAAAAAAAAAAAAAAAAAAAAAGTGGGGGAAAAAAAAGAGTAGGAATTTAAAAAGTATATTTAGCCAGAAATAGAATTCACGATATCAGACAAAATGTTCTGCTTTTTTCTTGAGACTTCCTTATATTCTCTTGTTTCAGGATGAGGAAAATAACCATTTACAAATAGCTTCCCACATTATCTTACTAGGCGCTAAGTCGGCTTATATTTTTCTGGGCTATTTCTAACACTTGATTAAATTTGCAATAGTGTTGGTAGGATGGGGGAAATTCTTACCTGAACAAATGTGGTCTAAATTCTGTGATTATATAGCCTGTATATAATCTGTGGTAACGCAGGAAAATAATTTAGAATTGTTTCATTCAAAATTATTTTATATAATCACCACACTCATATCCAAAATAAATTTGGGAAAACATATCCGTAAAATAGGTAGCATTTATTTTTCAAAACAGTGCCTGAGTTGCTATTATTATTTCAGGTAATTTTCCTGATACTACAGAAAATCCACTGGAGTAGTTTATATTTCAATATTCTTTTCTGGTTTAACCCTGTCTTCATTAACTATGGTTTATCAGGTTGCTAGTTTCATTTATCTACCCTTTTCCCCCTTATATGTATCAATTATATATAAGCTACTGTGCTCAAATCTCATTGCCTTAAATCTTCTAAGAATCATGGTTTCCTTCTTGCCCTTCGAGACATCTTCAAGGTCTCTTAAACGTTCTCAAAACTATGAGTTTCATTTATATGCAAGAAAACTTAGCATTGGCATTTAAAAATGTCAATGAAAAGTCTGCATGTTTTATTTTCCTTTCTACTAAGTTTCTCTCTACTTCTTTGTCTTCCACCCGATTTATTTTAAACATGCTGCTTTCACTTACTTTAACAATTCCTTTTTCTGACTTTTCATTTGATCTTTTCACTGGGATTATTTTTCCACTTATACCTTAAATTTTATAGATAAAAACACTGACTAAATCATTTTAAAGTCCAGTATTGGAATCTCAATATGAATGTGGGTAACTTCTCAGTTAAATATTAGAAGTCAGTTTTCTCTGATCCTTCCTCCCTTCTTATGGGTAGATAGTTCAGAGTTACTAAGCTTTACTAAACAACACAAAAGTAAAATCCTTGTAAATCGGGGCTTATTAAAATGTACATCTTCTATCTCAGACAATACTAAACTAAGAAAAACAAAGTCACTCTTCCTTGATTTCCAGAAACCTTTTCAAATGTCCTGTGTCCTATTCATTCACCACAAGGGGGCATATGTGTACAAGTGTATCATGACCCTTTGGCAGCATCATTTTATGATGATTACATGCAAGTATTATTTTGTTTTGTTTTATCATGCTTTTATGTCTTTTTTCCCCTAGTATGTGTACTTTTTATAAACTGTTCCTAAGACGACTGTATTTTCTAATATTGAGTGTGTAGAATGAATTTCACTTTAAAACCAGAAGATATATTCTACGTTAAAACTCTAGAAACTGCAACTCCAGCAGTTTCTACTATTTCCCATAAGCCGCATAGCACAGGGAGATCCACTTGGTGCTTTGTGACCACCTAGAGGGGGGGGATAGGGAGGGTGGGAGGCAGGGAGACGCAAGAGGGAAGAGATATGGGAACATATGTATATGTATAACTGACTCACTTTGTTACAAAGCAGAAACTAACACACCATTGTAAAGCAATTATACTCCAATAAAGATGTTAAAAAAAAGACATATTGGAGTTCAAGCAAAATCTAATCATGTCCAAGTACCCTGAAACCCCATCAACTTTAGAGATATTAAACATTCAATGGCATAATCTGAAACACACATAATTGTTTTAAGACTCTGAGATAAAATTCAGCACCTGGGGCAACTACATGACTTTGCTGAGGAGAGTTATTCATGTTTTGGCCACAGGTTATAGTTATATCATTGTTTAAAGTATTTTCATAAAATTTTACAGGCCTTCCATAAGTGCCCAGAGAGGGGCATACATTTCCACATCAGTCAGTATTGGAGAAAAATGACCATCACAGATAAAGAGAAGAAACTGCATGAAGGTATAGCAAAGTGGCGACTAGTGAGGCCATCAAAACAAAGGCAACAACAGAATAAAAAATTAACATCAGGACTAACAATTTCACTCTTCATTATTAAGCATGTTTTACACTGAAAACTATCTTCTAAGAGAAACTGAAAACAAAATTTGGGCTACATGGAATATATATTCAAAGAATAAGGTCTCGGGGCTTCCCTGGTGGTGCAGTGGTTGAGAGTCTGCCTGCCGATGCAGGGGACACGGGTTCGTGCCCCGGTCTGGGAAGATCCCACATGCCGCGGAGCGGCTGGGCCCGTGAGCCATGGCCGCTGTGCCTGCGCGTCCGGAGCCTGTGCTCCGCAACGGGAGAGGCCACTACAGTGAGAGGCCCGCGTACCGCAAAAAAAAAAAAAAAAGAATAAGGTCTCTTAGTGTGACCATAACAAATCTAACTTCCCCTCGTCCATGCCACTCACCTTCCCTCCTCTCCCAACCCCTTTCCCACTATATTGACAAATCTTTTACCTGCCTGTGACTTTTGTCTTACTTAATGATGTGTTAGGCTGGGGGAGGAAATAATTGGATATGTGTCTTGATTATATTAGGGCAGTTAAGCGAGATAGGACTTTTAGATAACCAGTTTCACAATCACCTGGGTGTTTATTAAAACCCCAGATTTCCGGATCATACCTTGCTACTCCTCCCACAGACCTGCTGAATGAAAATGACTCTCTGGGGCTGGGAATTGGGAATCTGCATTTTAAATAAGTGCCTTAGGTGATTTTTATGCTGTTCATCTTAATAGAGGCTACAATCAATGCTTTAGCTTATTATCTTGTTGGTTGTTATAATATTTCTGTAGATAGTAGCCAGTATTATCAAGTCTATTCAAGATGTGGTTATAAACTCCAAGTTTATAACACACTGTTTTTTCTACTATATTATGTCTATAGTGTTTTCTTCATTACGTAATGATTCCACATACATATTAGCCTATTGTAATGCTCTGATTATAAAATTCTATTGAGGGTGGGGTGTATATGAGGGTGTAATAGCTTACCCCTTGCCTTTGTTAGTTATTACTTTCTACGAATAATACAACTTGGTTCTATCGAATTTACATGCTGTGGAGCAACTAAGCCCGTGCGCCACAACTACTGAGCCTGCATGCCACAACTACTGAAGCCCGCTTGCCTAGAGCCCGTGCTCCGCAACAAGAGAAGCCACCGCAATGAGAAGCCCGCACACTGCAACGAAGAGTAGCCCCCGCTCACCGCAACTAGAGAAAGCCCCCGCACAGTAACAAAGACCCAACGCAGCCAAAAATAAATTAATTAATTAATTTAAAAAAATCTCTGAGCCCTCAAAAAAATATATGTTATAAACACTTAAATTTAAAATGTTGGGGCTTCCCTGGTGGCTCAGTGGTTGTGAGTCTGCCTGCCAATGCCAGGGACACGGGTTTGAGCCCTGGTCAGGGAGGATCCCACATGCCATGGAGCAACTAGGCCCGTGTGTCACAACTACTGAGCCAGGGCACCTAGAGCCTGTGCTCCACAAGAGAAGCCACCGCAATGAGAAGCCCGTGCACCGCAACGAAGAGTAGCCCCTGCTCGCCGCAACTAGAGAGGGCCCACATGCAGCAACGGAGACCCAACGCAGCCAAAAATTTAAAAAGAAGTTGTCTTCCCTTAAAGAGATTTTACTTTTATAGTATATATGAAAAACAAAATTTTTTACCACTGAAAAGAACAAGGTAATGATTCAGTTTCTACAAAAAAAACAGAATTAAGGATCAGAATGTGTTAGGACCTAAATTATTCAATAAACATTATCTTTATGTATAATTCATTTAGCAGCTGCCTGTTTATGACACATATTATACACTGATTAAGAGCATGGTTAAACAACTGAATAATGTGCATGCTTCATATGATAACACTCCGTTCTTACTGCAAGTTTAAAGAAGCAGAACTAGGTATAGTGAAACTCTGTGTTTATGCTAATTAGAATAGGTCATGATCTGAATATAAGCTAGTATTTATGGATCATGAATGCATTCAGAACTGTTCCTTGCAGAGGGAGAGGTCCAAGGGAAAGTTTAAGAAAGTTATTTGCGGTCTCCTTTTCAGTGGCCTGTAGTGAACCATGGCTGTAAATGTTTGCTGTATGAAAACCTGATTGGTGTAGCTAGCATAAACCAACAAAGGGATAGCCAGGTGAGAAAACAGAGAAAATGGGGAAAAAGTATTTATTTCTTAACAAGGGTGCTGATAAATTTTTGAATGTTTGAAATTCAATTTTGTATCTTTTAAAAGTATACTTCAGAATTCGATAGCACTTTCTCTAGCTTTTGATCTCCTAATGATTGTTTATAGGCTTGGAAAAGCTGATGATTGTGGGGCTTAATGGTGGGCCCTAGGGTGACAATGAGGGATAGGTATTGAATTTGAAACTGTGGAAGAATCTGAGGTTTCATGGAATATTGCCCAGAATTCCATTTAAAAAAATCAGTAATGGTAATGTTCATTTCCTTAATCTCTTCATCTTTCATTTAAAAATAAATGTTACCCAGTGAAATGACCTCCATCTTTTTGATTAGAAAAGTCACATGAAAACAATCAAACAAACATGTTGTTTATTCACCAACTAATACCAGGGAGAAAAATTTTTAAATATACTGATCAGAAAGATATCTTGGAACTCTGCCAGGAGGTATTTCTCTATTTCTATAACATATGTTGTTTTCTTTCTCTTAGCATGAAGTAAAATATTCATTGCAGAATACTTTAAAAAGTTCAATAAACAAAAGAACAAGAAACATTTTGAGATATGTGTGTATTTGTAATATATACCACCAAAGACTAAGAGATCATTCTCCTTATTTCTCAATCTTCAAAGACTTTCAACTACTGCTATTCATTATCTTCCGCATGGGTCTCAGAGGTGAGAAACAGAAGGAAGTTTGCATAGGACAGGACAGAATTTACATTGGGAAGTACTGGAGAAGGAGGAAGATTCAGTTGTGGAACAGATACTTCCCTTTAACAATGTCATTATAGCAATAGTTAATTGACATTGTTCCTAACGTAATAGCCATGTGACTTGAGCACATCACTTAATTTCTTTGGGCCTCAATTTCCTTACTTGTTAAAAAATATATAAATATATAAATACATACTCACATATGTTGGCAGAGCTATTGACACAAGATATCTCAAGTATCTTCACCATTCTTTATGTTTTCTATTACCAGCTTACACAAAGCTACCATCATTTCTTGTCTAGGATGAGGCAAATGAATCTTTTGTTCTCTCTTTTGCCCTCTACAATTCATTCCCAACATATCAGGCAGAGTGAGCTCTTAAAAAACACAAATTCTGTTATGTCCTCAACTGCTTAAAGTTTTCCAATGGCTTCATTTCATAGTTAGTCTACTCCTTTCCATGACCTTTGAGTTTATACAGAATCTGGCCTCTCAGTCCTAGTTTCCTACCACTTTCCCTGATCTCTCAGTGTGTCAACCATCTTGGCCTTATTCCTACTTCTAAAATGTGCCAAGCTTGTTCCCTAAGGTTTAGGATCTATATCTGTTTTCCTTCACCTCAGAACATCTGGCTTCAGATCTTTTCTTGGCTGGTACCTTTACAATTTTCAGGTCTCATTTCAAATGACACCTCATTAAAGACGTATTTTCTAGCCATGATTCCAAGGTAGCTACTCAATTTTATTTTTTTATTATATATCCAGCATCTATCACTATCTAAGACTGAGATTCCTCTTTCTCTCTTTTTAAATTTTGTTTATTATCATTATTCCCACCATATTCAAGGCTGTAAGATCCAAAAGAAAAGCTTATTCATTGCAATATCTCCAGTCCTCAGAACAGTATCTGGCACACAATAGGCACTCAACACACATGTTGTATAAAATCTCAGACTGTAATTACACATGATTATTTAATGCCTGTCTTCTCCCCAGACCTTAAGTACTTTAATCTCCAATTTAGCACCCAATAATATTAAGATATACATGTTAAATGAATAAATTATGATTATTTAATCCTCAAACTAACTGTATATTTATAGTCTGCTTAGATAATTTAGTCAGTTTGTATGACTGAGGTGATATTTTACTTAAACTCATGTTTTCATTTTCCTATTTACATTACCTATTAATCTGGAGGTTTTCTTATGTGTTGATTACTGTATCAGAATGTCTTCAGATACAAGTCATAGAAGGCCCAATTCTCAGTAGCTTAAGCAAATAAAATATTTAACTAAATTATAAAAAAATAACTGGAGTAAGTGGATTCTGTGTTGACGTAGGTGCTTAACAATTTCATCAGAGAACCAGGTTCTTTTGCTCTCCTACTTGGCCATCTTTAGCACTGGGTTTGTCTCCTTAGGCTTGTTGCCTCATGACTGAAGGATGGCTGTCACAGCCCTAAGCCTATGTCCTTCCAAAACTATAATCGAGGCAATAAAGAAAAGAAGGGGCCAATTCTACAAAGCTCTCTCAAGAAAGAGAGCTTGGTTACATCTTGATGTGGTTCTTGGTTACATCTTGATGTAGCCAAGATGTGGCTCTTGGTTACATCAAGCCTATTTATAATAGACTTCAACCCCAAAATTTTCCCCACAGTTGCCAATCTCACTTTCCTTTACGTTTAAGTGACCTGTCAAAGAGTAAAATTTAAGTGTCAAAGGAGAATGGTATAAGTATAACTGGCTTATGTATAAATCATGATTTATTTCTTGGACCTGAGTTCATCATAAACATCCAAATAAAGATTTTATTAGCAAGGAAGAGACGACAAGAGAGGCTGGGTAGCCAACTAACAGGGTCTGCCACAAACAGCATAAATAACTGATAACCTTTTTCAATTTATTTACCATTGATGTGAAGCTCTTTACACTGGGAATAAGTAAGTCTTCATAGAGCTTTCATGTGATTTATCCTGTATTTATAATGTTTTCCTTTCCAGTTTTTTATTGTCAGAGGAAAAAAAAAGCATTTTTTCCACATCAGAGATAAAACTAGAAATTAAGCATTAGTAATGACTTCTTTCTTCAGATGGTACCTTTGAAACTCCAGGGCTAAGGTCAGCAGTTTTGTGTACATTGCCTTGTTTTTTCTTTTCTCTGCACAAGCAAGATGGGCCAATGAACACTGTACTTTCTGCTTGCTAAACATCCACTGATTGATCTTCCCCAGGAAATCAATTTAGTCTGGGTTTATTCTAAAATCACTGGGAGCAGGGAGAGAACCTCTGAATTACACAGCGTTGGATGTTGCAAAAACAAGCAGCACTTGGTATTTCCTGTGGTTCCTGGTTACATCAAGGTGTACGCCAAATATCTTGAGAACTGTGACTGGTCTTTGATTATTCCTCATTGATTAGCACTTACACTAGAAGGATTGGATATATTCAGATGTTTGTAGGTATTAAATATTATATATTATGTGATTTTTATGAACAATTTGTCTTGGGTCTTATCCATGCTACAGGCATCGACCAAAACATTGGTAGAATGTTTTCAGAGACTCCAAAATAGAATTATCCCGTTTGTGAATACCCTGACCCATTGTCATAATTGCTTCAATGTCTGTAACATTTGCTGCTTTCTACTGTAATTATTTCATCTCCTTATGATACATTAAGGATTGTCTTAGGCTTACTCATTTGGTGGCTGTGATTAACAGTGACATCAGAGAAAAAAATTAATATAATTTTACTGAAAACAATGTTCTTATAGTTTCAATCACTTTCTTTCTACCATTTTCTTATTTGTGTAATTATCAGCAATTAATTAAGCAGCCACTAAGTAGTATATTAATCTAGGTGCTGAAAGCGTTAAAAAATGTAAAAGATAAACCACCTGCTCTCTAGGGTTTTATAAAAATCTAAAGGGATTCATTACTTTAGGAAAAAAAAAAAAAAACTACTCGTAAGTCACCCCAAGCCTTGAGCACTGAACAGAAAGTTTCTTAGTGGTCTCTTGTCTTCAGTAATGTCTTCCCAGGTCTAAGGCCTTAGGGTCCTTTCTTTAAAATGTATATTGGAAAGACACAAGACTTACATCTACAAAGGATTTGCTTTTGTACATGCTTTGCACAAATGACAGATGGGGGTTTTCCCAAAGCGTGGCTTGGCTTCTTAATGGTATGTATGACTGAACAGGATGGTCTTCTCTCTAGCTTCAAGGTTTCTGATAGAGCAATCTGCTTTGCACAGTCGTTTTCTACTCTGTGTATGATAATCTTCAAACCTGTTTCCTGTGTTTTACTACCAAGAGCTCTGTAATGATCACAAATCCTTGTTTCCTAAGCTTCAGAGATGAGACCTTTCCAGGAAATCATTCTTTGGATATTATCTGATATTGTTGATTCCCATTTCCATCTTATGCTCAAGACCTGCCATTGTCAATTCACCTAAGTAGTACATTTCAAAGAGGTCTGTGCCCTCTGATAGCACTGTCCCAGAAAATTACCATGAAGCTTTTGGGTCTCTCAGCCTGTGATCCAAGCTGGTATGTATGGTATTTATCTCTTGAACAGTTATTGAATATTCTTGCTTTGCACTCAGAACATGTTCTCTCTGGTTTAGCATAAAGCTTTGTTGCCCTTTCATCTGCATTGCTGTGGATTTGCTTTCTGGCACTTGGGCTCAAAGTGTGGACACACTAATTCCTGAGCATATAGTTTTTATACATTAGATCATTAGAATATCCTTTACAAAAAGTTTATATTGACAAGGATTTATAAAAACTGTCAGATTTTCTGCTCATGAATTAGTCCATCAAACAAACACTTGCTGGTTCAAGGGCACTTTTTTCCCTTTGAATTTAGGAAACCTAATATTGGCACATCAATTTCTTCCTCTTCAGCTAATTATAATAGTCTGTATATTTGACTGATTTTGACTGACTACTATCATAATACCTGTCAGGTGAGAACTGTTTTTGGGAAGAGTCATTTTGTTGTTTTTCCCAAATGGCATAGCTCCTTTCTTAGTGATGAATTCAGTTTATCAAGCCAGGATTTTATTGTTTTTCATTCTTCCAAGGTTTATTTGTTCACCACCTTTTTATTGAAAAAGAAGTTATTTAAATCTTCACATTATAGCTTTCTGATAACATAGCTATTTTTCTCACTTTTTTTCTTTATATTCAGGCTGCTGAATTACATTTGCCTAGAGGAAACTCTCATTTCCTTTTCTCGAATTTTTCATCAAATTCTGTGCAGAAACCTGTCCTTATTTCTATTTATGTTAACGATATGTAGCTTCATGGGGGCTAGTAGTTTTCACGGTCCTCTACCCAAGAGTGCCTTTGTGCCCGAAGCTGTCATATCACTTCATTTTTTTGCTTGGTTAAATCTTAAGGAACAATTGAAGTACAAGTCATTTTTCTGGTTGGCCCTGGTTCACCTCCATAGACTTACTGTAAGATGCACTTTGCCACATGGTGTACCTCAGCACAGTGTCACCTCTGTCATCAATGACTTGATGGACAGAGAATCTTGGGGTAGGATCTCAAAGGATAAAGTTTTATTTTTCAAAATCCAGAGATATCAGAAACATCTCTCAGTACAAGTCCTTTTATTTAGTGCATTGGATACCATATGATTTTAAATGAAAGCATTTAAAAATATTTTACTGCATAACATTTTAAAGTAACTCTTTTAGTTAAGAGACAGAAGTGAGTGAAAATTCTGAGTAGGTTTTATTAGCAGGTTAAGCATGTTCTCCAAGCAAATCTCAACTATTCATGTTAAATTAAAGTTCTTAGAGGCAGAATAGTGAATGATCTAAAATACTTTTTATCTCATTTTCATTAAAAATATTTACTCTTAAAGCTGGACATGTCTCAAGATTTAAAAATTCACAACAAAAAGTCAAGCCAGGGACTTCCCCGGTGGTCCGGTGGTAAAGAATGTGCCTTACAATGCAGGGGACGCGGGTTCAACACTTGGTCAGGGAACTAAGATCCCACATGCCGTGGGGCAACTAAGCCCACACACCACAACTACTGAGCTCACATGCCTCAACTAGAGCCCACATGCCACAAACTACAGAGCCCACGGGCTCTGGATCCCTCGTGCCACAACTAGAGAAGAGAAAACCCACATGCTACAACTAGAGAGAAGCCCGCACGCTGCAATGAGAGATCCTGCATGCCTCAGCGCCTGCCATAACTAAGACCTGATGCAGCCAAAAAAAAAAGTCACGCCAACCTAGAAACACTTGAGTTAAGGGTAAAGGAGGAAGGTGCATGTCTTCTTAGATTGACTCTTCTCACATCTTACGTAGAAGAGGGGAGGTTAAGAGTTGGAGCTTGGAGAGGTCTTATGAATGCAAAGTAAATAGAATTAAGATGTTAACAGAACTGTGATTATACGGATTATGTGTTGTCAATAATGAGACTGTACTTCAACTAGGAAAGTACTTGTATGCAAATATCACTATCAAAATAAAAAGCAAACTTTGTCTTCATAACACAAGTGAACACAATTGAAAATCAGTATCAAGGAATTTTAGAATTTTTACAGATATTGTGATAAAATGATTCTTCCATTTTGTTTCCATCTTTAAACTATAAGAAATGGAGCTACTCATTATAGTTAAAAAAACCTCTGAGCAGTAACTGCCATTGTACCATATCTTAAATAAAACTTATCTCTTAAAACAGACAAGTGTGAGCCATAATATATCTTTTAATGTTCTTTTTGGGTAAATAGGACCTCATTTCCATACTTGAGAGCAAAGAGGCTTAATATTTTCAATGTAAGTTTAAGACTTGTTGCTTAGCAATATTCAAATGAGAGAGAGTCCCTCCTCCAGAACTGGATATAAAACAATTGTCCGTGTGAATGTGTGTTAGATTCAGTAAAGGAAGAGATTTCTTAGTACTTAAATTATAACGAGATATGAGACCATGTAATCAAATGAGAACAATCCAACTCAGTAAATTTTGTGCAGATTGTTAGCTACATATCACTAATTGTATATGTATCATTAGGTGTGGTTCATAATCATTCACCAACCTCTCCTCATGAAGTGCCTGGTAGCCTCTTTATAGAATTGGCATGTAAAAGCAAGGCCTCTCAGTCCTTGTCTAGATCCTATTTTTGTGCATTTTTTTCCCTTCTATCTTTAGCCCACATTTCTTGGCTTTCATGCCTTCACCAGTTCTTGATGTCCCTTTGCAAAGGCTTGATGTATTTTAGTACAGAGCTTACCAGGAGAATCTGCTACTCCTGTAGTTGCCTTTCAAGCTGCATTGCCCACTCTTGGTGTCTGAACATCTGTCTGAACGCATTTATTATGCATTACTTGTTCAGTTAGTCTTGGTCCTCTCTCTGTGCAGCCTTTTATCTCTTCTCAAGAATCCCTTTAGTTTTAGTAATTGGCCCTCCAAGGGATAAGGCCTTAAATATGGTAGCTCCATAATAAACTGTATTGAATATATGTTGAATGAATAGTCTTAGACTTGATGCAGGACATGCAAAAAACACTCTTCAGCTGCAGGAAGAAATACTAGAATTTCTGCTTATTATCAGTTGTAAATCCCATCCTTTTATTTACTTTAGTGTATTTTATAGTGTAGACAATACATTCTCATACATTCCATGGATAGGTCTTCTAACTAGGGGGCTAAAGTCTCAGTAATTATTGGCAGAGTAATTTCTCTTGTCTCATCTCTTTCTGGTCTGGTCAGTCTGGCTCCAATGGCCATTCTGCTGTGGTAGGCTCCACCTACCACAGGCTGACCAGTTCAGCATGATAGCCAGTACTGGGGTCACAATGGTCACCCCATCTTTCCAGCCTGTCTTTTAACCAGTTCTTACTGCTCTTTGCTGTGATATGTGCTTTCTATATTGGCAAAGTCATCATAATGGAAAATGTTTATTTATTTTGCCCCTGTATTGATTCGGAAAGGGTAGTTTCAATGGCTACTTTCTTGAAGTATACAAAAAAACCCCACCTTTATCTATGATGTCTTCCTGGTTTTAAAACCCTTCACAAGCCTCCCTACCTCCAAATCCTTTGTGATACAGATAAAAGCATTTATTAAAAAAATAAGGAAATAGCAATTATACAGCGAGAGAAAGAGTCAAAATCTTTTAAGGTAAAAGGTATGTTCCAGGAAAGTTGTATACAGATAAAACTTTTAAAAATGAAATCCTACTTTAAAAAATGTATCAAGAGAGCTTGCTATTTATTTTCATTTTAACATTTTTATAAAGCAAAGAATCAATTTCATATAAATGACCATTCTTCTTTATTTTATTTTACAGGGCTTGCTTGAACTGAGGTATATCTTCACTAGGCAGTAGTTTTCTGTCTCATTCCTTTTAACAGGAAATACAAAAAGTACAGTTATATAAACACCTAAAATTTTTACACAAAATTTGAACAGAATGACACCGCTCAATCTGGCATTATCTTGATGACTTTGAGACAGAGTACCTGTGACCTTTTGTTATAATTCTGCTTTGTAAGTTAGCCAAGTTATCTTTAATAAGGATTCTCTGTCTTGATTAATAAAACATCACCATTCAACTAGTTTTTCAATCCAGAAATACTAGTGTCATCTTTCAGTCCTTCTTCTTCCTTATAATTCATATCTAGTTAGTTATTGAGTCTTGTAAATTATACATTCATAACAATTTTCAATTTTCCTCCCTCTTTATTCCAACCACTATTGCCCTAATTAAAGCCATATGACCTTTTTGGTCTATAGCAATAATGCCCTAACTGGTCTTCCTGTTACCAGTCCTCCTGTCCTTCAAGCTTTCCTTCACACTGTTTCAATAATATTTTCTAAAACATGTATGTATTTTATTATTCCTCTACTTAAATCAATCAATGTCTGTCTCTTAATTACTATTGAAAAACCTTCAAATTTCCTGATGCGCCACCCAACTACCATCACAATTATTCCTAAGAAACCTGGCCCCTCCACTGCTTCTCGCCCCCATTCCAAACTGTCCACATTTGTGTAAACATTCCCATTCACTTCCCCAAATTTCTGTGTCTTTTTCTCTCTCTGTTTCCTCTATCTGGATCTTCCCCCCAACTGTCTGCCAAATGAAATCTTTTAATATTTGTTTAACTTATCTTCTTTGTGATGCTTTCTCCAGACCTCTGCTTTTTGGTACTTCCACATTTCTTTTACGGACTTTTGCCACATGATATAATGCACTGAATAGTAAAGAAGCATGAGTCTGTCTACCCTGTCAAAAGGCAAGCTCTTCGAAGGCAAGAGGTCTGCTATTTTGAGATTTGAATGTCCATGTTCATTATAAAGTCAATTAACCAGTATATGATATTTTGTACCCCATGATCCTCTGAGCAGTTAGGTATGTCTGAGACTTTTTTTTAAAAAAGTACTTGGTTACATTATTTACCATTTACTTGGTACCTCAAATTCAGAGACTTATTTCTTAATCAAGACATAATCTTGATGAATTGGGAGATTGCGATTGACATACATACACTAATATGTATAAAATGGATAACTAATAAGAACCTGCTGTATAAAAAAATAAATAGAATTCTAAAATTCAAAAAACAAAGACATAATCTATAATTTTCAAGAAGCACTTTTCAGAGTGTTAGTATATGGTGACCTAATTTGATGTTTAATTCTGCAGTCAGATTTAAACTAAGACAGCACTGTTCTAGGCCTCTTAGTCCTTACAATCATATAAGAGAGAAGAATATGTCTGGAATCTGGATGTCAAATCTGACAACAAAATTTATACATGCTTCAGGATTTGAGTTACCCTGTCAATTTTATTAGTATCTTAAATTTAGTTATGAACTTCTCATTTTAAAAAGCAGTTAAAATATTATTTAATATGAATTTCAAGTGTATCTATATAGACATACAGCCAAAGAATCTAGTAACTACTCCTAAATATATTGTTCATTATTTCCTATCTTATTTTATCCTTTTAGTAGATCATACTTGTTGCAATTTTACTGAACATTTTGTTTTATAATATTTTTATAATAATTCTAAATACTGTTCTCTAAGGTTGTAAATAATATGCATAGTAGAAAAATCTTACACGCATTGTTCCATAACTTGAAAAGTCGCTTTAAGTTATACATTTACAAAAATAAAAGAGAAGAAAATAAAAGCCTTGAGAAGAAAATAATTATGACATTTTCCAGTTAGAAAATGGATTTGAAAATACTGCTTTTTCTAAAATGAACAATTTATTTTCAGATTTGATAGAATTTTATTTTTATGAAGCTTTTTGATCAAATTAGAAGATCAGTAGATACTTCTACCTTATATATCAGACTCAGATTAATTTATTCTCCTTAGAACTATTTCATTGTTGGAGAAATTAGTGAAAATATCATCAATACATTAATGTAGAGGATTTTTACAAAGCAGACATAGTAAGGGTATAACATGTTTTATTCATAATACTAAACTTGTACCCATTCTAGAGCAGTTAAATACAGTGAGGTTTCAAAAAAAACTCATAGAAAATGAAATAAAAGATAACTAAATAAAAGATTTGCCTCTTTTAAAATAATGTGTAATGTCAGAATAAGAGAAGAGAATAAAAACATCTTGAATAGTTTTACTGACTCATTTTTCATTGAAGCTGAAATGAGTCAATGGTGAGGGTTCTGTTTTAAAAATAACAGACTAGTATAATTTTACAAATTATTAGCTTTTTGACAGCCTGAGACTTAACTCCTTGAAACAATAACCAAAGAGATCAGTGGAATGAATTAGTTCATGAGTTAAGTTGAGATCGAATTATTGACAGATGATAGTTTGGGTCTCAAGTTTTAGCCTTCTACTCCTGCTCACATTTCCCCCAAGTCCCATTCAAAAGAAGGTTGAGAGTGTATTTATATATCTCCAGAGAAATCTACATTGTTCATTTTTAAGTATGATCAGACGTTCCATAACATTTGCTATGAGAAAAAAATTTTCATTTCCTAACCACTGGTTCTTTACCATCACTGACTTAATTGATTGCACCATTGGCCTGTACAGAACTCCATTTAAACGAGATAACTATTGAAACATCAAAAATACTCAGGCAAAGGCAGATTTTTTGTGAGGGCAGTAATGACGTGGATCTTAAGCATGATGTTAAAGTCCCCACAGAGTGGAAGAAAGGAAACAATTAACTGTCAATTCTTTTTTAAACCAGGCACTCAGATAAAACAAATACTTCTCAATTAGATAATGATGTTAAATTGGGAAAACGACAAATGAGAGCAGAAAATTAGAAAACAAAACCAGAATTACTCTAATAACATTAAAAATAATAAAAGTAAACAAACTATATTGGAAAAGGATGTATAAACTTACAGTTGTTGTATAAGCAGCTTCTGGATCATCTTCCAGCACTCGGGAGAGACCAAAATCAGAAACTTTGCATACTAAGTTGCTGTTGACCAATATATTCCTAGCTGCTAGATCTCGGTGAACATAACCCATATCAGAAAGGTACTTCATTCCTGATGCAATGCCTCGGAGCATACCAACCAACTGGATGACTGTGAAGTGGCCATCATGTTTCTGAAAGAGAATCACAGTTATTTCCATTGATTTATTTTATTATAGTACGTGTGCACGCATGCATGCATGTGTGCCTGTTTGTGTAGGTGTGTGTGGTGTATTAAGTGAAATTCTTGAATTTATTTTACTGGATCCAATGAATGTAAGTATCAAGTTTGCTGATCATTGACTGTGTTCATAACAAAAGATAAAAATTTGTTGGAGATTTAAAGGAAAGGAAAATCTAGCTTGAAGTGATGAAGGAGGGAAAAGAAAGGAGAGAAGAGAATCCACCAAATTAACGTCCAGAAAAAATGATTTCAAAAACTTTAAGTAACAAAAGGGAACTAAAATCGAGTAAGATAGTAGCAAAGACTTCCAAGAAAAAAGAATTGACTTTCCGTAGTAGTGAGCTCCCAAGGGAGTAAAACCTAGGATGTGATGAAAGCTGTGTGATTGCTGGAAATATGGTGAAAAATGATCAACGAAAAAGAAAAACTGATTGCATAAACGAGTTTAGGAAAGTTGCAGGAGAATGGAAAAAAAAACCCACATGCAAACAGAAAATAACTAGATTTTCCCAATCTTTCCTTATACAGTTGACTCTGAAACAACATGGGTTTGAACTGTGAAGGTCCACTTATACCTGGAGTTTTTTCAATAAATACACAATTGGCCTTCCTCATCTGTGGGTTCCACCAGCCGACAGATAGTGTACAGTACTATGTTTACAGTCCTGGGTTGGTTGTATCCGAGGATGCAGAATCCACGGATACACAGGGCTGGCTATGGAACTTGAGCATCTGCATGTTTTTGTATCTGAGGCTGGTCTTGGAACCAATCCCCCGCGGATACCCAGGGAAAACAATATAGAGCAAATATAAAGAAAGGAGTTGGCAATTGACTGAAAACAGGACTATTTTATTATAGTTCCCAGCGGGAAAATTAAAAGAAATATGAATAACAAGCCAAGCACAGCACTGGTATGTAGTAATTAATCCCTTGACTATTTACGCCTCTCACCTTGATTTAAAAAAAATATTTTTAACTTAAGTATAATTGATTTACAATATTGTGTTAGCTTCAGGTGTAGAGCATAATGATTTAGTATTTTTTGCAAATTATACTCCAGTATAGGTTATTGCAAGATGATGGGTATACAGTATATCCTTATATATTTTATAAATTCTAATCTGTATATATTAATCCCATGCCCTTAATTTGTCCCTCGCCCCTACACTCTCCCCACTGGTAACCACAAATTTGTTTTCTAAATAAAAATAATATTTTTTTAAAAAGTAAAAAAAATCCAGTTGTCATTCATACAAGATGTGTGCACCAACAAGACCAGATACAAATAGTACAAGAGTACAAATGTAGAGAAAATGAATATAAAAATAATTTAAGTTTGAAAAATAATGCATATTGTTCTACTTAGTTGTTTGGAGATTGTTGTCATTAATGGGGTTATTGAGAAACATGAGATTCTCAAGTCGGTTTCACACATCAGGTAACATTTATTTATGAATGATATTAAAAATTAATATCTATTAAGAGACTAGAGGACTATATTACCTTATACAGTGTGATAGAGGCATACATAAGAGTAT
Organism: Aethalodelphis obliquidens; assembly: GCF_003676395.1. Classification (NCBI taxonomy): domain Eukaryota; kingdom Metazoa; phylum Chordata; class Mammalia; order Artiodactyla; family Delphinidae; genus Aethalodelphis; species Aethalodelphis obliquidens. The sequence goes on along the minus strand of NW_020837945.1, from coordinate 45,400,640 downwards.
CTCAAAATTTGCAAAGTTAAAGCAGATTTCATGGATATATGATTTAAAACTATAGAGTAGCTTAAACACAGTGACGATTTGACCCTATCACAGTGACATGGTCTCCTGTACAATGATGATTCATCAGTCAGTGAAATAAATAAACTTATATTGCAAACGGAATAAACTTCATCTTACTTTATCAACATACGTCCCCGATAGCTCTCTGATAATATCTCCCAACTCAAGTGCAGAGTAAGGAAAAGAACACTCTCTTAAAAGAAACATTCTACAGCAAGAGTATCCATTTAAGCAGGCTCTTCTGTATAATTAATGTATAAAAGATAACCTAGCAAAGAAAATCTTTGGTGTTATTAGCTCTTTATGTTTCCCATCCATCTTCTTAGACAGTGCACAATTAGATGAAATCTGCCTCTTCTGTCATGTACCCTACCTACCTCTCCTCTATTAGGAATCTCAAAGCCTTTGAAAGCATAAATTCTTTTGGACTAGAAAGGATTACACTAATTTTAAAGAGATGGTTCTTTTACGTATTAGTAAGTGAAGTTATCTGGTGTCAACAGTTCTTGTCAAGGCAGAATTTCTGTATAGTAGGAAATGTTAATGGATGATCTGAACACTAAAGAGTGCCTCAGTTTCCTTATCTCTACAATGAGAATAGTATAATCTAACTCAGAATTGTAGTGAGAATCACACACAAAACACATAGCACAGCCCATCATTTATTTTAATAATAGTCATAATTTAATAAAAACTTATCATCATATGTAGTTTTTGTCATTTTAATATTAATCAGAAAATTCTCCACTCACTTTCCTGAAAAATCAGTTGGCAACAGAAACTCTTACATTATAAAGAGAAATAGTTACTTAACACCAGGTTGAAATTTAACTTCCTATCTTGTTCTGAGGGTGGCACAAAGCACCAAGTTATTTCTTTAAAAAAAAAAAGACTATTTTTTGGAACACTTTTAGGTTCAAAGCAAAATTAAGAGGAAGGTACAGAGATTTCCCATATACCTTCTGCCCCCCACCACATGCATAGCCTCCCCACACGATTATCAACATCCTTCACTGGAATGGTACATTTGTTACAACTGGTGAATCTGCAATGACAAATCATAATCGCCTGAAGTCCATGGTTTGAACTTTAGGATTCATTCTTGGTGTTGTACATTTTTGGGTTTGGACAAATGTATTATAACATGCACTCACCATTACATTATCACATACTGTTTATGTATAGTATCGTATATCAATAACATAGTACTTTCACTGCTCTAAAAAGCCTCTTTGTTCCACCTGTTTATCACACCTGCCACCCCCCTCCCCTGGCAACCACTTATTTTTTCATGGTCTCATAGTTTTGTCTTTTCCAGAATGTCATATGGTTGGAAGCAGTATGCAGCCTTTTCAGATTGGCTTCTTTCACTTAGTTGTATGCATTTAAGATTCCTCCATGTCTTTTCATGGCTTGAGAGCTCATTATTTTTAGTGGTGAATAATATTCCATTGTCTTTATGTACAGTTTATTTACCCATATACTTACTGAAGGACATCTTGGTTGCTTCAAAGTTTTGGCAATTATAAATAAAGCTGCTGTAAACATCTCTGTTTATAGACTGTTTATAGCAGTTTATATAGCTGCAGGCTTTTATGTGGACATAAGTTTTTGATTCCTTTGGCTAAATACCAAGGAGGGCAATAGCTGGATCGTATGGAAAGAGTATGCTTAGTTTTTGTAAGAAACTGCCTGTCTTCCAACGTGGCTGTACCATTTTGCATTCACACCAGCAATGAAGGAGAGTTCCTGTTGTTCCACATCTTCACCAACATTTGGTGTTGTCAGTGTTACTGATTTTGGCCATTCTGATAAGAGCAAAGTGGTATCTCATTTTAATTTTCATCTCCCTGATGGAGAATCTTCACGTCCTTATTTGCTAACTGTATATCTTCTATTGTGAGGTTTCTGTTAAGGTGTTTGGCCTTTTCTTTTTCTTTCTATTGTCTTTTATTTCCTTTCAGCTTGCTTTTAAAAAAACTGAAGTATGGTTGATTTAAAATATTATATTAGTTTCAGGTATACAATGTAGTAATTCAGTATTTTTATAGATTACACATACAAAGTTGTTATAAATATTGACTATGTTTCCTGTGCTGTACATTATACCCTTGTAACTTATTTATTTTATACCTAGTAGTTTGACCCATTTTTTAATTGGGTTGTTGATTTAATAGTTTTTCCATATTTTGGATAACAGTCTTTTATCAGATGTGTCTTTTGAAAATAGTTTCCCCAGTCTGTGGCTCCTCATTCTCTTGACGTTGTCTTTTACAGAATAGAAGTTTGAAGTTTTAATGAAGTCCAGCTTATCAATTATTCCTTTCTTGCATTGTGTCTTTGTATCTAAAAAAGTCATTGCCATATCCAACGTTGTCTAGGTTTTCTCCTATGTTATCTTCTAGGAATTTAATGATTTTGTGATTCACATTCAGATTTGTGATTTATTTTGAGTTAATTTTTGTGAAGGGTGTAAGGTTCTAGATTCTTTTTTTTTTTTTTGCATGTGGATGTCCAGCTGTTCCAGTGCCATTTGTTGAAAAGACTATTTTTTCTCCATGGTATTACTTTTGCTCCTATGTCAAAGACCAGTTGACTATGTTCATCGTAGCCTCTCTATTCTGTTCTATTGATCCATCTGTCTATTCTTTCACCTGTACCACACTGTCTTGATTACTATAGCTTTATAATAAGTCTTGAAGTTGTGTCAGTCCCCAACTTTGATCTTCATCAGTACTGTGTTAGCCATTCTGGGTCTTCTGTCTCTAAACTTTAGAATCAGTTGGTTAATATCATAAAATAACTTACTGGTTTTTTTTTTTTGTTTTTTTTTTTGCGGTACGTGGGCCTCTCACTGTTGTGGCCTCTCCCGTTGCGGAGCACAGGCTCCGGATGCGCAGGCTCAGCGGCTATGGCTCACGGGCCCAGCCGCTTCGCGGCATGTGGGATCTTCCCGGACCGGGGCACGAACCCATGTCCCCTGCATCGACAGGCGGACTCTCAACCACTGCGCCACCAGGGAAGCCCCAACTTACTGGGATTTTCATTGGGATTTTATTGAAATTGTAGATCAACTTGGGAAGAACTACATCTTAATAATATTGAGTCTTCCTATCCATGAACATGGAACATTTCTCCATTTATTTAGTTCTTCTTTGATTTCATAACAGTTTTGTAGTCTTCCTCATTTAGATCTTAGACATACTTTGTTAGATTTACACCTAAGTATTTCATTTGTGGGGTGCTAATGTAAATGGTGTTGTTTTTAATCTCAAATTCCACTTGCTCATTACTGGTATGTAAGAAAGCAAATGACTTTTGTATATTAACCTTGTATCCTACAACCTTGTTATAATTGCTTATTAGTCTAGGCTTTTTGGTCAATTCTTTCAGATTTTCTACATAGATGACATGTCATCTGCAAATAAAGACTATATTCCAACTGCCCCCCCATCCCAACTTCTTGTCTTACTGCATTAGGTAGTACTTCCAGTATGATACTGAAAAGAAGTAATGAGAGTGTACATCCTTGCTTGTTCCTGATCTTAGTGGGACAGCTTTAAGTTTTTCACCATTAGTATGACGTTAGCTGCAGGTTTTTTGTTACATAGTCTTTATCAAGTTTAGGACATTCTTCTCTATTCCTACTTTACTGAGAGTTTTTATCATGAGTTGGCATTGGATTGTGTCAAGTGCTTTTTCTTCACACCTATTGTTCTGATCATGTGATTTTTCTTTTTTTAGCCATTTGATATGATGGGTAACAACTGATTTTGGAAAGTTAAACTAGTCTTGCATACTGAGGTAAATCCCACTTGGTTGTGAGGTATAATTCCTTTTTACAATGTTGTTTTTTGTTTTACCTCCTGTAGTGTCCTTGGATGGCTTTGTTATTAGGGTAATGCTGGCCTTACAGAATGAGTTTGGGAGTGCTCCCTCTTTTTCTATTTTATGCAAGTTATTTTAAAATTATTTTAACTATCCTTATCACCAACATTTGAAGAGATATGAATTAATTGCTTTCATATCAGCAACATAGCAATCATGGTTCTAATAACGACACATGGCACCATGAAAAAAATGAGATTTTGGTGTTTGAAAAGAATATGAACTACTTTCTCCATTTTCTATGATGGGTCTATACAATGTAGTATACTTACTTCTAATTCACATGGCCAAGACCTTTTCAGGGGTCCATAAGGTCAAAACTATTTTTCATAAGAGAACTAAGACATGCATCTGCCTTTTTTTCACTTTGTTGATATTTTCACTAGTGGTACACAACTCTGGTGGGTAAAAGTCCAGGAGTCTTAACACAAATTAAGGTAATAGCACCAAATTAACCTATACTAGTATTCTCATATTCTTCTCTGCTACATGAACAACAAGAACAAAAATAGTTTTATATAAGAATGTACTTGGTGAAGCAGTAAAACTCATTGATTTTGTTAAATGTTGATCCTTGATCACACATTCTCAGGATGCACATCTGTGGGGCATAGGAGAAAACAGGATTGGGCAGCAACAGAAGTTAAAGAATAGTAGTGCATTCACAACAAAGGCCTTGGAATATCCCATGGAATGTTGTGGATCTGGAGTAACTCTTCAGAGTTGGTCTAAATTGAGGAGAAGGGTCTGGGCCCTTATATTCCCACATCAATTAATTATTGGATGCAGGCTACCACTGTAAAGGTGTCATGGCTTTGGCTGAGATAGCTTTCTCTAGACAAAACCATTTTCCAGAAAGGGGCTCAGCTAAGAACTATCAGCTTCCAAATTTCTGGAAACCACAGGAATAAGAGAGTTGACCCTGAGAGTTCTCCCCAATAAAGTTCCTTCATGCAAATATTCTTTTAAGAATCTTCACAGGGAACCCAACCTGTGACAATTTATCTATCTATCTATCTATCTATCTGCTGTTTATAAAACGTGTGCTTGATTAAAGAGAATCTCCCAAAATAGTTGTATATTCTTTTGGGAACTCATAAACCTCAATTGTTGCCACAGTCTTATAGGGAAAAAATATCTAACATTCCTTAAACACTATACACCAAATGAAGTTATAAGCTCATTAGAGGTATTATCTCATTTAATCCTTGAAACAACTCTGATATAAGGGTAGTTACTGTCTCCATCTTATAGATGGTCAAACTTAAGGAGAAACAGATTTAATAACCTAGTAGATAGTGAAGTCAGGACTTGAATCCAGGTAGTCTAATTCTGGAGCTTGTATTACTAATTGGAGTTAGCTGGAAAATTGTTGGTCCCAAGTGTGCCATAATGACCCAGTCTGGGCTAGTTTAGGCAGCATAATTTAGCTTAATAAAGCAAGGTATGAAAGAGCTCTTAGACCATTAAACCAAAATAAACAGAGAACAATCTAGATAAACCAACAAGTGAGGATCTATTTATCCATGACTGGCTGAAAGGAATAACCCCGTTCATTCATGAGGTATGGCAAAAATCTGTTTCTCTACAAGTGATGCAACTCTGTCCTTCAAACAAATTCTATACTCCTTTTTCTAGCCCTTGTTAACATAAGCCTCCTCAAGTGTAGTTTAGGATATATTGGTTTTCTTGAATATGGTGGATGGTTAATAAATAGTCACTGAGTTAAATAACCTTTGATACTATCTTATAGTGCACTGGTTGCTATTACTACATTATTCCTATTGCCTTGTATAAAAAAACATGTTTTTGTTTTAAGGTAGGATGCTGGTTTTCTTCCTTTTATGTAGCCGTTCTGTCACAGCATCCACTATACTGCCATGCCTTGTGTCAGCACTCAATAAATATTAATTCAAGTTGAATTGAATTGTTTATGAGGGGAGGAGAAAAATGTAAGAGTGCTGAGATTTAATATCTTTGGGCTGACTTCTAGAGATTAATCAAAAAGAAACTATGAATTTTTTAATGACATTTTTTTTTTCCCAGGAAGGCAGATTCAAATAGAAGAGAGCGAACGTGGCATATTTACACACTGCATCTCAGAGCTTAGTAGCTGGAATTCAGTTTGTCTTCATTCTTCTTTTTCTTTGCGTTCTCAGACCGACTGTTAAGAAACATGGAGCTTAACCTCCAAGTGACAGAGAGGGTGAGCCTGATTGGAAGGTGGTTTCTGAAAGGTACACATAATAATATCTGCTATTGGCTTCCCTGGTGGCGCAGTGGTTGGGAGTCCGCCTGCCGATGCAGGGGACGCGGGTTTGTGCCCCGGTCTGGGGGGATCCTGCGTGCCGCAGAGCAGCTGGCCCCGTGAGCCATGGCCGCTGGGCCTGCACGTCCGGAGCCTGTGCTCCGCGACAGGAGAGGCCACAGCAGTGGGAGGCCCGCGTACCGCAAAGGAGAAAAAAAAAAAAAAATCTGCTACTTCTGACAGAGCTCCACACAACCTCCTCTCAGGCCCTGGAGCACATCTCCCAGATCTGAGCAGTCACTGGCATGTCACATTGTCTCCACAGTAATGAAAGCTCTGGACGATGGTTTTTAAAACCCTACCTTGTGGGTTGTGCCCCATGGAAACTTTAAGCCTCTCAGTGTCCATTCATCCTAGGGTGAGCTCAAGTACTTAGTCTGTGCTTAGTGCAAATGTGCTATGTTGTCCTGAAGTCATCACATTATTGTCTAACAACGTTTTTTATTTTTAAGGATTTATTTATTTAATTTAATTTTGGCTGCGTCAGGTCTTAGTTTCGGCTCGTGGTCTCGTCGTTGCAGCGCGCGGGCTTCTCTCCAGTTGTGGCGTGTGGGTTTTCTCTTCTCTAGTTGTGGCACACAGGCTACAGGGTGCATGGGCTCTGTAGCTGTGGTGCGTGGGCTCCACAGCGTGTGGGCTCTGTAGTTTGCGGCACACAGGCTCTCTAGTTGAGGCGCATAAGCTCAGTAGTTGTGGCACGTGGTCTCAGTTGCTCCACGGCATGTAGGATCTGAGTTCCCTGACCAGGGATCAAACCTGTGTCCCCTGCATTGGAAGGCAGATTCTTTACCACTGGACCACCAAGGAAGTCTCACAACGTTTTTTTTTTTTTAAACAAATATATTCAATGTTTGGAAAATACAAATATCACCCTGCCAATCATTTGCTTAAAATCCTTCAAAGGCCTTCAAAGACAGAATAAAGTATAGTATTCAATACAAAGACATGACCTTTGCTGAAAGAATGATCTTGGGGTTTCAGCAAGGACCTCCAGAAGATATGATGCTTATCATGAAAAACTCAGGCGGCAAAAGACTAGAAGGGCATTCCTGGAAGAGGGAACCATAAAAGCAAAGCATATTAGACAAGAAATAACATGTTGTAGGGGTGAATTAAACACCAAAAAATTGAATCAGAATAGGATGTGAGAATAGAGATAAAAGGGTGCAATCGTGGTTGCCAGGGGCTGGGGGCGGTGCGGGGGGATACGGGGAGTTACTCATCAATGGGCATAAAGTTTTAGTTAAGCAAGATGAATAAGCTCTAGAGAGCTGCTGTACAACACTGTACCTATAGTGAACAATACTATATTGTACACTGAAAAATTTGTCAAGAGAGTAGATCTCATGTCAAGTATAATTACCAGAATAAAGTAAAATGAAAAAAAAATTTGGATTCACAAGTTCATGTAAAAAATGCAAACTTATCTAGCGGAATTAAAATAGTATTTGTGAATCACATATTAGTATGAATTAGTCTAACTTTATATCCATCTGAGATCTGTGGCAATGAGAGAATGGCAGCTTAGATTAGGGTGGGGTGAAGGTCCAGGTTACAGGTGATTCTATGTAGTGGAAAAAGGCCTACCCTGGGAATGAGAGGAGAAGCCTAGGGAAGGTGTGTTACCACATGGAATTAAAAACAATAAAAGTTGAATATCTGAGGACCTGGAAAGAGGATATGAAGAAAGGGGTGGATGCCACAGAAAAATGGCATTTAAAATTTTTTTGCCCAAGACAAGGCATGTAGAGGGGGAGGAAAACACACTTTCTTTTTTTGAAGGAAACTACAGGCCCCCTTCCATATTGAAAGTTACATCCTTTAGCTGTAGTCTGTGTTAAAGAGGCTTTTATGGCTCTGCCTAGGGACTTAAGCAGAAGCTCTAAAAGAAGTATTTATGGGAAAATGCATTCTGAGTTCTCAACCATTGATTTATAAGTGACTTTGCAGAAAACAGTCCCTGGAGGATTATTTCTACAACTTAAGCTTAAAGTTAAAATTCAGTTTTTATATGTTTCTAAATCAGAGAGTTGACCATGCTATGACTTTTAAAAATGTTCCTGAATTAGAAAAAGAAACAGCTAAGGTTATATATAGATTTGAAAAGACCAGATCATTTGATCATTCTGGTTTTAAAATAACCACTGAACAAATAAGAGTCAGTATCTCCTTTTTACTCAAGTCTTGGTTCTTGTGGCCTCCCCAATTGAAAATCTTATTATAATTTCCCATAGAATATTTATTAAATCCTTCAAGGCTTTGTTCTTTTGTAGAATCATGGATTTGGACTTAAGCTAGGCAGAGTTATATTTTTACTTATAGAAGGGAGAGGTCACCAGGAGTGGAATCAGATATCTCAATCATTAGGACACTAAAAATGTCATTTCTAATACACCTAAAAAATCTGGGAAGAAAAGTGAATATGGATTTGTGAAACATGGAAATTGGATTTTGAATTATATTTTAAGACCTTAAAATGAATATGAATATATAATATAGCTTTAACTTACAAAGCTTTCTACTGAGTTTGATTTTTTTTTTTTTTTTGCTTAGGTTTATATAAAGATAAACTACAATAGCCACTGTGTGCTGCACTTAAATAAAGTCAAGAAAATTTAAACTTTTTTTGTTTGGCATCTGGGGCAGGGTGCCACAGAGTGCCAAGATCCTGATGAAGCATCATTACAGTGCGTCGGAATTACTGGGAAAGTTTTTGCAAAATATATCTGCTTGGGTATGCATGTGTATTTTGTAAAATCTCGGTAGGATGGCAACTGATTTCCAGCCATGGTTGAGAACCACAAGTTTTGAGTCTAAACCTAAAACCTAAAACCTAAATCTAAATCTAAATCTAAATCTAAATCTAAATCTAAATCTAAATCTAAATCTAAATCTGGTTTTGTAAATCTAAAATCTCCTGTATGGTTCAAATGAGGGGTTAGGAATGACTACAGAGGATTTCAGGAAAATGCATGGAACTTCTCTATATATCACTATAGTTATAAATTACATACCAATTAAAAAATTTCAATGTAAAACCTTGTATGAAAAACTAGAATGAATAGGAATATTAGAAAATACAATTTCATGGTACCAGGTACTACAAATGACACAACACACATTTACAGTACTAAAATGTTTAAAGGCTATTGTAAATTGATGCTCTAACTCCTAATTTAAGCATAAAAAGTTCAGCCATTCATATGCTTTGTCCCAAGTACACTATGCTTTCATATATTTGGATGTTTATTGTCACATTATTTTTAGAATAGTCTTTGGCATTAAGCCGGCACAGGCGTGATAGTAATAACATTCATCGACATGAAGTTTCACATAGTTTCTTCTGAAAAACATGTAATTAAAGGGATGTAATTCAACTGTGACTTTTATGGTTTAAAAACAGATACTGGTGGATAAATGTAATTCACTTTTTTTCCACTGTTTAATATAAAATGCATGTGATGTGGATTAATTGTGCTCTTACACCCCAGCCCAAACATAACTCCACAAAACACAATTTACAAGAAAAGTGTGCTAATAAAACACAGCTCTCATTATTAATATATAACTAGCATAAGGTAAAATGCCATCTTTACTAGATTTATAATTTGAGTACATAAATATTTAAAAGATCCCTTTAATTTTTTAAATTAATATTTGCTTTGCATTTGTTCAAGGAAAATCTTCAAATGACACACATTGCTTCTGAAATGCTGAAATGCACTTATATGTATTATTTAAATACTCATATTTGTGAGGTATATCCAGATATTATTTAATGGTGAAAATTAAGAATATTTTTAGCCACTAGAAGAAACAGACCAAGAAGTAACAGAAAAAAAATTTTAAAACTCTTAGTGGAGCTTCCCCTGCAGCGTCTCTGCTCGCAGCCGGAGCTGAGGTGACCGCACAGCCGTCTCACACTACTAACTCTGGTGTGAAGTGCCTGGTGCAAGGCCTCTGCACCGAGGACCCTGTGAGCAAGTGAGACTGGACTAAGCACAAAGTTTAAAAAGATGGCAGAGAGAAGAGTTCCTGAGAAGACCAGATAGGACATTTGCATCTCAAAGATACACCAGAAATACATCTACACATGGAACAACTCCTACAGAACACCTACTGAAGGCTGGCAGAAGACCTCAGACCTCCCAAAAGCCTCAGAAACAGCGGATTAAAGCTCCACAATCAACTTGATGTACCCTGCATCTGTGGAATACATGAATAGACAACGAGTCATCCCAAATTGAGGAGGTGGGCTTCGAGAGCAAGATCTATGATTTTTTCCCCTTTTCCTCTTTTTGTGAATGTGTATGTGTATGCTTCTGTGTGAGATCTTGTCTGTATAGTTTTACTTCCACCATTTGTCCTAGGGTTCTATCCGTCCATGGTTTTTTTTTTTTAAATTCTTTTTCTAAATAATTAATTTTAATTTTAATAACTTTATTATACTTTTCTTTCCTTCCTTCCTTCCTTCCTTCCTTCCTTCCTTCCTTCCTCCCTCCCTCCCTCCCTTCCTTCCTTCCTTCCCTCCTTTAGACAACGAATCATCCCAAATTGAGGAGGTGGTCTCTGACAGCAAGATTTAGGATTTTTTTCCCCTTTACCTCTTTTTGTGAGGGTGTATGTGTATGCTTCTGTGTAAGATTTTGTCTGTATAGCTTTGCTTCCAACATTTGTCCTAAGGTTCTATCCGTCCCTTTTTTTTTTTCTAAATAAGTATTTTTTAATTCAATAATTTTATTATACTTTATTTTATTTTACTGTATCTTCTTTCTTTCTGTCTTTTTTCCTTCTTTCCCTCCTTCCTTCCTTCTTCCCTCCCTCCCTCCTTTCTTTCCTTCTTGCCTTCTTTCCTTCTTTGCTTCTTTCTTTCTTTCTTTCTTCCTTCCTTCCTTCCTTCCTTCCCTCCTTTCTTTCTTTCTTTCTTCATAATTCTACTAATTCTCTCTACTTTTTCTCCCTTTTATTCTGAGCCGTGTGGATGAAAGGCTCTTGGTGCTCCAGCCAGGAGTCAGGGCTCTGCCTCTGAGGTAGGAGAGCCAACTTCAGGACGCTGGTCAACAAGAGACCTCCCAGCTACACATAATATCAAATGGCGAAAAACTCCCAGAGACCTCCATCTTAACACCAGCACCCAGCTTCACTCAATGACCAGCAAGCTACAGTGCTGGACAACCTATGCCAAACAACTAGCAAAACAGGAACACAACCCCACCCATTAGCAGAGAGGCTGCCTAAAATCATAATTAGGCCACAGACACCCCAAAACACACCACCAGACATGAACCTGCCCACTAGAGAGACAAGATCCAGCCTCATCCACCAGAACACAGGCACTAGTCCCCTCCACCAGGAAGCCTACACAACCCACTGACCCAACCTTAGCCACTGGGGACAGACACTAAAATCAACAGGAACTACGAACCTGCAGCCTGCAAAAGGGAGACCCCAAACACAGTAAGATAAGCAAAATGAGAAGACAGAAAAACACACAGCAGATAAAGGAGCAAGATAAAAATGCACCAGACCTAACAAATGAAGAGGAAATCGGCAGTCTACCGGAAAAAGAATTCAGAATAATGATAGTAAGGATGATCCGAAATATTGGAAATAGAATGGACAAAATGCAAGAAACAGTTAACAAGGACCTAGAAGAAATAAAGATGAAACAAGCAATGATGAACAACACAATAAATGAAATTAAAAGTACTCTAGATGGGATCAATAGCAGAATAATAACTGAGGCAGAAGAACGGATAAGTGACCTGGAAGACAAAATAGTGGAAATAACTACTGCAGAGCAGAATAAAGAAAAAAGAATGAAAAGAACTGAGGACAGTCTCAGAGACCTCTGGGACAACATTAAACTCACCAACATTCGAACTATAGGGGTTCCAGAAGAAGAAGAGAAAAAGAAAGGGACTGAGAAAATATTTGAGGAGATTATAGTTGAAAACTTCCCTGATATGGGAAAGGAAATAGTTAATCAAGTCCAGGAAGCACAGAGAGTCCCATACAGGATAAATCCAAGGAGAAACAAGCCAAGACACATATTAATCAAACTGTCAAAAAATTAAATACAAAGAGAACATATTAAAAGCAGCAAGGGAAAAACAACAAGTAACACACAAGGGAATCACCATAAGGTTAACAGCTGATCTCTCAGCAAAAACCCTACAAGCCAGAAGGGAGTGGCAGGACATACTGAAAGTGATGAAGGAGAAAAACCTGCAACCAAGACTACTCTACCCAGCAAGGATCTCATTCAGATTTGATGGAGAAATTAAAACCTTTACAGACAAGCAAAAGCTGAGAGAGTTCAGCACCACCAAACCAGCTTTACAACAAATGCTAAAGGAACTTCTCTAGACAAGAAACACAAGAGAAGGAAAAGACCTATAATAATGAACCCAAAACAATTTAGAAAATGGGAATAATTACCTTAAATGTAAATGGACTAAATGCTCCCACCAAAAGACACAGATTGGCTGAATGCATACAAAAACAAGACCCTTATATATGCTGTCTACAAGAGACCCACTTCAGACATAGAGACACATACAGACTGAAAGTGAGGGGATGGAAAAAGATATTCCATGCAAATGGAAACCAAAAGAAAGTTGGAGTAGCAATTCTCATATCAGACAAAATAGACTTTAAAATAAGAACTATTGGAAGAGACAAAGAAGGACACTACATAATGATCAAGGGATCAATCCAAAAAGAAGATATAACAATTGTAAATATTTATGCACCCAACATAGGAGCACCTAATACATAAGGCAAATACTAACAGCCAGAAAAGGGGAAATCGACAGTAACACATTCATAGTAGGGGACTTTAACACCCCACTTTCACCAATGGACAGATCATCCAAAATGAAAATAAATAAAGAAATACAAGCTTTAAATGATACATTAAACAAGATGGACTTAATTGATATTTATAGGACACTCCATCCAAAAACAACAGAATACACATTTTTCTCAAGTGCTCATGGAACATTCTCCAGGATAGATCATATCTTGGGTCACAAATCAAGCCTTGCTAAATTTAAGAAAATTGAAATCGTATCAAGTATCTTTTCCGACCACAGTGCTATAAGACTAGATATCAATTACATGAAAAGATCTGTAAAAAATACAAACACATGGAGGCTAAACAATACACTATTTAATAATGAAGTGATCACTGAAGAAATCAAAGAGGAAATCAAAATATAGCTAGAAACAAATGACAATGGAGACACAACGACCCAAAACCTATGGGATGCAGCAAAAGCAGTTCTAAGGGTGACGTTTATAGCAATACAAGCCCACCTTAAGAAGCAGGAAACATCTCGAATAAACAACCTAACCTTGCACCTCAAGCAATTAGAGAAAGAAGAACAAAAAAACCCCAAAGGTAGCAGAAGGAAAGAAATCATAAAAATCAGATCAGAAATAAATGAAAAAGAAAAGAAGGAAACAATAGCAAAGATCAATAAAACTAAAAGCTGGTTCTTTGAGAAGATAAACAAAAAAGGTAAACCACTAGCCAGACTCATCAAGAAAAAAAGGGAGAAGACTCAAATCAATAGAATTAGAAATGAAAAAGGAGAAGTAACAACTGACACTGCAGAAATAAAAAAGATCATGAGAGATTACTACAAGCAACTCTATGCCAATAAAATGGACAACCTGGAAGAAATGGACAAATTCTTAAAAAGGCACAACCTGCCAAGACGGAATCAGGAAGAAATAGAAAATATGAACAGACCAATCATAAGCACTGAAATTGAAACTGTGATTAAAAATCTTCCAACAAACAAAAGCTCAGGACCAGAAGGCTTCACAGGCGAATTCTATCAAACATTTAGAGAAGAGCTAACACCTATCCTTCTCAAACTCTTCCAAAGTATAGCAGAGGGAGGAACACTCCCAAATTCCTTCTACGAGGCCACCATCACCTTGATACCAAAACCAGACAAGGATGTCACAAAGAAAGAAAACGACAGGCCAATATCACTGATGAACATAGATGCAAAAATCCTCAACAAAATACTAGCAAACAGAATCCAACAGCACATTAAAAGGATCATATACCATGATCAAGTGGGATTTACTCCAGGAATGCAAGGATTCTTCCATATACGCAAATCTATCAATGTGATAAACCATATTAACGAATTGAAGGAGAAAAACCATATGATCATCTCAATAGATGCAGAGAAAGCTTTTGACAAAATTCAACACCCATTTATGATAAAAACCCTGCAGAAAGTAGGCATAGAGGGAACTTTCCTCAAGATAATAAAGGCCATATATGACAAGCCCACAGCCAACATCATCCTCAATGGTGAAAAACTGAAAGCCTTTCCACTAAGATCAGGAACAAGACAAGGTTGCCCACTCTCACCACTCTTATTCAACATAGTTTTGGAAGTTTTAGCCACAGCAATCAGAGACGAAAAGGAAATAAAAGGCATCCAAATCGGAAAAGAAGAAGTAAAGCTGTCACTGTTTGCAGATGACATGATACTCTACATAGAGAATCCTAAAGAGGCTACCAGAAAACTACTAGAGCTAATCAATGCATTTGGTAAAGTAGCAGGTTACAAAATTAATGCACAGAAATCTCTGGCATTCCTATATACTAATGATGAAAAATCTGAAATTGAAATCAAGAAAACACTCCCATTTACCATAGCAACAAAAAGAATAAAATATCTAGGAATAAACCTACCTAAGGAGACAAAAGACCTGTATGCAGAAAATTATAAGACACTGATCAAAGAAATTAAAGATGATACAAATAGATGGCGAGATATACCATGTTGTTGGATTGGAAGAATCAACATTGTGAAAATGACTCTACTACCCAAAGCAACCTGCAAATTCAATGCAATCCCTATCAAACTACCACTGGCATTTTTCACAGAACTAGAACAAAAAATTTCGCAATTTGTATGGAAACACAAAAGACCCCGAATAGCCAAAGCAATCTTGAGAGCAAAAAAAGGAGCTGGGGGAATCAGGCTCTCTGACTTCAGACTATACTACAAAGCTACAGTAATCAAGACAGTATGGTACTGGCACAAAAACAGAAAGATAGATCAATGGAACAGGATAGAAAGCTCAGAGATAAACCCACGCACATATGGACACCTTATCTTTGATAATGGTGGCAGGAATGTACAGTGGAGAAAGGACAGCCTCTTCAATAAGTGGTGCTGGGAAAACTGGATAGATACATGTAAAAGTATGAGATTAGATCACTCCCTAACACCATACACAAAAATAAGCTCAAAATGGATTAAAGACCTAAATGTAAGGCCAGAAAGTATCAAACTCTTAGAGGAAAACATAGGCAGAACACTCTATGACATAAATCACAGCAAGATCCTTTCTGACCCACCTCCTAGAGGAAATAAAAACAAAAATAAACAAATGGGACCTAATGAAACTTCAAAGCTTTTGCACAGCAAAGGAAACCATAAACAAGACCAAAAGACAACCCTCAGAATGGGAGAAAATATTTGCAAATGAAGCAACTGACAAAGGATTAATTTCCAAAATTTACAAGCAGCTCATGCAGCTCAATAACAAAAAAACAAACAACCCAATCCCAAAATGGGCAGAAGACCTAAATAGACATTTCTCCAAAGAAGATATACAGACTGCCAACAAACACATGAAAGAATGCTCAACATCATTAATCATTAGAGAAATGCAAATCAAAACTACAATGAGATATCATCTCACACCAATCAGAATGGCCATCATCAAAAAATCTAGAAACAATAAATGCTGGAGAGGGTGTGGAGAAAAGGGAACACTCTTGCACTGCTGGTGGGAATGTGAATTGGTTCAGCCACTATGGAGAACAGTATGGAGGTTCCTTCAAAAACTACAAATAGAACTACCATATGACCCAGCAATCCCACTACTGGGCACATACCCTGAGAAAACCATAATTCAAAAAGAGTCATGTACCAAAATATTCATTGCAGCTCTATTTACAATAGTCCGGAGATGGAAGCAACCTAAGTACCCATCATCGGATGAATGGATAAAGAAGATGTGGCACATATATACAATGGAATATTACTCAGCCATAAAAAGAAACGAAATTGAGCTATTTGTAATGAGGTGGATAGACCTAGAGTCTGTCATACAGAGTGAAGTAAGTCAGAAAGAAAAAGACAAATACCGTATGCTAACACATATATATGGAATTTAAGAAGAAAAAAAAATGTGTCATGAAGAACCTAGGGGTAAGACAGGAATAAAGACACAGACCTAGTGGAGAAGGGACTTGAGGATATGGGGAGAGGGGAGGGTGAGCTGTGACAGGGCGAGAGAGAGTCATGGACATATACACACAAACATAAGGTAGATAGCTAGTGGGAAGCAGCCGCATGGCACAGGGATATCGGCTCGGTGCTTTGTGACCGCCTGGAGGGGTGGGATAGGGAGGGTGGGAGGGAGGGAGACGCAAGAGGGAAGAGATATGGGAACATATGTATAACTGATTCACTTTGTTAAAAAGCAGAAACTAACACACCATTGTAAAGCAATTATACCCCAATAAAGATGCTAAAAAAAATAAAAAAAATAAAGGATTCATGTAGAAACCTGAAAAAAAAAAAAAAAAAAAACTCTTAGGGCTTCCCTGGTGGCGCAGTGGTTGAGAGTCCGCCTGCCGATGCAGGGGACACGGGTTCGTGCCCCGGTCCAGGAGAATCCCACATGCTGCGGTGGAGCGGCTAGGCCCGTGAGCCATGGCCGCTGAGCCTGCGCGTCCGGAGCCTGTGCTCCGCAATAGGAGAGGCCACAACAGTGAGAGGCCTGTGTACCGGAAAAAAAACCTTTAGTGACATCTTCTGAAATATATTATAATAATAATAGATAACATTATGGAGACCTTAATATGTGCCAGACATTATCTAGAAGTTTTAGGTCTATTAGCTATTCACTACAATAAAGTGACAATGACTATAGGAAGTAGTTATTGCCTATTCTTGACCTTGTTTTGTGGATGCCAGGCATCCTTGAATATTCTCTTTTGCTTAAATGCTTTATCCAAACCCCCAGCAAATCCCATTGGCTCTATGTTCAAAATACATCACAGAATCTACCATTTTCCATCAGCTCAACTGCAACTATCCTAATCTAAGCCACCATCATCTCCTTACCTGGATTATTGCAAAAGCCTCCTGATTTTCCTGCATCCATCTGTACCTCACTATAGCCTCTTCTCAATACAACAACCAGAGCAATCCTTTTAAAACATAACCAGGTTATGTTGTGCCTCTCCTCCAAACCCTACAATGGCTTTCTGTCTTACCCAGAGAAAATTCAAAGTCATTTCAGTGGCCTACAGATCCTATCTCAGTGGTTTTCTAACCTGGATGCATATTGGACTCAAATGAGGGAACTTTTAATAAATATTGATGCATGTGTCCCAGCCCAAGAAATTCTGCTTTAATTCATCTGGGGTGCAGTCTGGAACCTGGGACTGTTAAAAGCTCTCTAAATTGAACGATTATAATGTGCAGCCAAGGTTGAGGACCATTTCCCTCTAAGATTTGATCCCCTTTCTGCCTCCATCCACTCTCTGACTTCAGCTCCTACTGTCCTTCCCCATGCATACTCCATTCTAGCCATAATGATAGGGTGACTGCTATATTTTATCATCCCTACTGCGGAGTAAAAGGGTCATTATTAATAATTATGAAGAGATAATAGGCATGACTTAGCACTGACCTAGGAAAAACAAGCGTATAGTCATTGAGCATAAAGACTTACTTTGTTGTTCTACAGGTGTAAAATGCTCCCACCTCAGGGCCCTGGCACTTTCTGTTTTTACTCTCTGGATTCTTTTCCCCCTCGTACCCAATTGGTTTGTTCCCTCACCTGCTTCCCATCTTTACTCACATGCCACTTTTCAGTGAGACCTTCCCTGTTTACTCAACATCGAAACCCAATCTCACTTCCACTTCTACTTCTCCCGTTTTATTCTTCTCTACTATCTGATGTACCACATATTTTGTTGAATTCTTTATTTCTCTTCCCACCAGATTTTTAATTTCTATTTTGATTGCTTCTGTATTCCAAGCTCCAGAATAGTGCCTGGCCTACTATAGTTGGTCAACACATATTTGTGCAAAAAATAAATGAATGATGAATGATTTATCAGCCGTTTAACACTGGGCCAGTTACCTAATTTGCTTTGCATCAGTTTCCTCATTGGTAAAGAGGGGATAATAGTAACACCTACCTCACAATGTGGTTGTAGGCACTGGGTGCTTACCTAGTGCTTACCATACTTAAGGCATGGGATTGGAATAATGCCTGACTCAGAGAGAGCACACATAAATGTTAGCTACATTAGTTAGTTAAAGATACTCATCTTTGTTTTTACTTTAGCTACTGACTCCTAGACCACACATGGAAATTGTCATCCCCGAAATTACCTCACTTCAGAAATCTTAAATGTCAATCTAAGGTGTTGGTAAACTGACTCTCTGAAGAAAAATAAAGCAAACAACTTCTGATGTGTAGCATTTGCCAGTTTCTGTGGTGTCAATACTCCCATCGTGGCCAATTTCAAGCGACTACCTATTTAACAACCAGCTCCCCAAATTTCTGACTATTTAATCACCATCTCTTACAAGCTGGTATGATCTGGCTCTAACAAACCACTGCCAATATCTTACTTTCTGGCCATGTTCTTTTCCTTAGCTCTCCCACCTTCATACACAGCTATACTTGCTCTTCTACCTAATAAAGACTTCCAGTCCATAACGGCCTAATGGCCTCTTTATTTCGGCCTCTTTATTGCCTCCTTTGTCTAACCTGGCTTCACTGGTTGCTTACTTGAACTACCATCCCAATTCCCCTGTAGTACTCTTGTTCTATTGTACCTGTTCTACAAACAATAGCCTCTTTTATCTCCAGCCTAACATTGCGGAGGGGAGGGGAGCGGTCAGTTGTTCCTCTAGGAAATCACAGAAGTATGCACACCACTGCCAAAACACTCACGTTCTCTAGCATCACCTGGAAGTCAGCAGAACTAGTTAATCATTTTGTTTCCTCTAGGACCAAAGATGGGGATTGGCAGGAGTGGAGGAAGAGTGCCTGTAACGAATACAAATCATTGGGCCAGCAGTCCAGAAGATCCTCTCCCTGGCCACTTACATTGCATATCACTAAAAGCCTTGGTAAAGATTTTTAGCTGGTTACCCTTGCAGGGGTCCTGAAAACTCTGTGTTCTTGGAGTAGAACCTGATTCTGATGGTCCTGGTTTTTTTTTTGTTTTTTTTTCTCATCAGCAATTTATCTTTTTAACTTCAGCAATTACTCTAAGCATTCACCTTCAATGAAGATTTGTCCTCAAACTCCCACATAAACTTTCTTCCTACTTTGCATAGAAATACAGTAGCATGAGGTATCATTTTCTTAAATTTAATGCATGTTCCTCATAAATCCCTCTAGATCCACAACACACAGCTCCTTCAAGTCTTGGAAAATGTGGAGGCTTCTGCTACTCAAAGTTAATCCTTCACCAGGGTCCTTGATTTTGTACCTTCCCATCTCCTGAGATATTTTGCCTTAGCAGTTTAACAGTATTTTCTTTGATTTCCTAGCCCTCGGTGTATAAATTGTCTAAATTATCTTCTATCTTAAAAAATGCCCTTGATTTTTCTTTTGGTCTACTAGCATCTGATTTATCTCTTGCCTTGCCATCTCACCCACTTTTCCCCTAAAAATTGGTCTCCACCTGCCAATTCTATTTATATTTTAGTCTCATTTTGCCCTCTACAGTCTGGCTTCTGCCTGGGCCCAACCCATTAAAACTGCTCTTGTTGAGATCTTGGAGGGCCACTTAAGAAAATGTCAAATGCCATAGATGTCTAGTCTCTGCCTTAGTCATAGATATCATATAGATGTCATAGTCTCTGTCTTCCAGAATTTCTCTGCTGCATTTAATACAACTGCTTGTTTGCTCCTGCCTGAAACGCTCTGTTCTCTTAGGTTTGGGATGCCATGGCCTCCTCTACCCCCTTGCTTGTCTTTTCACCTCTCATGGGTGGAGATGCCATCCATGCCACTTCCTCAGGTTGGTATGCCACAGAGTTCCAACCTTGTTCAACTCCTTTCCTTTGTCTAACATTTCTTCTGGAAAATATCATGGTTTGGGTTTAATAACCACTTTTATTCTACTGACTCCCAAATCTTTAACTTTAGTCAAGATTTTCCTGTTGTGTTTCAGATATATCTTTCTAATTTTGTCTGGACGCTTTCACCGCATGTTCCATAGGCATCTCAAAGGTAACAAGACCCAAATTAAACTCATCATCTTCTTCCAATGACCAGCCCATCCTTTTCCTCCTCTGTATCTTTATTTCAGTTGGTAGCACTACCTTCCACATATTCCTCTTGCTCTCAAACATCCTTTCCTGAGTGTGTTTTTGGCTATGGTTTCCTTACTCAATCTGATTCTGTTTGCTTTTTGTCTTTATTAATTTCTCCAATGTTTTTCTTGTTATTATTTCTGGATGACACTTTCTCACTTGCTTATGTGATTGTGCTTTATAAGTAATGTATGTATATCTTTTTCTCTTATGTCAAAGGTTTAGAGGGCTTCCCTGGTGGCGCAGTGGTTGGCAGTCCGCCTGCTGATGCAGGGGACGCGGGTTCGTGCCCCGGTCCGGGAAGATCCCACATGCTGTGGAGCGGCTGGGCCCGTGAGCCATGGCCGCTGAGCCTGCGCGTCCAGAGCCTGTGCTCCGCAACGGGAGAGGCCACAACAGTGAGAGGCCCACGTACCGCAAAAAAAAAAGGTTTTGAGATGGGAGCAGGATGCTGAACACAATATACCCTCTTGAACTGAAACCAGTGGTGTTGTATTTTTGTATAACTGAGTTTTGTGATATAATAAACAAATCCACATTCAACAAATGTTATAAAATAAAGGAATAAATTGTTTGTGCTTGACACATGATATCTCGAATTTTTAAAGTAATTTATAACTATTTTTATTTGGATTGCTAGTTAATATTGTTATAAAAATGGAGGTCCAAAGATTTAGGGATAAGCAGTTGCCAGGTAAGTGCCGCCACAAAAAGTGTTTATGAAATCCATATGTATAGATGGAGAGAGACTGTACAGGGATAATGGTCAAGACTGCATTCATTCACACTAGTGTATTTCCTTGGAAAAGTTAGGAAAACCTGCACATCAGTGAGGTCATATCTTCTGGGCAGTTAGGCTGATGCTCCGCTTGCTAAGTCAGGTTGCATTTTATTTTAAAATTTAAAACACATACACACTTATGTACCTACCCACTCCCTTTTCCCACACGTACGTGCACATATACACACACGTACACACTTACACACACACATACTTACTTAACCACGCCACACTCTCCCTGCTAATATATATCTGGAGGAATGTCCGCAAGGATTCAAACAGTAGATTTATGAATTTGGTGCAATATCACAGCTAGCCAGCCACTGCTGCTGGCACTAGATTGTAATCTTGTACTTCGTTTGCTACCACTCTGTCATATAGAACAGTGAATTGAAGTGATTTTCAAGTGGTGTGGGAGACCAAGGGAAATCTTTTCCAGCTCCAGTAAGCACAGAACGCTATTAATGAGCGTGGCTCCCCTACTGTGCCGTGCACTTAGCCACTTCCTCCTCTCTGTGCTAACAGAAGCTGCGATTATCAAATTCTGAAGCAGTAGTTTGAAAAATGACTTTGCTTTTCAGAATTTGTGGGATATATATATATTTATATATTTTATTTCTGCTTGCCATGGGGAGTTGAATATCTGCTATTGACCTAAAGTTTATAAAGCACTTTGAGCTTCTGGGATATAAGAGATATGATTACAAAGAAAGTAAGAATCCTATAGAAGAGTAAAAAGGGAGTATTGGCCCTATGTTTTTTTATCCCATTCATATGATTTTTATTTTAATAGAAATTCTATGTGAGGAGGGGACCCAAGACTCCATGGGAAGATGGTAGTGGACTTATAAGAAGTCATAAGTAATTTAATAAAAAGAATTCAAAGTGTATGAGAACATGGCTTTTTCATTCAGAGACTTGAGTTTCAATCCTCGCTCCACCCTTTACGATGTGTCAGCCATTATTCTATATGCTTTATAATAATCAACTCAATCCTTAAAACAATTGTATGAGGTGGATACAGTTAATATTCCCACTTTATAGATGAATAAACAGAGGCACAGAGAAGTTAGTCACTTGCTCAAGTCACAAGGTCACACAGCCAGTAAGTGGCAGAGCCAAGACGAACTGAGATAATATATGTTAAGATTCTCATAGTATTAGTAGTGGTAGCCACCATTATTTGAACATTTATTCTTTCCCAGATTGTATTGTGTCTAACCTACATGGTGCATAAGAGCTGAAAAATATTAGTTTTTAAATCTTAGTTCATGAAACATACCACTTATAAACATGTAGTAGGATGTTTTTAAGTAAATATTTTACTTATATTATCTTTTCTTTATAACATGTTTTAATTGATTGATGATTCAGCAGGATAAAAAGTATATCTGAAGCTAACATTTCTCTCCTAATTTGCTCGTGGCAGTCATTTGACCCATTTTTCAGCAGCAATTTAAATGAGTGTCTGTTACATTATTTGCCATTATATTCAGCTCTAGGATATAGTAGATTAAAAAATCCTATCTGAAGCGCCATTAGATAATAAGTCATTTTGATATGTATCTGATAAAAATTAGTTTCTGGATAAACATAATGGAAGGGCATAAGTATATATGCATTTCAAGTACTATAGGTGGTCCTAAAAAATTATCCTAAAGTAATTTAGCACATTTACAGGAGAAATGGATACAAGCTATAAAATAACATTCTGAGAATGGCTACAGAAAAGAACAAATAGTTCACGTCCCTAAACACCTATGAATTTCATTTTGCCTTAAAGAGCATACTTGGTTGAGGGTATGCATTCTGTGAAGAGTACTGCTCGATAATAACTCGACAATTTTGCTGAATTCAGCTTCTGGCATTGAATCTGGACATCAAGTCCAGTCACAGTATAAATATATTATCACTGCTAATATTGAGAGCAGTTGGAAGAAGAGGGCATGGGACCAAGAAAAATAAACGAAAATGAGATCAAGGGAGAGAGATAAGATGCACACAGAACTTGTCCAAATAACACTGAGCAAAAAATGAAGTGAAGAAAGAATGCTTGAGATTGTTTATTCCCATAAAAAAATGAAGAAAAACATATAACACATTTCAAATAGCAAAAGTCCAGTCATTTTATAGGTAAGAAAATTGGCTATGTCTCTGTAGGTAAATGTATATTAAGGAATACAGTGACATGCACATATGTGACCTCTGCTGGACATGCAAAATACTCTAGTGACTTTTCTAATATTTCTGTTTTTTCCAATATCAATGAATATTTTTGTAGCATACATTGGCTTTTTAAATGTTAAAAATATTATAAACACATTTTGAATTATAACTTCATGGTACCTTCTCAGCTGTGTTATTCTGTACCACTATATAAAACAAATGATTTTTGTATATACCATACTTTCAAGGATAAGTCACTTAAAAAGAGTGCTTTAAAAATTTTTGTTCTAAAACAAATCTCAGCCAGAGTTTCATTCTTTCTCTTTTTGTTTTCTAAATAGTCAGCCAACGAACTTAAGAAGGACAAAGCTGATAAAATCCATTTTCTGATATGAACTTGAGTCATTATTGGTAAATATACATCAATTTAAAGGGTCCAGCATTATAGATAATGCATAAAATATCCTACTAAATAGTTAAATGTGATAAAGCAAAATGAAACTCAGTTGCTTCACACAGGCTATGTGAAGCTACTGAATTTCATTTAATCTCTTTCTTTATAACATCATTTGAAAATATGTATATATTAATATGGCAAGTGAATTTATAGGAGAAATCAATTATATTCTCATGTGTATATATTCCCCCCCATCCTCTTAATAACACTCTAATGTATCACAGTATCAGAGAAACACACCCTAGAGAAAATCCTGCTATTCTTCATGGAAAAATCCATGAATAACATTATGCAAAAATTAATTTATGATAAATGTTTTAAATATAGAACTCAGAATAGCTTATTTAAATGCCATCAGAAAAGAACACCTCACCCGTAAAAAGGAGTCTAGGGATCCATTCTCCATATATTCCACCACAATCATTACTGGCCTGCCTGCAAAGAGAGCAAGAGAACACATAAGAATTACAGCAATTACAGAAATATGTGCTGCAGTTAGAGATTTCCAGTTGTGGCAGCTAAATTATTTGTATTTTATTAATAGGAACTTCATTTTCCAACACGCTTCTATAAACACATTAAACATACACATTTCTCCGTTTCTTTATAGCATTATTTCCTTTGAGTTCATAAAAAGAACATGAATTACAATATGAATTACTAAGTAATTAAGCACTTCCTTTTCTAAAGCCCTGCAATCACTTGTTCAGATTATGTTCTTTTTGTCCTGAGTTTTTCCTTAAAAGGCAATCAACAAGCTAAAGTCAGGGTTTAAGCAGTTACTATAGCTGCTTTGGCAGTTGTGGTACGTCTCCTCCAGTGATGCAGTTATTATGGCTGAATTACATTAGACCGGGCATTTCTGAAATACTCCTAAGGCAAAGCAGAAAGGAGAAATTCATGAATTCTCTTTAAGAAATTATAAACCATCAGTCATAGTCTACTTTTAAGGGCTTTTAAGTAGAAAAACGTCAGTAGATTGATGAATGCTACAAAGTTGGTGGGACCTGTAGTAGTTCTTGATCATCTCTTTATTGGACATAGATTAGATCAACAGAACAATGATGGTAGTACATGAAAAATAAGTAACTTCTGATTTCATAGTCTAGTGCAGAAGCTAAAATCAGAAACTGAACATCATTTATTTCTTTTTTATCATATCTATTTGCAATTGTTACAGTTCCCAATACACCTCTATTAGATAGAATATTTGACATAAGTAACTGATTTGTTTCAAAGAAAAGAATCTATTTGTTCTGCTCAATTGCCCGAGTTTAAAAGATAAAGTCTTTTTAGGGAGGGAAAATGATATTTACCTGAAATAAACATGTATGACATATTTACTTTTTACTTCTATATTTCTCGCTTCTCATTGGCATTTTTAGCAATTCAATCTGCACTGTGCACAGAGTTTTTCCTCATGAGCACAAAGAAGATCCGGAAAGAAATTATGTGTACCAGTGACGGAAATATTAGATCTCATATTGTAATTCATGTCCCTTTTATGAACCCAAAGCCTTGAGGGTTACAAAGGGTGACTGGAACAAATTAGTACAATGTCTGCAAATGCTAGATTTTACATTTGAATCTGTATTTTAAAGAAAGATGTGGTAAAGGTTAAATGTAGCAATAAAGTTCCCAATTTATCATGCATAGAATTAGAACCCAAAGAAGTTTTCCATTTTGGCAGATTTCTATAATGTTCCTAAAAGTCATTAATTTCACCCAAATACAGATAAAAAAAAAACTATATCAGAAAATATTGAGGTCAAAGGAACTGTCAGCACTACTGTAGGCAGGGATCTAGAAGATCCGGGTTTTAAATCTGAAAGTTTGTCATGAAATCTTTTATTTGGCCATGGGTTTCAGAGAGCTTGCAGACAGGAGCTTGCTGCAAATGCTTGGTTAGCAAGGTAGGGAAAACTAAAAATTATGAGTCCACTGTTCCAGTTTGAATGATAATGGATTATGGATGTTAAGGGGAAAATTTGGGTTATTACGATGACTGCCCAGGTTCTTTCATAATCACACCTTTTCAATCTATCTTGACCATTGATGTCAGAGAAACAGATCTAGTTTTCTAAAAATATATTTTAAAATAAATAAAAATATATTAAAAAAAAACCCTGACATTCCCTAGGAATACTATTATTATCCCTGTTACACAGATAGAGAAATTGAGGCATAGTAAATTAAACTACTTGCCCCAAATCAAATGGCTACTAAATGGCTACCAAGCAGTCTGTCTCAGAGTTTAAGCTCTTAACCTTTATGCCAAAGGTGCCTCTCAGACATGATTTATAGATCAGAACTGTGCGGCCCATGCCGTTAGGCAATCCTCTCCAGTGATGGACCTCTTCTCTTCTAACTAACCTTATCATCTACTGCTTCATCAACTGTCAGTATCACCTATACTTACTCAATCCTGTCTCCTTCTGCCTTTCCTTTTGGTATTCCCCTGCCAGGATTATCTCGCAACTTGCTTCTTTCCCTAATCACACTCACATCTCCCTAGAATTTATACACTGCACCTCCTCCATGAAAGTCTCCCACAGCCATTTCCTATGGTTGCACTCCCATCACATCTACTGTCTGCATTATGAAATGTGTGCCTGGTTTTGTATTAGGTTGTTTTTTTCCCTCATCTTCCCGCAGATGCTTTGTATCCCCATTCACTGGGTTTCTCAAGGTCATCTCCCATAGAGCTGAGCAGAGTAGGTGCTTCATAGAAACAAGTTGATTTTTCTCATCAGTTTCACAATTCCTAACAGAGTAACACTGAAGTACTTCAGCAAGATTCTAATCTATGTGAATACAAAGTACTTTGAAATTAGTGCTATCTGTACCTCTTTGGGAGATACTTTATACAATCTTAAAATTCATCAGTGACAAGTTTCATCTTCTCATTAAAGATAGTAAAGAGTCAAAGGAAGACTCCCCAGGTTTCTTGTAAATTAAAAGTTTCACACCTGAGCTCTGAGTCTTTTGTATTTTGTTCAGTAGCATCATTTGAAAGCAAGTATTATTAAACTAAGGAGTTATTTTTTTTGGAATATCGCTGGTATCTAACCAGTAATTTGTTTCCTAGTGGTTTTCTACAGGGAAGTTAAGATACACTGTGAAGATTACAAGCTTACAGTCCATGATTACATTTTATAATCAAGAAAGTAGATAGGTATGAGGGAAATTATGAAAGTTAGGGTGATATTCTTCAAATATGTGGTTAGCTGTGAGAAGTCCATTGGTAACAGTGCTTTTTCTGTGTTATTTTTAAATATGTAAAAATTATATATTATACTTTTGCTCTTAGAAAATACATTTGGATGTGATTCTCTTTTTTTTATATTTTCAAAATATTTCAGCTTATTTCCATTTTTACAGTTTTAGCCAGTTACCCTAAGTGCCTCATGTCACAGGATTAGCCTAGTCTTTGCATTGTACCGGAGTCAATGGACAAGCTCCAGGATTCTTAAATGTTAGTCAAGTCTCAAAATCCCCAGATCTTTCTTCGAAGCCTCATCAGTTGAAGAGATCTTCAGAAATACTTTTACAAGTCACACGAAAAGTGAAGTTCTTTGGTTTTCCTTCATGAATAGCCCAGATATTGTTATGGATATTTTAAACTGCATTAGAATCAAGATTCGATAAGAAATCACTTATATTCTGAATGCAATGAATCACAAAATGCCATATCATCTTTTTCTGTTATAGAGAACAATAATTTTCTTTAACTGAGACTTTTATAGACTATTAACAAATGAATCTTTTTCAAATTTGCAGCTTCTCAATACTTACGATGATTTTGATATAGGTATTGAGAAAACAGATAATGATAAGGCTATTCTTGTGTTGTTGTTAAAGGAAACAAAAGAGAGGTATTCTTTAAATGTTCCAGGGAAATTCTGGGGAAAATATTTTGTGAGTGAAACAGTGCCCACCTTTTTTTGGCCTCAGAGAAGACTCTGAAAGGAGATTACAGATTCAACATTTTCACGTAAGTAATGAGTTTGTGCTGGATGTAGTGTTTTGTATCAGTTTGGCAATTTCTAATGTGTAGTCAGTAATATCAAGAACCCAAACAAATCTCAACAACCCCCAAACTCTATCACAGATTTAAATCAATCTAGTTTATTTAATGTTATAACACGTCTATATTTTGTCTAATAGGTAACGAAATTTATGGCAATAATTTGAATTGACAGGTTGCCTGTATTTTCTTCCTCCCAAGTTGTAATTCAGGACTTTTTGAGCCAGTTATTTAATTTATTTCTACTCCCTGTTTCTGCTGTACTGATAGTGAATTATAATTATAATCTCAAATGGATTTCATAATAAATGAAATAGTTTTCTTATCCCTCTAAGGCATTCAAGAGATATGGATGACACAAATTTGAACAAATTTATATATTAAATAATTATTTTTATTCACAAGAAGTAAAATTGGAGGATTGTTTTCCTCTTAACACTGTTGCCTGATGATTATCAGATCATGTCCCAAATGAATCTTATTCTCAGTGAATTCAAATACAAACTTAAAAAGATTTCCCTTGAAACTTCTTTTCCTCCTCTATTTCTGTTTTGGTTAAGACACCACCATCCATCTAATTACCCAGGTATGAAACCCTATTGTAATATTGGATTTCCCACTTAATCAAACCCTTATTAGTCCATAAGTTGTTAAGTGGTGCTGATTCTATACAAAACCTATTATCACTGTCCACATTCTGCCTTTGTTTTCTCTTGACGTATTACAATAATCGTTTACTGGTTGTACCTGTTAATGCTTGTATAATCATTATTTTAAACATTCAGTGATACAGCAGATATACATATTTAAATGCCTACTATGCATCAAGTACTCTTCTGGTTTCTGAAGAAACATCCTCAATCAATACAAGATCCTGCTCTCATGGAGTGTATAGTGGAAAGGGGAATAGAAATAAGTAAACAATTACTATAAAGGACTAATGTCTCATCCCTCCTTTAAAGACTGCTTTACATATTGTATTTTTTTCTTCAGGATTAAGGTCTAAACTACTTGGCAATTACATTCCTTCACAATCTTTCCTCGACCTTTGTTTCCATGTCATCTTTTACAGCCCCAGTTCCCCACCTCCTGTTTTTCAAATTCTCTAGGGGACTCAGAATTCCCTAAGTACGACTTTACTTGGACCTTCCTCTTCTCTTTGGAAGACTGCCTTCTCACTGTCTTCATTTGGTAAAATCATATACTTACAAATAAAAAAAAGAACTTAAATACCATCTCCACGGTCAACTTTCCCGTGAATCACTTTTTGTTTTAGGATGACTCTGATGGTTTACTTTTTCTTCCATTTACATCTTAAACAATTGTATAACACTTATTAGGTATGGCATTGATACTAACTACAAAGGTGTCTGCCTTCTACTCTAAAATGCTGCTGAGGTCAGGACTGGGGCTTAATTCTTCTCTGTAAGTTCACTAGCTACATATAGCACAGAGTGAGGCACAGAGGAGGTACTCAACTTAATTTTTTTTGACTGGAATGCCAGAAGGAACACACAAATAAAGATGTTTTCTAAGGATAATTCTAGCCCTAGAGCAGAGTTACTGAAATAACAGAATGGCAAATCAATAGACTTTAATCCTAAATTACTTGTAGTATAAAATATACGGTTTTGAGGAAAAAAACAATTCCAATTCTATGCTACCTGCATGATCTTGGGCAAGTTATTTTAGCTCTTTCAGTTTCTGCATCTATAAAAGGAGGATAATATTACATACTATATGTGATTTTTCAAAGGAGTAGATGAAAAAACGTATGATTGACACAGAGTCTGGCAATAGTTGCCGCTCAAAAATGTTGGTGTACCTTTACTTTCTTTCCCTTTTGGGAGTAGTTATCTGCTTCCCCCTTCTTATTACAATTGTTCACTATGTAGAAAAAAATAGTTTTATAAAAATGGATCATTTCCATATTTTATTGTACTTTGGCATTGACATAAAGATTCTTTTATATCTTATGGCAAAGTGAAAATAACTGCTATTTACATGTTTTATATGATACAGTTAATTCCCAGTTTTATCACTGAAATCCTTGTGTCCCAGGCAAATTGGGATGGTTTACTATCTTACACCTTGTGTGCTCAGCACAGTGCAGTTAGAAGATGTGGGATTAGAGTCAGGTCGCATGCTATTGAAGACTCTTCCACTTGGGGCAAGTGACCTTTCATAACTCACTTACCTCACTGCTTCAGTCTCCTCATTTGTACACTATATACATTCCTCATTTGTATATTTGTATATTTTTACATAATAATAATACCTCCTCCATCTCATGAGATAGAATAAGTCACTGTGGAGGAGGTGTTAATCCACCTTCTCCATTGAGTGAGGTGTGGGATTAAATGAGATAATGAGTTTACAACACAGAGAATAGTACCTGATACTATAAACATCAAACCACCCAATAACAGCTTAAAGAACGAATGAGTAAATGTGAGTATTATATCTTACCTTACCGACTAGATGTTGAATCCTAAGCTAAGAAGTGTTTTTCAGAGTGAAGAAGGTTCATTACTGAAAATGACTAAGATCAATATATTTAGGAATTTTCCTGACTGTCTCAAAGGTCCACTTAAATTCTTTACACCTGAAATCAACAGGTTTGAAGTTGCTTTAAAGAACAAGATGGTTTCTCCTAGAGTAAAATAATCAGAACGGGTATTTTCTTACTTTAAATACCATACTATAATATAGAGTTTCTTAGAAATAGCTTCTGTAGGAAGTAGATTCTTATTCCTATCTAAAAAGTCATCTTGTGTCTTCTGTACTCTATTTACAAATTTGGACCTCTACCAATATACCTTAGATTACTCTGGAATTGCTTTTACCCTTAGAACTATTTGAAACCCCTAAATCTATATAATAATTATTGTTAATTTGGTTCCATGCTTTCTCTTAATTTCTTTATTTTGCTTCTTAAATTCAGAAGTGAGCCAAATAACCTTGGATTAATGCTGAAGAATAAATTATTTTATTCTGTGATAAAACAGCTGAGCAGAAATTAGGAGGGTTGATTTGCATTTATGAAAACAGTGGCACTTCTAGATTTGTTTTAGAGTAAATCTAAGATGTGAGGCTAAAGAAATGAAACATAATTTTCCTGACAGTTCCAGAAAGCAGTGGCATACCGTCTGTATCAATTAACTTCAGTAATATTCAGTACTGCACTTTTTCTACTGGAAATTACATACGGGCAAAAAGATTTCTCTTTAACTACAAGTGTCTTGTTGGCAATGAAAGTTACTGCCAAAGATGCCTGATGTTAGACTGTGGTTTTCAACATAAGACACTAACCATATTGCAAAATTTTAATAACATATGAGTTTTTAAGAATGGCTTTCTTGATTTTTTATTACATCCACATGTATAAAAGTAATATGTGATAATGATCAAATTAAAAGCACACGCATTGAAATTAGTTGATTTATGACGTTTAGATTTCCAGTTATTATGAAAGAAATAATTGATTATACAATAATCTATAGTTTAATTACCACTAGGTAGCAATGAATAATGAACATATCAGAGAATTCTCATGACTTGAAATACTCTGAAATGTTCAAAACATAAACATGAAACAGGAAATATGTGCTAAGTTTTTCAAAACCACATTAAACTGCATGTCAAATAAATAATTTTATGCCGCTTTTGTTCTTGGTTTCTGTGAAAAATTTTTGTGTGGGTAATTAAAAAATAGATACTACATCTAAATCAGCACATATGTAATAATAACTGACTTAAAAAATAAGTTTTTCAGTGTGCCAGACATTGTTCTAAGGGCTTTACATGTGTTAACTCATTTAATCCTCACACCAACCCCTGTGGTGAGTATAGTCACTAGTTCAATTTAACAGATAAGATTACGGATGTACTGCGAGTTTAAGGAACTTGTCCAAGGATACACACTGGGCAATTGGCAGAACCAGGGCTCGAAGCCAGGCAATCTGGCTCCAGAGTCTGAACGCTTGTCCATCTTGTCATATCCCCAGATAATACTTGGGTCTCCATTAGTAATTTAGAGCACATGAAGCATTACCCCAAATCTCTGTGCCTCATCTTAGAAACACATCTGGGAAAGCCATTACGGACTGGGCATTGTGTTGCTGCCAAAGATGTTTTGTCCTTGAGAAGTTCTAGGATTTTAAAGCTCCATAAAGCCTTATGATAATCTATATAAACAGGAAATGTGTGCTAAGGAAACTTGCTGGAATAGCCTTTAGATTTTGCTTTCCCCATCGCTTAAACATCAGTTTATGATAATGATCTTAAGTTTCCTATACAAAGGAATGTTTTCAGAAAGAGTCCGGAAGCTTTGGGAAGAAAGTGTCATATTTTCCAGTAGTGTTTCAAATGTTGTGCTTTACTTCTGGCTTCAAAAGTGTGTTGTGATTATATAAATGATCAAATATTCAGCCTTTTGGTCTTTTGTATTATTCACTAATCAAAAGAAAATCAACAGAAGATTTAAAAATCAAACAAACCTCTGGACAAGATATATTTAATCCTAACTGCATAGGTTATTTATGGTGAGATTTTAATTATAATGGAGAAAACATTGTTAAATGAATCATACATATGATGTAAATTAAACTACCAACTACTTTTCTTTTCCCTGCCCCCCAGGAAAGTTACTACTTATTTTTGAATCTTTTCTGCAATTCTTACAAAGGATTTAACTTTTTTGTTAATGTTCAATTTTGCTAAATACACTTTCTGTAAGACCTCTGTGAATAGAACTATGAAAAGTTAACATTGTGCCACAGGGCAACTTCCACTGTGCTTTGTCTTACAATGCAAAAGAATGAATGCTGAGATGAGATGTGTTTTACAACAGGTATGGTCTTTCCCCACCTTTCTTACGTTCTTAAGTGGCCCAGCAGCCCAGAAGGGCAAGCATGCTGCCCTATGAAAGAGCAAGAGGCATTTAAGCAGCTCAGTTTCTTATCATGTTTTCCAGTAAGGTGAAAACACACCAACACAACACTTCCAATCAACACAAAGATTAAATACTGACTCACATGGAGACTAAGCTTTAGCAAGCTGTGTAAAGTTTCTCTGAATTTTTCTTTGGGAGAAGACAATGGCTCCTGGATGAATCTTTTGAAAGTGTTGATAGTTTCTTTGAATAGGACGAAAATAGATGGTATAATTTGTAATAATAAAACACGAACGTCCCTAGCGGGTAGATATATGTTCTCAACTGAGAATTTAAATTGTCATATATATAAAGTCTGGATTTTTAAGATCCAAACTTACTGAAATGATCTTTAGATAAAAGAAACATTTATGCTAATAAGAAAGAAGAGCGAAAGTCAAAGGCTAAAACTATTTATGGAATCTGAAAATAGGAAAGTAAAAAGAACTAGTAAAAAGAATCTGGAGATTACTTAAAGGCTCTTTTAAGATTTTTCATGTCTTTCTGGTAGGAAACAAATAGAAATTCTCTGTAAATGTTCGGGAGCTTGATATCAAATGCATCCTGCTGCTTTGTTTCCTTTTTTCTTTTAAATGCACTATCAGTCTTACATAAAGATGCTGCTGTTCACGATGTCTTAAAACATAACTTTATATATACAACACTGAGTTTTTAATAATCTGAAATTCTTCATTGATGGACTTCAGGGTGTCCAGAGATCTTCTGAAATTGTATACAAACATTTATTTATATGATCATATGTCCATTTTCTTGGAAAGGAGAGTCTATGTTATTTTTGGCCAAGAAACAAAGTATAATCCATAAGGAATCTGAGTCTATGACCTGTACCACAACATCATGACCGTCGGTCCATAAGAGCCCTTAAACTCATAGATCCTGCAACTGATTAAAGTTTTTATAAACTGAATGATACTTGAAGGTTCAAATTACACCTTCATTTTGTATGTGTTCCCATCCTGACTTTTCTTTTTCCAAATGATATCTTCAAGTTGTCTTAAATTTAGGTTTTAATTCTTTTCTAACCTCTTGTGTATTTCTCCTCAAGTAAGCCAAAGAACCAAAAGATGACACGCATGCTCTTTGGAATTCACTGACTTTTAAGCAACAGAGGAAGCAGACTGAACACAATCTTAATGTTATCCGGCTAGCCCTTCTTGCACTGGTTTTGGAATCTACCAATATATGCCCAAAAGTGTTTTTAAGTAACTTTAACCTAGCAACAATAGTGTTGCAAATACTTGAAGGGGGTTGTTTATGGGTGCATAACTAGAAATACAGTCACTCATGTCACCTTCCTTGTGCTTCTGTTGGCTGGGTATGTTCCCTTTGTCATTTTATCAGTGACAGTCTCTTCTCTATGCCTTTCCACAGGCCTGAAATAGAATAATCTTGTGTTCCTGTCTGACCCTGCTTCAGAGTCCCTACCCTAGTTTTCAAATAGTTGCAGTTTACAGGATTTCCTTCTGAAGTCTGCAGCTGAACAAACTTTCAAGGAGAAGAGTTCTCCAGGAGACACAACTGTGCAGATGAGTATCGGGTAGGGCTTACTGGGGCTTGAAATCACACAAATGGCAAGGAATAAAGAAACCAGGAGTTAAGAATTGAGATGAAGGTTTCTCTTTTCACCACAGCTTACATTTTGAATCATTTATTCAGGACCTTACTTCGCACATTTAATCCAGTTTATCCTATTCCTATTATAATTAGCTTTTGGTTTAAGCAGGTACACACAAAAACACTCATTTACACACATCTTATTCAGGGTAATTGGCAACAATTTCAGCTGCAGAAATATATAAAATATACACCCTTCAATCAAAGAAGAGTCTTTTTTTTTTCCCTGAAGACCTCTTACTTAAAAAGTAAACCAAAATCTTATCTTTTATGTATATTTATTACAACAGTATTTGTTAAAGATAAAATAAAGCAAATTGCCATATATACTACAGAAAAATCTAAAAAGAATAATTATCCTCAGGAGAACTTTAGCAAGCAGAAATGCTGTCAAAAGTGATTAATTTTGATTGTCGATTGAAAACAATTGTTTTCAATTGTTTGAAATTGTCGATTGAAAACAAAGTTACTGACTTTTCTTTTAGGATATCTGAACATACAAAGAAATGAAATGGTTTACTTTGATTTTTCTGAACTGCAGTTTGATTGTATTTAAAAGGTATATACTTTTCCACTGATTTCCCTTGGCAAACTGAGTTCATGTGAGTTTTCCTTAACTCATTGTATATTCCTTCAAAGTCTGCCATCCAGTCTTTTTACTTATTTATTTTTTTTACATCTTTATTGGAGTATAATTGCTTTACAACGGTGTGTTAGTTTCTGCTTTATAACAAAGTGAACCAGCTATACGTATACATATGTTCCCATATCTCTTCCCTCTTGCGTCTCCCTCCCTCCCACCCTCCCTATCCTACCCCTCCAGGCGGTCACAAAGCACCGAGCTGATCTCCCTGTGCTATGCGGCTGCTTCCCACTAGCTATCTAATGTATTTGCATTATTGCTTTTCTGCAGTCCTCTATATGCATCAAGATATGATAATATTATGCTCACTAGATCCTAGATTCTCTGCAGCTTCAACCTTATTTATTTTTCCTGGCTTATTTCTAATATCTAAACTATATGCCTTCTCAATAAAAAAATTTTTTGACTGGATAATAGTGCATGCAATATTTGCCCAGACTCCATATCAGATAGGATTTCACATGAAATATGGAAAGGAAAATACTGATAATCATTGTTAATAGACTTTGAAGACATTTTAATATTGGCTTAGCACTGTAACTCCTTTGCTATAGAAATGGCCTAGTTGGATCTGTTACTGGTTTATAGAAAACTGGATTGTGAATTCATATCTTAACATTACTAGTCAGGGGGACAGTAGTGAGGATATGAAAAAGTCTGGCTACTTGAGTATAAGGCTCATTCAAATCTCTTTGCTAAGGTAAAAATAAATAAACAATATTAAACATGACTATTAAATAATCATATACCTAGTAATTGCAAATCTGATTTTTGAGTCCCCATGTGTTCACATTTATTTTTAAACTGATTCAGACTAAGCAGTGAGGAAGTCTCACAAAATTGACAAAGCAAGAAGGTGAAGAGAGCTATTTACCCCATCTTTGCCATTTACCTTGAACCTAACACATGGCATGCAACAGAGAGCAGCTCAGGTAAAAATGTCAAAAGAGGTGTTTTATATATAGCATTATATTTAAAGCATAGGTAGACAAACCAAGATGGTGTTTCAGAAGAACATCCCCTCAACAATTAAAGAGCTTCCAAGACTAACCACAAAGGAAGTATTAGGAAGACCTTCAACACTGATTTTTATTTTTAGAATTTATCTGTTTCTATATCCCACATGCTGCCTGTTTCCTATGTTTTCTCCTTTGTAGGCTTTGCTTATAACTGAAAAAGCTTCTTAGTTTAAGGCATATATCTGAGTTTGGCCTAGAATCTAATCTATACATATGAATTACTTCAGTAATGAAAAATATTATGAAGTCTTCCACAACTGACAGAAAACTGCTAGAAAAATGTAAGGTAGAATTTTTGATCTAATCATACTCATCCTAAGATGTTACTTTCTGAGTATAATGAATATGCCTTTATATTTTATAAATAAGTCTAGTTTTCAAGACACATTGTAATGTTTGGATCTTATGTAAATGTAAGATATCACATGATGTCAGATAGTTATTGCTGTGAAGTAACAGGGAAGACTGGACCAGTGCAACTTCCATATATTATTACACCATCATTATCAGTGCATAATTGTTTCTCAATGCCTTTATTACTCTGATTTTCTTTGTTTAGGGTAAGCATATAAGCCACTAAATGTGTAAAGGCAAAGGTGTCATAAGATAAGTCATCAGTCTAAGACCCTATGTATAATCAATACTCTATGGCATATAAAATGTTCTACCCACTTTCAAATACTCTTTGATTATAGAAATAAATCAAAGAAATAACTAGATGGAGCAAAGAGAGCAAGCTTATTTTAGGGTATGTACCTGATAACATATTTCCAAGAGGGACATTAATTCTTTTCAAGGAGGTAGAATTTAATAGGGAAGAATACAATGGAGAAGAGTTTGATTCAAAAAATATAATTTCACTTATGTCTTTCTAATTTCTCCTTTCTTTCTCCATCCTCTTTGCTTCTCTCAGCTCCTCTCCCCACTCTTCCTGCCTTCTCTCTCCCAAGATTTTCCTACATTGGATGACTACTATTTGAAAAGCATTGCAATAAATATATGAATATACTTGCTATTCAACTTTCAGCCAATTACTTCCTGGTATTTTTCTCTATTTGAAACTAAGAATAATAACCCTTTACTATGACCTTTCTAGAAATGTAAAAGGTCATATAAATATTGACAACCATTACATAAATACTGATTTCAGGCTTGTCTGCTTTCTGGTTCTCATGATTCAGTGATTCTCTTATTATTGCAGTTAGTGTAAAAATACATACTGCAAAAATATTGCTCCTTGATAGCACAGTGTGACATGAATGCAAAGAAACTATTTTATATAAGACATAATCATGTATCTCATTTAAATTTGATTAAGGAAGTAACTGGGAACTAAATTAGCACCATCATTAGAACAGATTTTGTGATTCCTTGAATGACATAGCAAATGTCTTATGAGACCCTAAAAGTACTGTAACATATAAACAATTGGTAGAAAGCAAATTAATTTCTGCCCAGTAGGCATCAACCTTTGGCCAGCTTTTTAAGGTACCATGATACAGGTCAAGGAAGGAAGTGCTTTCTGCTCTCAAATTGATGTCCTAAACCTGAAGAGTCACTCAGCTATTAGGTGGCAAAGAAATACTTTAGGGTTCTTTTTTTTTTAATATGAAATAATAAAAACTTCTCATATCATTGCTTCATTCCTCTTCATACAAAATATAAAGAGAATTCTTGGGAAATAAGCTATAGTTGAATGGAAGAGGATAAAAATCACCTTAGAAATCATAGCAGTGATTACTGAAAAGTACCAGAGAAAGTGTACAGGGATCACTTATCAAAGTGATATAAGTCAGAAAAAGTGAGTTGAGTTAATTTCAGTTTGAGGGAACAAGTTTAGATCTATACATTTTTTATGAAGCAATTGCTTTACACCTGATTTGTATTTAAGTCATGGAAACTGAACTGGGTTTTCTTTCCCATGAAGGTTGGAGGCAAATCTGGCTTAAAGCCTAGAAGAAGAGGGCGCTAGATGTTCTTTTAGATCCCTCTCGGGAAAGTTGTTTTGTGTCTGTGTTATAGAAACACCATCTTACTTCTATCAGGCTCAGTGGCTAAATGACAAGGGCTGTCATTTTTACCAGTGATGTTGAATAATTCAAGTCACTACTGATTTGTAATGTCATTTCTGCCAAATATACCTAAATCTACCAAGATTTGTCATTAAACTACAAATCGTCTGTTCATCTCTTCAATTCCAGTCACTGAAATATTAATAGACATGAATGCTATATTTTTATATTTGCAGTTAACTCTGAGAGCTCAGTTTATATAGATTTTTATTTCCATTTTTTTGCAACACGACCATCACTACTACCACCAACAATAAAATTCGTGTGCAACTGATACCATTTTTTTTCTCCTAGGGAGAAAAAAGGTGGCATAACACTCATTAGAATTAAAATTGCTAGTTTTTCTTTCATATAATTTTGGTTCCTACTTATCAGTGGCATTGCTGGCTACAAAGTCTGCAACCACTTTAGTAATTATCCAACGATAAAACCAAATGACGCTAAAGCATATTTATGGTTGTTACTTTTTGTATGTTATAACTAAGTAAGCAAGGGTAACTGAAAGGCAAAAGAAAAAATGTCAGTGTAATAATTTTAGGCTTTGATGGCATAATTTTTCTAAGAAAAACAAGAAATGTGCATGATGGGATTTTGTTTCCATTGTATTCCTTAGTTTTTCAAATGTTTCCATTATTCTGCTGTCTGGGCCAGCCCTCCTGAAAATATTGGTGTCATTACCACAATTTGTAGCATAAGTATTTAACTGTGATAAGAAACACAAGAATTATGATCAAAACTCCAAGAATCAATATCCTAATTCCATCTTGCTAAACACATATAAAATATAAACTGGATTTGCATGCCTCAGGTACCAGGGAGGAAGACAGCTGGATATTTACAAAATGACAAGAGTAAAATAATTTATGATTATAATCATACCAAGAATAATATACAAAGTGATTTACTAAACTTTGCAATTTCATTTTAAAATGCTCAATATCCTTTATTGTGTTTTTCCTCATTGATAAAATATGGCTTTGGTCAGATTGATATTTTTAGGGAAAACTGCATGTTAATTTTCTTTCTCAAAAATTTCTTCCAAATTTGCTACTTTCTGGCCTTTTTTCAAATAATTTTTCTTTAGTGAAATGGAACTTTAAATCTCTGTAAACTTACTCAGATATAAAATTACTTTTTCAGTTAATAACACTCAGTTTTAAATTCTTTTTTCTAGCCAGTTCCAAGTGGTAAAGTGGCTTAAATTCATCCCTGTTTTATTCTTGAGTTACAAATTTGGGACCTGGTCTCTAGTTTTTATTTATGACAAAACTTTCCTAGAAGAGGCAGCACTATGCTGATTGGGTACTCAGTTTACAGATCCTTCTTCTACTTCCTTTATATTATTTTCAGAGCATTAGGTATCACAAATGTGGTTCCTGCATTTTAAAAAGTCACTTGCATTTCTGTTCAACAATATATTTTAGAAATATTTATTTCTGTATTGTTCTGTCAATTGCAAGCACAGTCCTACTGCTGTATATGGTGGCAGAAAAATTCACCTGAAATACCTACCAGCAGGAATCCTGGGGGGCAAGGATCCTCTCCCTGGCACTGGATGCGGGGCCTGGAGGCTATTTAAAAACCCTGCCCTCAGGAAGCTGGGGCAAAACGTTTCCACCCCAATGGCCGGGAAGGATCCTTTTAAGAGATAAAAATTGACATTAATCAAAAAGTATTCTTTGTGGAAAAGTTGTTGATCATTTAATTGGAACAAACCTATAATCAACAAAGAAATCAAACCTTACGAGGAAGCTATGAAATTAAAAGGAATGGAATGCATTTTTATTCACAAATTTAAGAAATAAACCTAGTTTTTTGAAAAGAAAGTTACTCTTAACTAGTTACAATTAAAGAGGGTTTAGAAGCATCAGAATGCTAAGATGAAATTTCTAAATCTACATTTGACAGAATATATACAGAATTCATCTCTACATGAGCTAAAGATACCCAGAAAATAGCCACGATAGGATCTGGGATTTGTACTGCACTAGAAGAAGCAGTGATTTACTTTAGGTGTATCAGTAAGAGAGCTTAAAATGAGGAAAGCTTCTATGCCACACAGTAATTACACGTTTTTGAAATAGTGGTAAGAAAAACAACATACACATTTCTTAATTTGCTTCACTTTTCTATTAGGGACAAGACATGAGAGTTTGCAAAGGTAGAACCACGTGCTTTTTCATTTTTAAGAAGGCTATTGAGAGAGAAGCAAAAAAAAAAAAAGTAAACTACTTGGATGCTTATCCATAAAATAATATAATGAATCACAGAATAAAAGAATATCAGAGCTGAAAAGGACTTTAGAGATCATCCAGTCAAAAAAATCTGGTTTTTTTGAGACCAGCAAACTGAGTCGGGGAAGTGATATCACATGGCTGGTGGACTCCCAGTACAAAGTCTTTCCACTATAGATTAAAAATAAATGAGTCATTTCCTATATGGGAGATTGAGATCCCCTGAATACGAGTTAGAAACTTAGCACTTTGGAATAGCGGCATTACATTTCGGTGTCTCAGTGACCTGAAAGCTACTAAAATCATTCAGAAGAAAATGTAATATACATGCAATATTAGTGCATGGGCAGCACTGGTAATTGATATAGTATATCTGAGTTTAAATCACAGTAATACCCTCAAAGCAAGTTACACTGATAGTTGTAAGAAATGCGTCTCATTCGAGACCTCTGAAACCCCCATCAGGCACAGCAGTTTTCATATGTAGAGACCCAGTTCAAATTTAGCAAGTCCTGTATTTTTGAAAAGACTTTGCTCTGTTCTTTGACACAAATTTTGCACCTAAAATAAGTTAAGATTTGATTTGTCTTTGAACTTTGACCAGGACTAAAGGGATGTGGTATACCATACTGTCTATATCTTGCTTCTATGGAGAAAGTTGTTGCTAAAGAAAAAGCAGCATTTATTAGATCTTTAGAGATGTTTTTATGAAAGAGCAAAGTTACAATGAATGTTTTCATGGGTGAGGCCTATCTATTGTGCACTGGATTAAAGAAAGCATAGAAAGAGTGTCTTATACTGTGCATAAACTGGTTTTGTTGTGTATTTTACGGGGCTTTAGTAAAATGGCCCAGCAGAGCTGGAGTCCCTTAAACATTCAGAGGTGTGGCAAAAATGCCAAATGTAAGCCAGAAAGTGCTCTGAGGTAACTTTCCATGAACAGTGAAATTAATTACTCTTTTGTTACTATTTGGGATATTTATCACCGAGCATAAAGTTAACATAAGCCTGTGTGCGGTGTTGCCCACGCAAGGCATTTCCCGCACTGCAATGTTTCATCATCATCTGCGAAAACACTCATTAATGTAAGGAGCTTCACTGAATACCACGTGGAGATAATTATATATTTATAAAGCATTCTTATTTAAAGTTACAAAAGAAATGGGGATTTTACAACAGGGAAAATAATTACAAGAAATTCAGATTTTATTACATGCTGTGAAAAACAAAAATGACCCAATTTTAGCTGTGGATTTATTGAAGTCAAGTAATCAGAAGCCTGGTTCAAGAACACTAGATCATAAAGAAAAAGAATATCATCGTCATGAAGAGGAAAGTAAAAGAGACATAAATGTAATTATCTTAAAGGAAATCTGAAGGAAAACAAAAGCATGTAGAACAGTGACTCTGGATAATGTTCATCTGCTTCACATTTAGAGCTTTTTATCTGAGTTTTTGCTATTTTTGCCAACATTATTCCAAACTGTTAACTTAGAAAAGATGTCCATTATTTTAACTCCTTGAAAGAAACTAAATACAAATATTATTTTATTGCTACAATTACACTGATTACTACTTTTGTTGTTGTGACGGCCTGTCATCTTTAATAGCAGCTTTCATTTTCCTAAACTTGCTGCATCATTCATAATGGCTTTGTTATGTTTCCTTACTGTGGGTTAAAAGGTCTTTCATTTATTGTGGCATCTCTTCCTTAAGTAACTGTCATTTTTTATATCTGAAACAAAGAGAAAAGGTGGTGTGCATGAATATATATTCCATTGAGGTATCACATTGTGTGATAATAACGCCTTAACAGTTTTCTTCTTAAGGTCAGCCATGTCGATAGAGATTGCAGGAAACACTACAGCTCTACATTTTCACAGTTCAATCAGCAAAACTGAAGTTATTCTTTGTTATAATTCCCTTATCTCTTAATTTGCAAGAAATTAAGTTCATAAACCTTTTGGAATTTGATATGAAATAATTTTAGTCTGATTTGCTCTATTTCTTAAGTTGCTGACCCCATCTGACTGGATTTTTTTTAAGTAATGGTGGAATTTATTAATCAATTACATTGTAGCTTAATAATAAACAACGTCTACTATCTATACCAGGAGAAATATAAATTTCCACGAGTATTTTGATTTTAGTTACTTTCAATAGCCTAAGTATTTGTTAATACAAATTAGATTTTTATG
The DNA here is from genome assembly GCF_003676395.1 of Aethalodelphis obliquidens. Lineage (NCBI taxonomy): Eukaryota > Metazoa > Chordata > Mammalia > Artiodactyla > Delphinidae > Aethalodelphis > Aethalodelphis obliquidens. The sequence continues at coordinate 45,357,820 of NW_020837945.1, read as the reverse complement.
TGATGAGAGTATTCCTCTAGCCATTACAAGTTTGAAATGTAAAATGTGTCACTTCATACATGCTTTTCTAAATCTCAAATTCTTGAGTTTCCAATTTGTTAGTGATCTTGAGTTGCGGGTTAAAGAGAGACCAACATGTGACATTAGCATTATACTGTCTGTAATATAGAGTTACCAGATCACTAGGTGTTCTGTATTTTTACTTGCTAAACCTGGTAACCCTACTCTAATATAATTTCAAACACTTATGGATATCAGATGGATAAAAGACACTATTAACTACTGATATAAGGTAAGATTAACATAAGTCACTGGCTGCAGGGGTTGGTGATTTATGTCTTTCATTAACTCAGTGGTTCTCAATGCATTTAGGGAGCCTTGCACATTATGACTGTGGGAAGACATCACTGGTAAACACCAGTGGGGGTCAGGATGCATGCTGAAGGCATTGCAGTAAGTGGTATCCTGCCTGCACAAATGGGAATTCTCTCTCAAAATGCTGGTAGCACCCACTGAAAAACACTGTCCGAGAATAAAGAATCCTAAAAAAATGGTTGCTAATGAATAGGTCATATAATGAGGTAAAGAAACAGTGTGAAGAAGTTGGTGTAGCCTGTATTCTGACATTAGTTAATGGAGGACTGATCACTCAGATCATCTGAGAATGATCTTGCCTGTAGAGTTAGCAGTTTTCAAAGAATTATAATAAAATATATTTAGTACAAACTCAATGAAAAACAATCCCATTTTTCATTTGATATTGCAGCAATTTCTCTGAAATAACTTTATATTAGAAATTAGATATCATTAAGAATTTGTGTAAAAGATAACAAACTATGACCTTAAACTCTTTGTGCCTCAGCTTTCTCCTCTGTGAAATGAAAATAACTGACCCTACATAACGGGGCTGTTTGTGAGGTTTAAATGTGAGTAAATTATCATAAATATAAGACAATACTATTAGCCCTAATGTTTTTAAAAAAGAAACCTCTTTAGATGGGAAACAGAAATAAAGATTAATTAAATTTTCTAATGAAGAACTACCCCTCCCCCACATACATACACATATCCCCAAAAGAACAAATCCTTTTTTCGAAGATTACATATCAATAATTTAATTTTGATGCCGAAAAGTTTAATAAGGGCAGTATCCCTATAACATGAACTTTTGAGATTTGACTCCTTTAAATTGTTTCCATTAGGCTGTATTTTTGCAGATAACCATTTGATCTACGTATAGACAAAGAATGCATAGTCTTAATTCAAGACAGACAAACAATTTAGAATTGGAAACTTAAAATACATGTACGCAGGGCTTCCCTGGTGGCGCAGTGGTTGAGAGTCCGCCTGCCGATGCAGGGGACATGGGTTCGTGCCCCGGTCCGGGAAGATCCCACATGCCGCAGAGCGGCCGGGCCCGTGAGCCATGGCAGCTGAGCCTGCGCGTCCGGAGCCTGTGCTCCTTAATGGGAGAGGCCACAACAGTGAGAGGCCCGTGTACCGCATAAACAAAAAAACATGTACACATATGTGAGTATATTAAATAAATATAGAGTATGGAAACTCTGTCTTCAACTCCTAAAATGAGTTCTTTTTCAAGCACAATATGAAATGCAAGGATGATTTAATCTGATCTAAAAACAGTAGATCACAAATAGTCACTGGGAACAATACTAAAATAGGGATTTACACATAACATAACAAACCTGGCCCTAATATGTAGCATTTTATGTATATTGTGCCTATGTGTGGTGTGATTATTATTTGAAAGCAAGTATTGAAATAAACTGAACTTACAATCAGACCTAAATTGATAAAGTCTGTGTTATTAATATATAAATGAATATTATCTCAAAATATTTTAATTTCATTCCTTTAAATATATTTTGTGAGTGGTTTATAATAAATATAAAACTACAATAAATACAGTAAAATAGTAGATATATATGACATAAATTAGTATTCATATAGTAGAGATTTTGGGCTCAAAAATGTTTATTGTTAGGGACAAGACCAAAAATTTGGAGAGCTAAGAATTGAGTATGTATACATTCAGAGTAGAGATCCTTTCTTCACCCGTGAGTATCCAGTATAGAGTTCTGTAACTGACACACAGCAGCCTCTTCATAACTGTGTGGTTTTGGTTAACGATGGTATCTCTGAGCTACAGTATGAATAATTTCAAAGTTCAGTGGTAACATAGTCTGTTAAACCAAATGCTATGTTGAAGGGCTGTGTTTCCTGAGAAATGCTCACTTCTGAACCTTCAGAGATTCTCTACCTCTTTCCCTATCTGTCTGTCTGTCTGCCTTCCTGCCTGTCTATCCATCTATCTATCTATCTATCTATCTATCTATCTATCATCTGTCTAATTTCAGCTGTCCCTTCTTTGTCAGATTGTTTGTGTTTCCCTCCACTCCTTGTGTATCTCATGTATGTGCCTCTTTCTTCTTCTGTTACAATAATTTATAGCATTACACATTCTTTCTTTCTCTGAGAGAAGTAAAAGAAAACCATAAGCTCATTAGTTTTGTTTGAACACATGCTTCCTAATTTTCTGTGATGGTGGATGAAGACTCAGACTCTAACAGTTACATCACCAGTGAAGAGGACCAGCAACCGTAAGAAGAGCTATTTTCATGTAAGGCATTGGAAGAATGACTCTTTCACTCCACTGAGAACTTTGTTTTTGGTCTCTTTATGTAAGCATGCAGTCTACAAAAAAGTAAGCTGCTCTGCCTAATTTGGTACAGAAAAGATTCCTGCTTTATTGTAAAGCTTGAGATGGGCCAGCTGGGAACCCAACTTGGTCTCTTCTAAGTAGATCAGAAGATGCACAGAGCACAAGCTGAATAAGTGGATACTTCAATGATGAATGAAAAGTGACAAATTGCTCCTTAGGCAAATATCTTGCTAGGATCTAAGGAAATACTCTGCTTGCTTACTTGCTTCTCAGGCCAGTGGCAACTTTCTAATGACTAGCCAAGAGCTAATTTTTAATTAGGCTTAGAATGTGAGAGAGAATCACTCTGTTTATGAATGACTCATTCATTTATCCTTTTATCCATTTATGGACTTATTCATTTATCCAGTAAATATGTATTGAAGCACCTTTTTTTTACCTGGCACTATGACACATTTCTAGTACAAAAAGTGGAAATAAAATATTTTTTGATATGACACTATTATTTTCAGGAAATGATTCTAACTAAGCTAAGCCAAAGATGCAATTACAAAATTTTGCCCATTTCCTAAATTCTTATAAATGGAAATATGCCTACAATGAAATTAGTATTTTCCTTTTAGCACAGCTAATCTCCATGTAGATTCTTCGGCACCAAATACAATTAAAAGATCATGCAATCATTACTGCTTTGTTTTGGCTTCTTTTTTAATCCTTCAGGTCACTGCGATATGAATTTTATAGATTTTTCATCCTGTTGTTCAATAGGTCATAATAAAATTATTGAAGCAAAAAGGGCAGTTTCATGGCTAGATTTTTATGAGTTCATCTTCAGTGCTTTTAAAAAGAAATTTTCAGATTTTCCTGAGTTATTTTTAAACTTGTAAGATATGTGTGATAAAACAGTTATTGTAAATTATTTTTAAAACTATAGCATTAACAAGGAGAATTAAAATATTTTGAAGCTGATTAAGAACACTTATTGAAAAATATATTTTAATTAATATTTAATACAGAAGTTCTTTAACTTTAAAAAAAATATTTAAAAAATACCTAGTTTCCTAACCTGTAAAATTAACTTGGAGTAGAACTTCCCTAAATGTCCTTTAAGCTTAAAAGTCTGTTTACTTAATTTTTATTCTACTGCTACATTAAATGAAGCCTATATTTTCCCCAAATATGGGTTCTGTCCAGCAGTCTTACCTATGTTTATGTTCAGTAGCACCTGGAATTTTAATTATCAAAAAAGTATCCTGACTAAATTTGCAATCTGCCAGTACATCCATCAGGTTTACTAGTGAAAATGCCTAGGCTTGAGGGCAAGCAGAACTCTGACTCAATCATTCACCATATGATTAATCTTGGTTAAGTTATTTACCTTCTCTGATACTTAGTTTGTTCATTTGAAAAATGGAGCTAATAATAAACGCTTACATTGATTTATTGTGGATCATCTAGGAAGTGCCTATTAATGGCTGACAGTGTTTAATAAATGAGGGACAAATATTTCTTCTCTTTAATTCCCTAAACTTGACCTATGATTTCATGTCTCCAGGCCTCCATGATATTTCTTCCTCCTGGAAGGCCCTCTGGCTTCTGTGAAAACATGCCTACTGAACCTGGTGAGAACTTGCTACTCCTCCTGCGGTGCCCCTGTTAACGTTGGTACTATAATAGAGGTAAAATGCTATCATAAGGACAGTATTTATTTGTTTACAATTTTATGATACCAAACTCCAATGCCTTTTGGGACCTGTCAAGTACAATATATATCAGGTTGGTGACAAAGGCACTGAGTCCAGCTGAAGGGTAAAAGTTCTGGCTAAGGACAATGAATTCAAATGTTTTAAAGAACCTTGTAGATATCAAATAAAACACACCTCTTAGCTGACTTCAGCCTGTGGGCTGCCAGCTGGTGACTTCTGGCTGACATGTTTGTCTTCCCCACCAGGTTGTGATTCCTTCAGAACAGGGATGAGTCATGCACATCTTATTCTCTCCTGTATAACCAATCCCAGAACTTGTGCATGGTAGGAGCTCAATGTAATGGTTATTGAGTTGAATTAAAACCATCTTAGATGAAGAGTTCAAAGCTTGACTTTATCTGGATAAATAATAGACTGAATTTTCTTGATGTCAGAGCTTTTAAAACCATGTATACTCTAATAATATAAATATCATCAAAGCTGTATATAATTATTCAAGCTCAACGACATTTATAACCTTCTACTTTAAATGCTTACGCAGAGCCAATGTTTAGGAACCAGGGACAGATTAAAATTCTAGAATTCTTTTTCCTAAGAAGTGGTGATGCAGTGAACTGAAATTGAAAAGTGTGTCCTCCTGACTGAGGGCCTTGGTTGGCAGATGCTGACCCAGGCTTTTCTTTCTTGGGTCAGACTTTTAAACTATCTGTTCTTTAAAAATGCTTTTACACTTCAGGTGCCAAGGAGTCAGCTAAGGAGCTGCTAAGAAGCCTTTGTATGAAAGCTAGATCTATTTAGCTCACAGCTAACGTGTGCTATGATTTAATATTTATGAACTATGGGTATATCTGTCACATTACTAAAGGGAGGGTTGCACCTTTAGCACACCTGATAAAGAGGTCATGAGGCAGGCTGCATTTGCCTTTTTGTAATTTTCCAAGGCTGCCTACAGACCAGACTGGCCACTCGTTGCTAGCATGTACCCTGCTGTCAGGTACATCACATTGTTGCTCTATTCTGTACAAAATATGAATTTAGTTTCCCTGCCAGATATTGATGATAACACCCTTGGCAGTGTTATCTACAAAAAATGTGTTAGTACCTACCAGGCACTTCTCAATTAAGGTTAAGATATTTAAATTCCTTTCAAAGTTTTGTTGGCTTTTTCAGGTCAGAATCATACTCATTTGGTATCTATATGGTGTGGAGTAGATGGCAGGATAATTTGGTTTACTAATTACCATTTTGAAAATTGGATTGGTCTTGAAATAATCAGGGAACGCGATTGGTCTTGAAAATAATTGAGAGCAGCCAACAGAGAACAAAACTAATCAAGTCCCTAATGATTTTACATCAATTCTGATACCGTAAATGTATGCCTGGGGTGGCACCATAATGGCAATGGTGGTGGCAAAGACACATCCACTTTTCCAGGAAGCTACTTTTTGCTTGAGGTAAGCATGTGGGATTTCTCTCCACGTCATTCCCTGCGACCATGCATGGTGGAAACACTTAGGACGAAGCCTCCCCGAGTAGTTCCAGTTCAGATCATGTCACTTTTCAGCTTCAAAATCTCAAAATCTCCTTACTGCTGAGCACAAACCCAATACATAAGAGTGGCTTCAATATCTTTACTTCTTAGTTCAAACACACTAGAATATTCATTGTTCCTTTAATGTGTTGCTTACTCCCAGCACAAAGTGAGAATGCTGCCTCGTGGTCTGATCCATTCTAAATGCCCTGCCTAAGTGCCACCTCTTTTAAGAGACTTTTCATTTTGTCACTGCAGGAATCATTGTCAACCACAGGGCACAAGTGCTGGAGTCAGAGGAATCCAAGGTCAAACCTTATGTGCTGTAGCTGGCTGGATGACCATGAAGTCACTTCTACTTCCTGAGGCTAAGTTCCCATTTAGGTAACATGTGGAAATAGTCAGTTATGAAGACGGTTGTACAAGGGAGTGCTTATAAAATGCCTAGCACAAAACAGACAGTCAAGGAGGACCTCCCTACCCACCTTTCTTGGCTATTTTCCTTCTCTCACATATAACACTATCACGTTTTTTTCCTTGCAGTATAATTCTTCCTGTTGATGACATATCTTATAATAAATTCCATGAAGAGCTTCTCATTTTTATATTTCCAACAGAACTTGGCATGCTATTTGCATTTAGGGGTCACTTGTGACGATAACTTTTAAAAACAGCAACTACAAAGCATATCTTCTTCTTCCTTATTCATGACAATGTTATTGTTGGCTTTGATAACAACTTCTAAGTTGCAACGGGTTTAGCAGGTGAGTCAAAATATCATTAGAGTCATAAAAATGTTGTGGGGCTCCCCTGGTGGCGCAGTGGTTGAGAGTCCGCCTGCCGTTGCAGGGGACATGGGTTCATGCCCCGGTCCGGGAAGATCCCACATGCCGCTGAGCGGCTGGGCCCGTGAGCCATGGCCGCTGAGCCTGCGCGTCCGGAGCCTGTGCTCCGCAACAGGAGAGGCCACAGCAGTGAGAGGCCCGAGTACGGCAAAAAAAAAAAAAAAAAAAAAATGTTGTGACATGTAAAGCCACTCTCACTAGCTCCTATATTCTTTATTAACAGACAGACAGACGGACAGTGAATGACACTAACAGCCAGATATGGGGGTCTCCACACATATCCTCTCATTCATTTCTTTCAGTCTTGCCTATGTGCCCTCTCATTTATGATTGAAGGGGCAAGGAGAGAAGCTTTTGAGGGGAGAGCAATCTGAACTGTTTAAGCCCAAGAGAAAGGTGAGGCACAGTGCTAGAGATGACGTTCTCTGGGGGCCTGACTCTCTTAGAAACCAGCCAGCAACTTCAACTACGGCCTGAAGCAAACTAATACCTGTGTTGGGCTCTGTTTTCAAAGGAGAACCTAAATGTGAAATGAGCTTGAAAAGAGTCAGGCATTATCCAGTTTAATGTATCTTTTAATTTTTATTGAGGCTATTCCTTTCTTTAAGCTTGATGCCTTTGAGGCCTATATTAATTTAACTTTCAGGTCCAATCTGAGATAACACTCATTCCTGATAAAAAGGGAGAACATGGAAACAGACTTAAAGAAGCCTGATTTTATTACTCTTAAGCCACATGAACTGGGCATGTTGAGACTGCCTGAAATAAAGTCTCCACTGACAATATTCCAGCCTCTCACTGTGCTACCACTTTCACAACTGTTTACCATTAGGTTATCCTTGGCGGGCCATTAGACTGAATTCAAAATGAGGATCCAAGTACATCTTGTTCTGTGAGAACTACTGAAGGAGATTCAGGGATTTCGTACAGAGAAAAAGTGAGAGAAAGAAGGCTGGCAGGCGTTGTTCACTGTTGAAAACGCTCCCATTCATTTGTTCTTCAGAGCTAGTTCCAAGACAATTTCAGACTCTTGTATCATAGATTACTGGTTCACTTAACATACATGCTTTTCATTACCTTCTAAATATTGGCTTGGATGTAAATTTGGGTAGTTTGTGAAAATGTTCTGCTAGTGGTGCTGAATGACTATAGCTTCTTGGATACAGTGACAGTGTGAGAGAAACTGCAGCTTCTGACATGATATATGTGGACAGGAAAACATTTGGAAGCAGTTTGAGTGCATTTTATTTCTGCATGGGCTCTTTGGGCACCCAGCCACTATCAAAGCATCATTTAACAAATTATGGTACCACAAAATATATTTTATGCTCTTGATGTTAGTTTTCCAGAAAGGAACGAATAAGTGTCTGAAGTTAATACCTAAGAGAAGAACAGGACTGAGTTAAAATTAAGAGAACGTTTTTATTGGCAAATGAGAAAAACTTCCTGCTTTCAAAGTATTACATTCAATTTTATTGCTATTTAAATAGGTGCATTTTGTGTACATGTTGTTGCCTTAGTACTAAAAGAAAACGATGCTTGTTTATTGATACTTTTAAGGGGCCAAGTCATTTTATTATACAGTGGTGAATTTATCACCAAATTTTACAGTTTCAGAGTTTAGAGAATAATGATGCACTTTCGTTTACATTTGATTTATAAAAAAATCCAAAGAAAACAGCTCTCTCATTTACCCTTTAAATACTGGCACCTGTGCTCTTAAATGGAGAACATCATTATAAAGTCTTATTGTCTGAGGCTGTGGGTAAATGTTGTGTCACGTGAATCACCCTTTAGCACCAATAAAGTTGGGCCAGTGGAGAACTGGGGTGATGAAACTGCTCCCTGGAAGAAAGCTGTTCACCCATGTGAGGCAAATTTAGTGTGCTGGATGAGGTAATTTGCTAAATGGTACCCTGGTGCCCTAGAAGCCTTAATTCACTTCAGCTGAATGAGCAGTTGGCTCAAACTCAATCATTGAGAGTTACCCATTCATACTGAAAGGCATATAGATCTCACATTGAATGTTAACTCCAGGGTAACGTGGGTACAGGGCTGGGAAAGTAAAAATGAATGCAGCTTAATTAGAAAGCCCCATTTAAACTTGCTTTTCAAATTACATTTTCACAGCACTGAATGGCAGTGACCCAAGGAGATAAAGTATTTTCAGGGAAGGGAAAAGCAAGTGACAATATCATTTCTTAACTGTAATCACAACCTCTGAGTTTGGAGTGAGTCCCAGAAAGTTTGTATTTAAGTATATATTTAACAGTAATCTAGCAAATTGTAGAAAAGATGTGCTGGCAAAGATAAATACTGAATAGTGGAATAGGCTTGCGATGAAATAAACAATGAAGAGGAGATAGGTTTTGGGGTAAATGACATATATAGATCAAAGAAAAACAGTTGCATAAAGATGAAGTTTTATGTTTATGTGTCTCTGTTTATAAAGTATTGATTCACCAAATTTTTAGCACAATCTCACACAATCAACAAATGTATAAAACTTTTTCAAACATTCAGTCTTCAATGAAACAAATTTTATTTTCCTGAGATACTTTTTCTTTGATTTAAAATATGTATCTTATGAAAAAACTTGAGAATAATCTTGACTCTGTAACAATACCCCACCCAAAACAACTTTTAAAGATTAACATGCTGGGACTTCCCTGGTGGTGCAGTGGTTAAGAAACTGCCTGCCAATGCAGGGGACATGGGTTCGAGCCCTGGTCCGGAAGATCCCACATGCCGTGGAGCAACTAAGCCCGTGTACCACAACTACTGAGCCTGCGCTCTAGAGCCCACGTGACACAACTACTGAGCATGCATGCCACAACTACTGAGCTTGCGAGCCACAATTACTGAAGCCCAAGCGCCTAGAGCCCGTGCTCCGCAACAAGAGAAGCCACTGCAATGAGAAGCCCGCGTTCTGCAATGAAGAGTAGCCCCCGCTCGCCTCAACTAGAGAAAGCCCGCGAACAGCAAGGAAGACCCAAAGCAGCCATACATACATACATACATAAATAAATAAAAAGAAAGAAAGAAAAAGACTAACATGCTTCCAGCACATGCTGGTTATCCCACAAAAGGAACAACTTCAGTTCATATTTGGTGACTGAGGAATATCCTGCATCTCTAGTCATTATCTGACGTCCTGATGGCAGAAACTGACGGTGGCTCAATGTCTATTTCCTTCTTCCTCGTTTCAGAACCCCTGATTTTTAGCTGGTACTTGCTGGCCAGAATAAATATTTTTTCAGCTTCCTTAGGCATCCAGATGAGGTTATATGACTAAGTTCTGACCAATGAGTGTAAGAGGAAGTGCCCTTAAATGGAGGAAATATGACCGTGGCTACCCTTTCCTCCTTCTTGAAGCACTGAGCTAAGCAACCATCCTGGACTGTGTGCTGAGGATAGCCACTCAAGGAAGGTTCTGAGTCTTTGAGAATCATGAAGGCATCCTTCCAGCTATCGATTGCCTACCTCTGGATGTTGCTCATGTGTGGAGAAATAGTTTTTATTCTTTTGATCCACTGTTATATGGGATTTTCTGTCACTCCCAACAGAATCTAACCATAAACTGATAGTTTAATTTGTCCTCCTTTAACATGCTTGGTCCCTGAATTAACTGCATCAATATCCTGCGATGACTTCATCTCACACTTTGAATTTGAAACAACCTTCATAATTATCATTCTGGCTAGTCTAGAGTATTATTCTACATAGTAAAAACTAATGAATGACTGAATGACTCTTATCATATACTTTCTACCATTATTTAGATATAAACCTTTTACTTTTGATGAATTCTGATTGATAAATGGAAACATCCCATGGGTCATTTCTAATCTAATTTTAATGTCAGTTTTATACACGAACACATTTTTATTTTCATTTTCAACAATAAAACAAAGTATATAGATTAAATAAAGATGGTACGCTTTGAATTTAGGAAAACAAGTAGTCTTCTCGAATTGAATTCTTCTTCCACTTAAGTTCCATTGGGATCACCTTGAGGGCAAAAAGTATTTCTGACTCAAAGAATCCAAATTTGTCAAGACTTATAAGTCAGCGTGCACTTAGACTATTCTGACAGAAGACACTGCTCAAAGCTTGGGCTTCCACCTGAATGTTAGCTGCTCAGGCTGGTTGGTGAGTGGATGGGGGGAAGGCGGGAGGGGTACAACTCTTTAGAGGATGAGATTGATATACTTTCTCCCACAATGATGCCATCCCTACCACACGTAGATGTAGCTGTTCCCTGGATTACTAAAGGGAAAAATCCACTGACAAACTTTGTGTGAAATCTAGAAATTTCTCGAAACTTCATAGAAATCTAGGATATTTAGATGGAACCCATTTGCCATTGACCCCTTCTATAGAGGATAGGTACTTTGCTCTTGGAAAAAAAGATTTGATAGAAAAAATCTTTCAGATAGCCAACCTATTCAAAACCCCCAATTCCTCAAGATAGCAAGGATCTAAGAATCACAATTCCTATAATCCATCCCCTAATACACACACCCCTTTGGATTCCTTAACTCAGTGAATGGACTTGACCATTCAGCTAATTTCTAAGTTGGAAAATTGAGGGTCATTTAGACTCCTGTCTCACAATCACCTTCTTATTCTAAGGGGTGGTGTCCTATGAAATCTATGTAGTAAATATCTTTCTTGGTCATCTCTTTCTTTCCATCATCACTGAAATTGCACAATCTTAGTTAAGTCCAGCATTATTTGATACTCTGGATTACTGTCATCACTTTTTCATTGGCTTCCCTAACTCCAGTTTAACTTCTCACCAATCCCCTTTATATTCAGCTGGCAGAAGGATATTACTAAGATCCGAATGTGTTTATGTGATTTCCCTGCTTAAAGCCTTTTAAGGGCTCCCCACAGATTTAAGAATAATGCTTATAATTTAAATTACACTGTAATGCACAAATATATTCTTATTAAAATTTAAATAACTTAGAACAATGAAAATTCCCTTTTTATTATTCATCTAATCCCAGCCCCTGCTGCTATCATTTTGATATGGGCCTTCTCAGATGTTTTTGTATGTGATGTATGTTAACATACATAGATAGGAAAATCAACAGTTTCATTTTGTGCATTTTTTAACCAAATGAGATTATGCAACATATCTGGCTCTTAACTTGATTTTTTTATGTTTAAACTTGATTCCCTGTTTTCGAGACCCCTCGTGATATTGATCTACCGCCATCTTTTTAACTGCCTCATAATATTCACTAGAGCAAATATGCAATAATTTATCCAACCATTTTCTTCCCAGTGAGTATTTAGGTTATTGTGTGGACATCTAGAATAGTTACATAGTTGTGGAGTTCTGGAGTTGAACAATATGTTCATTTTAAAATAAGATACTTTCAAATAGTCCACCAGAAATCTATGTCAATCTATACTCCTATCAATAGTGAATGACAAGTACATTCTTATTTTCCCATCTCCTCCCTAGCACTAATATTATTAATATCCTTAATTTTTGCTAATTAAATAGGTAAAATGATTTAATTTTGGTTTGAATTTGGATATTACTAGATACTCATGAAATGGAATATATTTTCTCATTTTTATTGATCATATTTGTTTTTATGCTAATTGTTCATATTTTTGCCCCATTTATATAATGGGGTCTTAAATAATGATTTGTAGCAATTCATCATATAATTTCCATATTAACCCTTTGTTTAACAAATATCGCAATTTTTCTCTCTGTTACTTTCAACTTGTCAATCTCTCTGGCCACATCTACCAACATTGGTTTAATACACCTTCTGTTCTCACAATAAGAAAACACTTGTAGGTTTGCTTCACAGTTCTTCATATGTGCTTTTTCTGCTAATAATAAATGCTTTCCTCACCTGTCTAACCAAATTAACTCTAGTCATTCTTCAAGACTCTGCTTAAGTGTTACTTCCGCTAGGAAACTTTCTTTTATTCTCATTCTTCTTTAGATAGATCCAGTGTGCTTACCCTCAACCTCATTCACTCATCTATCACATATTACTGTATTCAAGTATTAATCCTCAACTTCTCTGTCACTTCTACTAGACTTACATACTCCTTAGGAGTACAGACTGAGCCTTTCTGCATTAGTATCTCATTACCTGCTTAATATAGGCTTGTTGATTGATTGACTCTATAAATTCAACTTTTAGGATTAGATTGTTAAAACCATCCCTCTATTAGATAATGAAATCTTAGATTGCTCTGAGAGGAACCCACAGTTCTTTCTCAAAGTAATTAAATGAATACCTTCTTCTACGTTGCTTAAATAAAAAGAGGGTGAAAAGTGGCTTGGTCCACATGACATGATAGATTAATAAATAAAATGAAAGAAAAATGCCAGGGCTATCATTCAGGTAAGGGATCTTAGAATTGAGAAGAGACTGGACATCCTGGACATTTTTTTTGCTATTCTATTTGCATCTTTGTGACTATGCTATGTGTCAGTCTGTTTCATTGTTGGGCTTTCCTAACTAATATAAAATCAATATAAAATTTGTCTTCATAAAACTTCCATCCACTGGTCTTAAAGTTGCATGTGACAACATAAATGATATCTGGAGAGACCTATTATTTTCCCTTCCATTTCTTCCTACATTTTTGACTGTAGGATAAACATATTTTGATCTATCATACACTTATTTTAAAATCTTACCATCCTGGTTACCCTACTGTTGGAAAAAATATTACTTTGTCAATGTTAACTTTAAAATGTGTCATCTGGAACTGATCACAGTATACCAGATGTAGACTATAAAAGGGCTCTTTCATTCCTTAAATATGGTCCTTTTCTTATATCAATGGAACCTAAAATGTAGTTAGCTTTTTTGTGATAGCCATGCCCCACTGCTATCTATTATTGAGCTTGTGGCCAACTAAAATCCAGTGGTGTTTTCCAGTTGACCTGCATTAAAGACTCCCTCTACTTAATATTATCTAAAAGCACACTGCTTTATATTTATTCTTTTAAGTTTCTCTTGCTGGTTTTGACCCTTGTGATTCATACTGAATTCTTTGTACACATATAAGAAGATTAAGAAGCTCCACCAGCACTCTCTACACTTTAAATAGTCCAACAATTTCCAAATCAAGTCATTGGGAGGCACAGTTATTTAACAGAGGCACAGTTATTTAACAGAGACACAGTTAGTAAAAATCTGTGGTAAGAGCTTGGTATTATTCTTTACTAAGAAACTTGACTGTTTCCTTACCTTATACTTAACTCAGGAGTGTTATACAGATAGGGGATATTGTTAAGAATATGTGGGAAGAAAGTAGAAAATTTAGCCTAACATAATTAAAGAGTATGAGCTTTAAAGTTAGACAGACATAGATTCACATCTTGAATATGCTACCTACAAGCTGTGTGATATTGAACAAGTTACTTAACATCTCTGAATTAAACTCCTTATTCGTGAAATGGGGAACTAATAATTATAATTAGCTCTGTAGTGTTTGTGAGGATTAATAAAACTACATAGGAAAAATGCATAGCATAGTATCTGGTACATAATAGGTATACAAGAGGCAAATGAGAAGGAAATCATACCAGCAAAGTTGGTCTTTCCTGAACTAGCTAATCAACAACACAGAGGAATCCTAAAATAAAAATTATCTAATACATTTATACATTCCTAAGCCTTAATACCTGGGAATTAGAAAGCCAAGAACAATGTGGGATATCATTTACTATGATTATACTCCATTACGTGGCTATGGTCTTATATTATTATGAGTACCTTATAACCCAATAAGCACATTAAAGTATCAGTATAAAACAAAGACAGAAAAGAGGAAAAGGGAACAACTAAGGGATTACTGTTTAAAGTGACACAGGCATTAATCAGAACTATATAGATTTTGGTCCAAGAAAGCTTCTACTTTAGATAAATTGCCAAGAAAGCTTCTACTTTAGATAAATTGACAAGGTTAAAAGGATAGCTTGCATATATGCATAAAATGCTAACTGAAGGAAAAAAGCAAACCTGGATCAAAATAACCTCGTGGTTTTATGACAGAAAGTGGTAGCAGAGGTATACTTAAAAGCTGCAACTGTGCTATACATTGCAATGGTGGTTATGAGTCCAGAGCAATTTTGCAAGTTTCACTAACCTACATTTCACATTGACCTTGATGTTTATAAATGCTGCAGGGCTTGGCAATCAGTCTTTTGTGAACTGAGAATTCACTTCTTTGTAGGTTCTTAATGTTCGATCTCAATTAAAAGCTATTTAACAGCAAATTCGTGGTGAGTCCGAGTAACAAAAATTGGGGTCTAACGTGTGTCTGTTGTATAGTGTGAAATAGAGGAAAGAGTTTTATTACAAATTTCAAGGCAGACTTTCTTTTGGTCCTAGGGAAATAAGATCTATGACTTATATGTAATTTTTGTC
This sequence comes from Aethalodelphis obliquidens, assembly GCF_003676395.1. Classification (NCBI taxonomy): domain Eukaryota; kingdom Metazoa; phylum Chordata; class Mammalia; order Artiodactyla; family Delphinidae; genus Aethalodelphis; species Aethalodelphis obliquidens. Next base: position 45,342,632 of record NW_020837945.1, on the reverse strand, counting down.
CTTTGAAGGTTACATCATAATGAAATATTAAGAAAATATGGCATTTGAGATGATAATTCAGTAGCCAGGTCACTGAGAGACTGATTTTTCTAAAAGTACAAGAAATTAGCTTGCAAGTCTGCTTCAGAATCTATCAACTAACACTTAAATTTTGGAGAAACTTTAGAACTTCTAAAAAGTAGTGTTTTTCTCTTGAATCTTCTTTGTGCCTACCCCTGTAATCCCATTTCTGCCATCTTACCTCTGGCCCTTACTACCCTTGATTTTGACTATTGCAACGGGCTGCTAATTGGTCCCTTTACTTCTACTCTTTCCCTGTTAGGGTTTACTGAGTTTCCCAGCCACCCTGGAAGCAAAAGTCTCTAACAAGTGAGACTGCTGCCCCAAATGACAGCTTCCTACTGTGACATATGTGATATGTTTATATATGATAACATAATCTGACCAGGGCTCTGCCCACCGTGTGTCAATTCTGTTCATCCCAGAGTCTACCCCTGAATTTAGGCTTTCCGTTTCAAACTCTTTTTCCATGACTCTATAGGTGAACTCTATTAGTATGACCTTTCTCTGGTTGACCCTTTAGCTCTTAATAGAATCTGAGGATAACTTCTCTGCTGCTACATTCTGGCTTCTAAATTGGTAGAAGATTATTTCCTTGAAATCTGGCCTGAATTTGACCTCTAGTTTATCCTAGCAATTATGCACAACATCCTCTTCAGGAAGAACTGTCATCTCTCCATTCTTCAAAACTTTCTATTATATTTTGGGTAGAGTTAAAATATCATGGTTTAGCATTTAAGGCTTTCCATAGTACGGCCTAACACACCTTTCCAATTTATATTCTAACTCCTTCCCATCTAAACCTAATGCTTAAGGCAGATTGAGATGCTCTCTTCAAAATACAGGAATGTTCTTGCTCTTGTACCTTTGTTCACACTGCTTCTCCCACTTGGAATGCCTTCCATACTGTCTCCTTGCCTTTTCAAATCCCAGGTATCCTTTAACTCCCAACAGATCTTTTTCTCCATAAAGTTTTCCTAACCACTCACTTCTATGAATCCCTCATATTTATATTTGTATCACGGATTTTATTTATTTATTTTAACATCTTTATTGGAGTATAATTACTTTACAATGGTGTGTTAGTTTCTGCTTTATAACAAAGTGAATCAGTTATACATATACATATTTCCCCATATCTCCTCCCTCTTGCATCTCCCTCCCTCCCACCCTCCCTATCCCACCTCTCTAGGTGGTCACAAAGCACCGAGCTGATCTCCCTGTGCTATGCGGCTGCTTCCCACTAGCTATCTATTTTACATTTGGTAGTGTATATATGTCCATGTCACTCTCTCACTTTGTCACAGCTGACCCTTCCCCCTCCCCATATACTCAAGTCCACTCTCTAGTAGGTCTGTGTCTTTATTCCCGTCTTGCCTCTAGGTTCAAGACCTTTTCTTTTTTCTTAGATTCCATATATATGTGTTATTAGCACACGGTATTTGTTTTTCTCTTTCTGACTTACTTCACTCTGTATGACAGACTCTAGGTCCATCCACCTCACTACAAATAATTCAGTTTCGTTTCTTTTTATGGCTGAGTAATATTTCATTGTATATATGTGCCACATCTTCTTTATCCATTCATCTGTTGATGGACACTTAGGTTGCTTCCATGTCCTGGCTATTGTAAACAGAGCTGCAATGAACATTGTGGTACATGACTCTTTTTGAATTATGGTTTTCTCAGGGTATATGCCCAGTAGTGGGATGGCTGGGTCATATGGTAGTTCTATTTTTAGTTTTGTAAGGAACCTCTACTGTTCTCCATAGTGGCTGTATCAATTTATATTCCCACCAACAGTGCAAGAGGGTTCCCTTTTCTCTACACCCTCTCCAGCATTTATTGTTTGTATATTTTTTGATGATGGCCATTCTGACCGGTGTGAGATATCTCATTGTAGTTTTGATTTGCATTTCTCTAATGATTAATGATGTTGAGCATCCTTTCATGTGTTTGTTGGCAATCTGTATATCTTCTTTGGAGAAATGTCTATTTAGGTGCTCTGCCCATTTTTGGATTGGGTGGTTTGTCTTCTTGATATTGAGCTGCATGAGCTGCTTGTAAATTTTGGATTTATTTTAATTTTTAAAATTCTACTTATTATTTTTTATTTTTGCTGTATGCGGGCCTCTCACTGTTGTGGCCTCTCCCGTTGCAGAGCACAGGCTCTGGACGTGCAGGCTCAGTGGCCATGGCTCACGGGTCCCGCCGCTCCACGGCATGTGGGATCTTCCCGGACCGGGAAGCGGCAGGCGGACTCTCAACCACTGCACCACCAGGGAAGCCCTTATTATGTATTTAAACAATAAAATTGTTGGTGGTAGCTGGGGTGAAATAAAAATTAATAGTATGGCCCAGTGAAAATGCCAGTGGATTCTGCACATTAAAGGAATATATATATATATATACACACACATATATATATAATTAATTAATTAATTTTTATTATTATTATTTTTTATGTGGAATTCAACAGGGTTTGATTCAACAAAAGCCATGGTAGCTTACATGATCCCTCTCTGGTCCTGCATCCCAGAATAGAGAAAAGCCATTAGGGAGTAAAATATGATCATAGCAAGCATTTGCTCAAGCAGGAAAGAAAGAACTTTGTTATTTTCAATAAACAGGTATATATTTTATGTGTATTTTAGAAAGTACTAGGAACTACAGAAAGATTGTTTATAATAATTTAAGTTCAGAGTTTTTCAATATATGCAGACAGAAAGAATATTCTTTCCAATTAAAACAAAAATCTTGCCTCTAACCTTATGTCTTTAAAAGCATTTTTAACAATGTGTATAACATTTACTATATTCTCATTTCATCTTCATAATACAGTCTTAATAATATAAATATATATTCAGCTAATCTTCCTAACAACACAATGAATAAAGAACTATTACATTCCAATCTCTCTGCATGGAAATGAAGAAATTTGCCCAAAGTCATCTAAATAAGCGGCCAATCAGGGAATCCAAGCAACTTGACTTGAGAGTCTGTGCTTTTAACTACTGCCAATGTATACAGAGTCAAGAACTTACTTACTCTCATGTGAAATACTTCACTGGGGGTCTATAGGGCTCATTCAGTATTTACTCTTACATTTGTTCATCCACTTAAAGTCCCTTTATTTTTTCATTTTTGTTCATTAATATAGCATACACTTACTGAGCACTTATTATGTGCCATATATTGAGATATATCGTGGAGAACCCCTGTCTTTATGTGGTACTTGGGGAGACAAATGTGTACAAAATAATAAGGGCAAAACTGTGGTTTAGGTGCTATGTTAGATATTTGAATAGGAAATAAGAGGAATAAAAATTTTAAATAATAAAATAAATCTGAGTAGCGGAAAAAGGGAAGTCATAATACTATGTGGTGGAGGGAAGTCTTGATTTGAACCTAAGAAGGAAAAGTATTTGCCAGTGAGAAAGAGGAGAGGAACATTCCAGGCATAAGGAGCTGCTCTAGAGACCTTAAGTGGTTGAACAGAGCTGAAGTATGCACAGCAATCAGCAAAACTCATCCTAGAAAGGAGGCAAGTGCCAGATCAAAGAGGCCTTGAATATTCTGCCAAAGAACTTGGACTCTCTCCATCAATCTGTGGAAAAACTTGAAGATTTTTAAGCAGGGGAGTAGTTTTATCTATTTTTCATTTTATAAAGATTATTCCTACAACAGTGGGTAGGATGAATTGGAGTATAGCAAAAATTGAGGCAGAGATAAAACTTATGTGATTCTCTATAATTCAGGAGAGAAATAATGAGAGATTTAACCAAGTTAGTAATGGAGATGAAAGGCAGGGCATTGATAGGAGAGTGAAGAAGTTAGAAACAAAATGGCTTGGTTCTGGATTAGATGTGAAGAGTAAGGGAAAGGGACAATCTGTGATAACTCTGGAGTTTATGCTGGGGGAGAAGCATATTTGGGAAAAAGATTGTGACTTCTGTTTTGGACACACTCCATTTGAGCTGTGCATTTGATATCTAGATGTATAACAGCAGCCATCTATTGCATATTTGGAACTCAGGAGAGTGATGTTGGCTATAACTATGAATTTGGTAATCCATGAATGGTCATCGATGGCCACAGTAAAAAGAGAAGAGGGTTGACGGCTGAATATTGGACTCTACCAACATTGAAGGGCAGAGGAAGGGGAGGACATGACAAAGAAAACAGCTAGACAGAGGAATAACTGGAGAGTTGGGAGAGAAGGGTGTTAAGTAAAGTAAGAAAGGCTTTCTAGAACAGAATAGGCAAAAGTGGCAAGTGTTATAAAGATATATGAGATGACCAATACAAATGCGTGGTTGTTTAGGTAGTACAGTCATTTACACAATGTTGTGAAAATGACTGTACTACCCAAAGCAATCTACAGATTCAATGTAATCCCTATCAAATTACCAACGGCATTTTTCACAGAGCTAGAACAAAAAATTTTACAATTTGTATGGAAACACAAGCGACCTTGAATAGCAAAAACAATCTTGAGGAAAAAACAAAACAAACAGAAAACAACAAACAAACAAATAAAAACAGAGCTGGAGAAATCAGGCTCCCTGACTTCAGACTATACTACAAAGCTACAGTAATCAAGACAGTATGGTACTGGCACAAAAACAGAAAGATAGATCAAAAGAACAGGATAGAAAGCCCAGAGATAAACCCATGCACCTATGGTCACCTAATCTATGACAAAGGAGGCCAGAATATACAATGGAGCAAAGACAAGCCTCTTCAGTAAGTGGTGCTGGGAAAACTGGACAGCTACATGTAAAAGAATGAAATTAGAACACTCCCTAACACGATACACAAAAATAAACTCAAAATGGATTAAAGACCTAAATGTAAGGCTAGATACTATAAAACTCTTAGAGGAAAACATAGGCAGAACACTCCATGACATAAATCACAGCAAGATCCTTTTTGACCCACCTCCTAGAGAAATGGAAATAAAAACAAAAATAAACAAATGGGACTTAATGAAACTTCAAAGCTTTTGCACAGCAAAGGAAACCATAAACAAGACAAAAAGACAACCCTCAGAATGAGAGAACATATTTGCAAATGAAGCAACTGGCAAAGGATTATTCTCCAAAATATATAAACAGCTCATGCAGCTCAATATAAAAAACAACCCAACCCAATCCAAAAATGGGCAGAAGACCTAAACAGACCTTTCTCCAAAGAAGATATACAGATTGCCAACAAACACATGAAAAACTGCTCAACATTACTAATTATTAGAGAAATGAAAATCAAAGCGACAATGAGATACCATCTCACACCCATCAGGATGGTGTGAACATTCATCATCAAAAAATCTACATCAATAAGTGCTGGAGACGGTGTGGAGAAAAGGTAATCCTCTTGCACTGCTGGTGGGAATGTAAGTTGATACAACCGCTATGGAGAACAGTATGGAGGTTCCTTAAAAACCTAAAAATACAACTACCATATGACCCAGCAATCCCACTACTGGGCATATACCCAGAGAAAACCATAATTCAAAAAGACACATGCACCTCAACGTTCATTTCAGCACTATTTACAATAGCCAGGACATGGAAACAACCTAAATGTCTATCAACAGAGGAGTGGATAAAGAAGATGTGGCACATTTATAAAATGGAATATTACTCAGCCATAAAAAGGAATGAAATTGGGTCATTTGCAGAGACGTGGATGGACCCAGAGACTGTCATACAGAGTGAAGTAAGTCAGAAAGAGAAAAACAAATATCATATATTAATGCATATATGTGGAATCTGAAAAAGTTGGTATAGGCAGTCTTATTTACAAAGCAGAAATAGAGACACAGATGTAGAGAACGAATGTATGGATACCAAGGGGGAAAGAGGGGGTGGCATGAACTGGGAGATTGGGATTGACATATATACACTATTGATACTATGTATAAAATAGATAACTAGTGAGAACCTACTGTATAGCACTGGGAACTCTACTCAGTGCTCTGTGGTGACATAAATGGAAAGGAAATCCAAAAAAGAGGGGATATATGTATAGCTGATTCACTTTGCTGTACAGTAGAAACTAACACAACATTGTAAAGCAACTACACTCCAATAAAAATTAAAAACAAATCCAGTGGTTGTTTAATATTCTTATTTTCAAACTGTCAGTAGACTTAAAATATACGAGTAGTTCCATATTTAGAAAATATTAAAATGCTTTCAAATTTAACCATGACGGACTCCAATGTGGCTTTATTACTTTCCTAGCATTGCTGTGACAAAATATAAACTGGGTGGCTTAAAACAACAGAAATATATTCTCTCACAGTTCTAGAGTCTGGAAGCCTAAAATCAGGGTGTTGGCAGTGCTGATTCCTCCTAAGAGCTCTAAGCAATAATCTGGTTCCAGGACTCTCTTAGCTTCTGGAGACAGCCTGCAATCCTTAGCGTACCTTGGCTTGTAAATAGCCACTCCAATCACTGTTTCCATCTTCATATGGTTGTCTTCTTTCCTACGTGTCTCTGTGTCTTCACATGGCATTCTTCTCTGTGTGTCTCTCTCTCCTCTACTTATAAGGACACCAGTCATATTAGGTTAAGGGCTCACCCTATTCCAGTATGACCTCATCTTAACTAATAACATCTGCAGCCACTGTATTTCCAAATAAGGTCACATTCTGAAGTACTGGCAGGGAGGACATCAACATATCTTTTGGGGGGACACAATTCATTCCATAATAGTGGCTAACACTGGACCCTTTCACGTATTACTATATTAAATCGTCATAGCACTCTGTAAAGAAGGCATTATTAGCCACATTTTATAGATAACATTGCTGGATTTCTTCTATTGTATTCTACATGAATGATGTCCTCTGAAGTTGAGTAATACAGCAGGCCTATTTTTATTCCTGGCTTATGAGCCTTTATTTACCAAGTTCTTTTATCCTCATCAAATCAATCATAGAATTACAAAGACGAATGCACTTTTAAAACAATTTACACATGAAGAAAGTAGACTCGAAAGGTTTGTCAACCTATTCAATTAGATCTTATACAGTTAGATTGCCCTGCCTCCATTCCCATTGCTCTTTCTATAACATCATGATATTAAGTGTGTCAGATGTGATGTCATCTTAATAATGAAAAATGAACCCAATTGAAAGTGGTGGACATCTCCTGCTTTTGCTTATCTACAACTCATTTTCCTTTGGTCTTGGAAGAGCACATTGATTTTCCTTAAAAACCTTTTCCCTTCTCTCATTTTGTGTGGTTTCTATTTGGTAGTGGTGGGGATTAAATCTACGCTTCCATCCCTGTTGAGCTCCAGCAGTGAGCCTATGGCATGTCAGGCCAATGAAGCTCAATTCCAGGACTTTGTTACAACTATTAAGGAATAAAGACTATTATTCATTGGAACTGAAGTATCAACAGTTGGGAGTTAACCTCTAGATACAGCGACTGCCACGTGAGCAGAGTGAGGCCATTATAGAATAAAGCATAGCCAAGAGACTAAAAGCAACTTTAAAAAAAATCCTAGATCCAGCCATACCTGCAGCTAAATAATGCTGGATTTCTAGTTACAAGAGTCAATAAATTCTTTTTGGATTAAGACAATATGATTTTTATGACTTCTCACCAAAATGCCCCGACAAATACATTTTATAAATAAGCCTGGATAATCAATATATAAAATTGACTTCAAGTCATAATTGTCCAAAATCAGATTTCACATCAATGCTATTTATATAATCCTAGCTTTAGCAATAATTAAGTATATGATCTTTAGTAGAATAATTCTTTAGAGTCTCAAGTTTCTCACTAAATTAAAGGGGTTTGGCTAGATAGTTTAGTACTGAGACTCCCTTCCACTGTTTACTTGGTAAATTCTATAAAAACTCTTCCTTTCTTTATGAGGTCTTCTAGTGGCAAGAACTTGAAAAATTTTCAAAAATATGTGGAAAATAAATATGTGGAATAATATTTGTATTCATAATTTGTAAGTTCTGATATTTTGTTATGTTAATATCTAGTATTCAGGGTACATTATCTAATTTAGGCTACAATATCTAATATGAATATTCTAATATTCAGGGTACATTCTATTATTTAGTTAACATCAGAGCTTATTGATTATGACTTGTCAAAGGTAGAATTATTTAGAGGGAATTTAAAACTTTCTTTCAGGATTTGTAAATCATACACATAGTTATTTCAACACAGATTCTTCTCTCTTCAAAAGCTGTTTTTATAGATTATAATGTTCATCTATAGCAATAAAACTATTAATATTACTTCAAATACACAATTTGATTTTTTTCTTTCAGTTCATTTTCCTTAAACATTTATAGTGTGCTTTGTAAATCATGGCAACTTCTTAATGTAGAAGGCTTCAAGGAGCTGATTTTGACTGCTCAGATTCCTTTTGATATTTATTCAGTTGATTACTTTATGTGCTTCTGAAACAAAATTGTCTTTTTTTTTTTTGCGGTATGCGGGCCTCTCACTGTTGTGGCCTCTCCCGTTGCGGAGCACGGGCTCTGGACGCGCAGGCTCAGCGGCCATGGCTCACGGGCCCAGCCGCTCCGCGGCATGTGGGATCTTCCCGGACCAGGGCACGAACCCGTATCCCCTGCATCGGCAGGCGGACTCTCAACCATTGCGCCACCAGGGAAGCCCCAAAATTGTCTTTTTTTAAAAATGAATTTTGGCCGGGGACTCCTTAGGCTCAATTCTGGACTTTATTCCTCTCTGTAAACAACTTCTCTCTTGGCATGTGGATTGGCCATCATGGATATCATCTCTCTGCTGATGAGAGTCACCTCTATCTTTCACTTACTCTCTTTTCAGACATTGGGAATGGTATTTTTCAAGTTTTTTCTGCCTCTGAGGTGCTGTATATGCCAGACATTTACTTGGAACACACATAAACTTTCATCCTCTTATGACCTCTGATTATGCAGCAATTGGTCTTAAAGGGTATAAAAACTGCCTACAGTTTTTTCAGGTTTGACATTAGCCTCAGCGATCTTTGTGCATTTAAATCTCTATGTTGATGCAATCCAACACAATGTTACTATTCTCTTCTTCCTTTTTTTTTTCTGGTACATAAACCATTATGTACAAATTATTTACCTTTTGGGAAGAGAAAATCTTGGATGGTAATTTTTGTCATAACCTATGTATCATGGTTTTTAATACTCAATATGACTTGCAATTTTTATCCATTTATTCTTTAAATTTCAACCTTGCACTTTTCACCAATGGGACTGGAGGTATCGAGAACAATTTTTAAAATTTGCTTTTATTGTAGCTGAACTGGCTGTATGGCCCACTTTTGTGAATATGCTATTTCTAATGTTTGTTGTAGTTACTTATAGTAAACAAAATGCACATCAAGAAACAAAATTGAGTTATTTGTATTGAGGTGGGTGGACCTAGAGACTGTCATACAGAGTGAAGTAAATCAGAAGGAGAAAAACAAATACCGTATGCTAACACATATATATGGAATCTAAAAAAAATGGTTCTGAAGAACCTAGGGGCAGGACAGGAATAAAGACGCAGCCATAGAGAATGGACTTGAGGACACGGGGAGGGGGAAGGGTAAGCTGGGATGAAGTGAGAGAGTGGCATGGACATATATACACTACCAAATGTAAAATAGATAGCTAGTGGGAAGCAGCCACATAGCACAGGGAGATCAGCTCGGTGCTTTGTGACCACCTAGATGGGTGGGATAGGGAGGGTGGGAGGCAGGGAGACGCAAGAGGGAAGAGATATGGGAACATATGTATATGTATAACTGATTCACTTTGTTATAAAGCAGAAACTAACACACCATTGTAAAGCAATTATACTTGAATAAAGATTTAAAAAAAAAAAAAGAGTGGAACATTTACTCAGCATCTAAATTTGTAGTTTTGTCAATTCATATAAATTTTATTGTGAGAAAAAATTAAGTGTAATATTTTATAATACAATATCAGTAAATAACAAAATATTTTATAAGTCCTAGGTAGTAGAATTATCATTATTATTATAAAGCATTACAAGCACATAGTTAAAAATTCAAATGCTTCAAAATAGTATTAAACAACAACAAAAAAAGTCTGCCAGCCCTTGTATCTCTTTTGCTCCTGAGAGGTGGCTACATTTTACACATTTCTGATTTGTTTTTCTAGGGATTATAATAAATATAAGTAATATATTTTTACTGGTATTTCTTGATTTATCTGATTTAAACAGAATCAATTGACTCCTTACTAACATATTGACCTCTTCATGAGTTTTGTTAGTTATTTTTAGTTTTATCCTTATTAATTAACTCAATGCTTTTAAGTAACATTTTAAACCTCTATTAATTATTCCATCAACATTTCAGTATGTAACATGAAAAAAATTTCATTAGTGTCCACCTTCTGAATTGTCAGTTATGTAATTATTTTAAATTTGAATAACCTCATATCTGTAACTATTAATATGATTTTGTTTCATTCTTTGCTTGCAGATTGATTATGAACATTTGATACTAATAAATAAGATTTATAATAGTTTGCTCACATAATTATTCTCTGCAAAACCCACTATCTCAATTAATATGTAGAGAAGGAAGTACAATTCTATCACTAAACCTGTCCTTTGAAGGAGAATGTTTCAGACCGCAAGGTTAAATGAAAGCTTAATTCTTTTTTTTTTTTTGCGCTACAGTGGGGTACGCGGGCCTCTCACTGTTGTTGCCTCTCCCGTTGCGGAGCACAGGCTCCGGACGCGCAGGCTCAGCAGCCATGGCTCACGGGCCCAGCCGCTCCGCGGCACGTGGGATCTTCCCGGACCGGAGCACGAACCCGTGTCCCCTGCAACGGCAGGCGGACTCTCAACCACTGCGCCACCAGGGAAGCCCTAGAAAGCTTAATTCTTAAACTCCATTCATTGGATAGACCATTCCATATTTCCATTTGCATGCTATTTGAATCAGAAACTTTATTGTAAATATATTTACTTTTTCTAAAGTTTTTAGATAAAATGTTGCTTCTACACTTGCATTTCTATCATTAATTTGATACCAAAGCAGCTAAAGTGATGGTTTTAAAATATAAATTTGATCATGTCGCCCACCCCTATACACCAATTTCCTATTACTCCTAGGATAAAATCCATACCCTGACTCTTGCCTGTGAATTCTTGCATGATATGCCTCCTGCTTACTTCTCTGACATTCTTTCCTGCTACTGCCCTCCTTGTTTGCTGTTTTATAGCCTTCCTCCTGTTCTGTTACATTTAAAGTTTTCCATTAATAAAGGAAATTAAAGAGGATTCAAATAAGTGGAAAGATATCCCATGCTCTTGGATTGGAAGAATTAATATTGTTAAAATGGTAATATTACCAAAGCAATCTACAGATTTAACGTGATCTCTATGAAATTAACCATGACCTTTTTCACAGAACTAGAACAAATAATCCAAAAATTTATATGGAACCATAAAAGGCACAGAATTGCCAAAGTAATCCTGAGGAATAAAAACAAAGCAGGAGGCATAGCCATCCCAGACTTCAGACAATACTACAAAGCTACAGTAATCAAAACAGTGTGCTATTGGTACAAAAATACACATATGGATCAGTGGAACAGAAATAGAGAGCCCAGAAATAAATCCACACACCTACAGTCAACTAATCTTCGACAAAGGAGGCAAGAATATACAATGAGAAAAAGAGAGTCTCTTCTGCTAGCGGTGCTGGAAAAGTTGGACAGCTGCATGTGAATCAATGAAATTAGAACACACCCTCATGCTATGCACAAAAATAAATTCAAAATGGCTTAAAGACTTAAACATAACACACCATAAAACTCCTAGAAGAGAACATAGGCAAAACATTCTCTGACATAAGTCATACCAATGTTTTCTTAGGTCAGTCTCCCAAGGCAATGGAAATAAAAACAATAATGAACAAATGGGACCTAGTCAAACTTACAAGCTTTTGCACAGAAAAGGAAACCATAAAAAAATGAAAAGACAATCTACAGGATGGGAGAAAGTATTTGCAAATGACGCAACTGACAGGGGCTTAATCACCAAAATATACAAACAGCTCATACAACTCAACAACAAAAAAAACAAACAACCCAGGACTTCCCTGGGGGTGCAATGGTTAGGAATCTGTCTGCCAATGCAGGGGACACTGGTTCGATCCCTGGTCCGGGAAGATCCCACATGCTGTGGAGCAACGAAGCCCGCACACCACAACTACTGAGCCTGTGCTCTAGAGCTCACGAGCCACAACTACTGAACCCACGTCCTGCAAGTACTGAAACCCACGCGCTTAGAGCCCGTGCTCCACAACAAGAGAAGCCACTGCAACGGGAAGCCCGCACACAGCAATGAAGAGTAGCCCACGCTCGCTGCAACTAGAGAGAAAGCTTGCATGCAGCAACAAAGACCCAATGCAGCCAAAAAATTAAAAAACAAAACAAAACAACAATTGAAAAATGGGCAGAAGACCTTGATAGACATTTCTCCAAAGAAGATATACAGATGGCCAGCAGGCATATGAAAAGATGCTCAACATCACTAATTAGAGAAAAGCAAATCAAAACTACAATGAGGTACCACCTCACACCAGTCAGAATGGTCATCATTAAAAGTCTACAAATAGCAAATGCTGGAGAGGATTGGAGAAAAGGGAACCCTCCTACACTGTTGGTGGGAATGTAAGTAAAACAGCCACTATGTAAAACAGTACGGAGGTTCCTCAGAAAACTAAAAATTGAATTACTACATGATCCAGCAATCCCACTCTTGGGCATATATCCAGACAAAACTATAATTCAAAAAGATACATGTACCCCTTTTTTCACAGCAGCACTATTCACAATAGCCAAAACATAGAAGCAACCTAAATGTCCAAAAACAGATGAATGGATAAAGAAGATGTAGTACATATATACACAATGGAATACTACTCAGCCATAAAAAAGAACAAAATAATGCTGTTTGCAGCAACATGGATGAAACTAGAGATTATCATACTAAGTGAAGTAGGTCAGAAAGAGAAAGACAAATACCATATGATATCACTTATATGTGGAATCTAAAATATGACACAAATGAACCTATCTACAAAACAGAAACAGACTCACAGACGCAGGTATCAGACTTGTGGTTGCCAAGAGGGGTGGGGAGGGAGAGGGATGGACTGGGAATTTGGAGTTGGTAAATGCAAACTATTACATTTAGAATGGACAACAAGGTCCTACTGTATAGCACAGGGAACTATATCCAATCTCCTGGGATAAACCATAATGGAAAAGAATATTAAAAAAGGAAGGTATATATATGTGTAAAGGAAGGTATATATGTGTAAAACTCTTTGCTATACAGCAGAGATTGGCACAATATTGTAAGTCAACTATACTTCAATTTAAAAAAAAAAGTTTTTCACCTCAGGGAAAACTTGTTTTTCTCTTTACCTGGAATATGCTTCCTACAGGTTTTCATATGACTTTTTTACCTCAATTCCCCTATACATCACATTCTCAGAGAAGCCTCCACTCACACCCAAATTCAAATAGTCCTTGCTCTCAACCTCCTCTATCTCTTTACACTGCTTTAGTTTTCCTTTTCGCAGCTGTCAACCATTTCCATTATATTATACATTTTTTGTTTATTATCTGTCTGTTACACACTAAGCCCGCATGAGAAGAATGCCTTTGCAATACCGTTGTAGCTGCTATACTCCCAGCTTTTTCTATTTTTCAGAGAAGCTACTCAACGGCTATTTGCTGAAAAATTAATGAATGATTTGTGCTTACCATACCACCAAGATCAAAGCTCTTCAATAGAGTTTTCAGCGATGATGAAAATATTTTATATATGTGCTGTGCAGTCTAGTAACCACTTGCGTATGTGGCTGTTGAGTCCTGGAAATGTGGCTAGTGTGGCTAAGGAAAAAAAATTTAAATGCAAACGGGCACATGTGATTAGTAGCTAGTCACTAGTGACAAGATACTCTAGCTTCACAATCACACTGTTCAACAACACCCATACTGTCCTTTTATTTAAAGACATTCTTCTGGAGATTTAGGACTACTCTTCTAATTGAGTCTAATTGCTCTCAGGGCAGTTTTGCATAGCTGTCCTCGTGGGATTTCTTTCCTTTGAGCTCAGGTACCACGTTGTTTGAACTCCATTTCTTTCTGTTTCATATGTACTTATTTTAAATTTCAATAATAATTTCAGAAAGAGGGAGTTTCTTGTTCCTTGCATGTCTGAACGATCATTTTTGACCCTCGCTCTAGAGAGTTTGGCTGGATTTCTTTCCCCCCATGGCAGTCCGTTCCTATTTTATGGATACAATGAGAAAATCAAATAGATTTAAAAAAAAGATTTTCTTATGTTTCCTGAATAATTTTTATGGTCAATATTTCTGTTTTTTCTCTTGTTGCTTTGCTTTTGTGCCCTTGGTTTTTCTCAAAATCTGGTAAGCCTGGTTGTCCATTCTTCTCCATTTTGAGAGCTGTTCCCCTAGCCAGGAAAGCTGACTAATTGCTATTGACCAGCAGGTTTTAAATCTAGGATGCACTAACGGATGATGAATAGGCAAATCTACCCATTCATGGTCTCAGGTGAAAAATAAGGAAGCTTGACTCTAGGGTGTCAGCACCCACATAAGAGCTCTGTTGCTCTTCAGGTATATTGCTTTACTTTTCTAGAAAGCCTGCTTCCTCTCTTAGCCTGGGGCTGTATGCCACCATTTCCAGTGGCTCTGAATACAAGGAAGTGGGGAAAGGAAGTGAGTAGGTAGGGAGGGCAACAGCAGTTTCGTAAAAATTTCTTCACTAGTCACTCTGATTTCAGAGTGCTTTCCCACCTTCAGTCTCTGCTGATTAGAAACTTCATTGTTCCTAAAAGAACAATGGCTCTGACAGTTTTACTTGTGGATTCTTTGGGCTGTATACCCTGCCTCTCTGACTAATCTACTTATTCAAAACCAACTATTTGATGGTTTCATTTGCACATATTCATCAAAATTTCTAGAGATTTATCCTGTTATTCTTGACACTAATTCAGATTTTTTTCCTTTTTGTGCACTGTCATTATAATTTCAGGGACTTTGGGGAGCAAGGCAAAGTTAATGGAACTTTTCATCTTGCTTTTATCAATGGCCATGTGTATTATGTAACACTGGTGATACTGGTTATATGTATTGTGAAATATTGGTAATACTGGAAATTTGTTTTTATTTTATCTGCTCTGGACTTATCTCTTTTGTCAACCTTCTATACTACTTACTCTGAAGCCCAAAGAGTATGTATCTTTATGCGTGCCATGCATTAAAGATAAATCCTATTATTTCCAATATTTTTATTTTTATTTATATATTTGTTTGTTTTTTTGACCACGCTGCACGGCATGTGGGATCTTAGTTCCCTGCCCGGGGATCAAACCTGTGGCCCCTGCATTGGAAGTGTGGAGTCTTAACCACTGGACCGCCAGGGAGGCCCCTCCAATATTTTTAGATTATGAGATATATTTTGGCCCTAAATTAAATCTGTGCATGCCTTGCACATATTGATTAGTTTACTACCAATTTCTACAAGTTATCAATAAATATTATAGCAAGCAATTCTTAAACATTTTAAAGTGTATAAATTATATTTTGTCTCATCATTAGTATAAGTAGAAAGGTTCAACCTAACAAAAAAATATTCATATTCTAACGTCTGGGATACTCCTTGTAAGTCCAGAGACAAAGTTGATTGTGATACTTCTTTTTATTTAACATGTATGAAATACTACATGTATACTGCCCACAAATATTGAAAAGTTGCACTACTTCCTAAAAAAAGCATTTCAGATGAAAGGTTTAGACATATTTTATCAAAGTCTTTTAAAGTATTATCTTACCTCTACTTTTCTTTTACAAGATACATTAATATTGCCTTATACATGTATATGCTTGCAAATATATACTTACATATGTAGGAGGGAGAAGTGTAGCAGAAAGCACAGGAGAGGGGAGAAAGAGGACACGAGACAGAACAGTCATGGCATTGGGAGAGACAGGAAACAAGGAAATGTGAGGGGAAAATCAGTAAGTCTAAGATTTACTCACTGACTAAACAGAAGGTAGTCAGTGGCCTGGTAAAAAGCTCACGCCACTTGCAGAACCTGAGGTGAAGTCTGCCAATCCTGAAACTGTCTTTGGGAGTCCAGTAGCTGAGTGGATGTTCTTATCATAAGAGGGGAAGTTCTGCCACAGCTAGCTGCCTGTGGTTATGGGAAAAACTGCCATTCCTGCGTGAGATGAATATGTCATCAATCAGCTGGAAAAGGACCTCCCATCCCAGCTGCAGAAGGCTAAGAATCAAGTGACTTCTCTTCCTCCATCCCCTTTTATGCTTTAGTAGATAAGCTTGACACTGGAAAAGGAAATCTGATTAATACTGATTGGTTGCCAAATCTACTACTATTTTTCTTGTACCTGTGCTGAGGTAACCAATCCTCTGACATGAATCAGTGAAGAAGAGTTAAGTAGAGTTTAAAAAGGAGATCAGGGCTTCCCTGGTGGCGCAGTGGTTGAGAGTCCGTCTGCCGATGCAGGGGACACGGGTTCGTGCCCCGGTCCGGGAAGATCCCACATGCCACGGAGCGGCTAGGCCCGTGAGCCATGGCCGCTGAGCCTGCGTGTCCGGAGCCTGTGCTCCGCAATGGGAGAGGCCACAACAGTGAGAGGCCCGCGTACAGAAAAAAAAAAAAAAAAAAAGAAGAAGATCAAGCTGAACCACCACAGAAGATGGCTCCTCTAAGGCAGATATAGTTGATGAAATGGAAGAGTAATTAAAAATGTGTACTGAGAATTCTTAAGGTGATAACAAGATATTGTGAAAGAAAAAGAAAACTGCATCATGGAAATTTAAAAAGCGAAGGACAATACTAAAAATTCAATGCTCATCTTTAAAAATATAGAAGACCTATCTTAAAATCACATGAAAATGGAAAATCTCAAGTGAAGATATAAAATATAAAGGTGAATTGATTCAGGATATCTAGTGTGCATATTATGTGAGTTCCAGCAAGAGAAAAAAAAATGAGCAGAATCAGTTTCCAAGAAATAACTGAAAAAAAGTACCCTGGAATGGAGAAAAATGAGTTTTCCTCAAGGAGACATTGACAACTAGTCAGAATTAATGTAAAGAAGACACATTCTTAGACATATATAGGATCATATAAGATGAGGAGATGATCTTATACATTTCCAGAGAGCAGGTTAATATTAATGTCCCTGGTTAATAATCAGTTATATACCCTAGGTTAATAAATAGTGAGGGTCATGAATAGGCAATTGTGTGAGAAAGAATTGAAAAAGGCTAATTAAACATAAAAATAATGCTAATAACCCAATGAGGTAATGAGGTGTTTTTTACAACCAAGCAGATAGGTAAAAATTAAAAAGATGAATAACAGGTAGTGCTAAATAAAAATCAATGGGCACTCAATCCTTTAAGAGGATCCTAAATTGGTACGATATTTTGGAAAGTAGTTTGCAGTATCTGTTTTAAAAGAATATCACATATCATTTGATTTAAGAATTATATGTCTAAGAATGTATCCTATGATAATAAAAGCATGATCTGGATGTAAATTACAGCATAGTTTATAACACGAAAAAAGGGGAAGCAATCTAAACTTTTACTGTCAAGTGAAAGGTTGAGTAAAATATAATATACGAATATAGGACAGACATAAAAATGAGAGATACTTTTATGTGCAACAATATGATATTGTTGTAGCATGGCTATCACTCCCTGCCCTGTATTCATTATTCCATTTTTCTACTGTAACAGAACCCACTGTTTTATTATTTTATTAAACTTTTAAAATTGAGATACAACTCACATACTATAAAATTCACCCTTTTAAATGGTTTTAAATTCTGTGATTTTAGTATATTCACAAAGTGGTGTGCAATCATCACCGTTATCTGGATATGTTTTAAAATGTACCCAGGATTTGTTTTGATCAGGTATGGTAAGACACACAGACCAGAAATGACAGTCATGAAGGTAGACTATTTATACTTCAAAGATCTCTAGAAACAGGAGGCATAGCATACCACAAAGGGCCACATGGGAGAGCACTAGGGTTGGTCAGTAGGAAGAAGGAGGGAGGGGAAAATGTGGGCTAGAACCTTTGGCAGATTTTGGCAGGAAGGACTGGGTGAGGCAGTGTAAGCAGCTAAGGAAACTTACAATTGGCTACTTTAAATAATTTTGCAGGCTTTGGGGTATAGGGGCAGCTCCTAGTTGTCTGATACTTGGCCCTGGGGTGATTAGGATGGAGAATAATAGCTTGGGATGTGACTGCTCAATAAAGGAGGAAGTGCGGAGTGTGGCCTTTAAATTGGTTGGTTTGCATATGAAAGGTCCACTTGCGGATGAGTCCTTCACTATCGCAAGGAAGTGGTTAGCCCTGAAAGGATCAGTCTTTCCAGAATCAGCTAGGCCCATATGTCAAAACATCAGAAAATAAAAAGGCATGATTAACATAGATAACATGATCACCAAAGTAAGGACTACATTACCCAGACTCCCTTGCCGCTGTCCTCAGCACAACTTTCATGAAGTGTTCTCAATGTGACCAGTAAGCAGTGTTCTCTCTCCTGCTGGCTAGAGGGTGGACAGGATAGGTAGAACTAGAGCAACATCTTGGTCTATGAGGCTGAAATCCCATTGAGGGGAGTGGAAAAATGAGATAGAAGGAACCTGACCACCTAATGATCATGGAACCATTATGTGGGGAAGAAACTAATTTCTACCTTATTTTAAACCACAATGATTCTAGTCATTCAGCTACTCAAAGTCAAATATAATCCTAAATAATATATTGATAATTGCTAAATTTAAAAAAACTGCATAGCATGGTTCCAGTTCTGTTCATTAAACAATATATAGGGAGGTATAGATAGAGATACATTTATATAAATTTATAGAAAATTTAGGAAGCCTATCTCTGGATTATTAATAGGGGTTAACTCTAGGGGTTGGGACAGGATAGCAGAAGAATAATCACATTATGTATTTAACAATAAGTTTTTAAATGGCAGAGTTATGATTTATTTTCACTGTTTTTTTGGTTTCATTCAAATATAAATTTTTTAAAGTCCATTTATTACCTTCTTTCATTAAGCAGATATTGAAAGAAAACATAAACTATAATGAACATCTCAATCATGGTTACACTAAAAGTTGTTGCTGTTAACAATGTATTTGTTTTCCTAAAATATCTGACTTTCTTCACATTCTGTTATTTCATGATTCACCCTGCAAGTCTGATAGTGTATATTATTGTTATCTATTGATTACGCATACAAACATAGAAAGTGTTATGCTTCTAACTATCAAAACCGAACAAATTACTTTCCTAGAGATATTTTTAAACCCATATGACAGACACCAATCACTTCTTTGTTGTTTTACCTTTAGGGAAATGCCCCTTGCTAATTCCAAACTATTCTTGTCAGTCTTTCCTTCCAGACGGGATGATATGTGACACAGTCTGGCCAGAGCGTCCTATCTACCTGGACACACCAAAGGTGGGCATGTGGCCCAACTAGGAACTACTTAGTCACTAGCTCTGCAGGGAACCATCTTTCCCAACAAGTGGAAAGAATCTGCCTAAGGGAAGCCAAGGAGAGCCTATAGAGAAAAGTAGAGGCTGTTTTTTATTTGTTTGTTTGTGATTTCACTGTCATTCAAGCCCTGGATCTAGCTGTCCCTGGTTTACTGTTGGACTTCTCAGTTATGTAACCCAATAAGTTACTTTTGTTTTCCTTGAATTAGTATGAGTTGGGTTTATGTGACTGATTAGTTTGCTCTTTTATTTGGCAAGATGTTTTCCTCAATTGTTTGAAGGGTTCAGTTATAAAAAAAAATACTGTGCATCACGTAACATTCCATTTGTAAGTTGGCCAACTCACTTGCAAACTGAGTTTATTAGAAATGGTTCTTCATACGTAGAACCATGTGAAATTTCCTACATTCAAAAATTTTTGACCTACAAAAGTGGCAATTTCACAAGGTTGTTCAATTTAGTATAAGGACATTTTTCATCATTGCTTAGAAACAAAATACCAACACAATATTTGTTTATTGCAGAAAACACAATGTGCAAAAATAGAAAGGTGAAAACAAACAAAATTATTCCAAAACTATAATCCAAAGATAAACACTATTATATTTTTGGTGTGTTCTCTCCCAAAAAATAAACTTGGCTTAGAAAATAATTTTATTGAACTAATGACAAGTTAATGAAACATTTGTTATTTTGGGAATATATTTAATTAAAAAAATTCACCTTGCTTTCCAACAAACATGCTATGTAAAATTAACTTACTTTAAAAAAATGTCCTGCTTTAAGCTTTTCTTTAAGGTTCGTTTTATTAACTAATTTGCAAACAAGCTAATCTATCTAAACTGGAAAGACTTCTCTATATAATTCTCAACATATGCAGTGTTTGATAATTCCATTATTCACTACATAATCCAAATTTTAGGGTATTTAGAGTAATTACATGTCTAGCTTATAAATAATTATAAAAAGTATCCTACTAACACCCAATTTGATGTATTATAAAAATATTTTACAGAAACACACATAGTTCTGCTCTGGTCTACATTTTATTTTAAAATTTAAACTGAATAATTTATTTGGTCTAAATAATCTGTATTTGGTAATGTGCCAAAATAAAGGCATAAATAAAACTGGAAATTCCAGAAATGCTAGTATGGTATTGTTTTAACGATATTGTTGCTTAAAATGGTTCATTCATTTATAAAGCAACTCTCTGTTGAGTGCTTACTTTCATATATGCTAGAACTTTCCTTGATGCAGAATATTCTGAACCCACAGGAACAAAGCCTACATGACTTCACAGAATTATATATGCAAGAGAGGAAAGCAGAACAAAGATACAGGATAAAGACTGCCTAAGGGTGAAGAGGATGGTTACTTTAGATTTAGGTACGGTTTTCAGGTTTTCAGAAGCCAGCCTTGTGAGGATATTTGGGAAGGTGGTGGCAGTAAATGGAAACATATGGAGCTCTGAGCAGCAGTGAG
Organism: Aethalodelphis obliquidens; assembly: GCF_003676395.1. Lineage (NCBI taxonomy): Eukaryota > Metazoa > Chordata > Mammalia > Artiodactyla > Delphinidae > Aethalodelphis > Aethalodelphis obliquidens. Next base: position 45,321,471 of record NW_020837945.1, on the reverse strand, counting down.
ATTGGTATGTTTAAAGCACACAGCTGGTCTGGAGCACAGTGGATTAGAAGGAGAAAGAGGCAGAAGACAACGTCTTAGAAGTAAGCAGTGTTCAGATCATTAAAGGTCTTGCAGGCCAAAGGAAGAATTTAGATTTTTTTCGCCCTGAGTGCAATCTGCAAATTTTCTTTTACAAAGATCACTCTGGCTGAAGAATGGGTTGTGGTGAGAGCAAGAGTGACAGCAGGAAGAGCAGTTATGAAGCAGTTGCCTTAGTCTAGGGAAGATTTCTTTAATTTGGGGTCAGAGAGTCACAAAGTGACATTAACAGGTTCTGTAATGTGTTCACTGAAGTGTAGCTAACTTGACTGTTGAGAGCAATGCTTTGTAGGAGAAGATTCAATTCTGGAAAGCAAAAAGGTTGTGAGACACTGAAAGAACAAAAAGAAGTTACAGCTTTTAAAAATCAGAATATAAAGTATTTATAACTAGATAATCATTGTTTTATTATTTCTGCATCATTGAAGAAGTGCTTTGGGGACAAAATTTAGAAACTACAAAAATAGTATTTACTGCAATACCTGCCTCTAATATTATCCATTGAGGTTAAAGTTTGAAGTAGGTTTATTTTGTCTTTCCAAAATTGATTTGCCAAGATTCTAAATTCCAGTGTGACTTTTCTCATAATGTTTCTGAGTAATTTTTTTAAATTGAAATACAGTTGACATACAATGTTATGTTAGTTTCAGGTGCACTACATAGCATTTTGACACTTGCACATACAGTATTATGAAATGATCACCACGAAAATTCTAGTAACAATCTGTCCCATATAAAGCTTTTACAATATTATTGACCATATTCCTTATGCTGTATATTATCCCTCTGTGACTTATTATTTAGCTGGTTAGTACCTCTTTAACTGGTTAGTATCTCCTTCACCTATTTGCTCCTACCACCCATTCCTTCCCTGAAGCAACCATCCATTTCTTCTCTGCAATTGTGAGTCCTATTTAATTTTATTTGTTTTCTTTTTAGATTCCACATATAAGTGAAATAATATGGTATTTGTCTTTCTCTGTATGACTTATTTAACTTAGCATAATGCCTTCTAGATCCATCCATGTTGTTGCAAGTGGCAAGATTTCATTTTTTTAAAGTCTGAATAATATTAAGTTGTATATACACATCACAACTTCTTTATACATTCATCAATGGACACATTTAAGTCATCCACCCGTTTTGAGGGTTTTTTTTGATATATGGTGTGTGAAAGTAGTCCAATTTGATTCTTTTGCATGCAGATGTCTAGTTTTTCCAACATCATTGATAAAAGAGGCTGTCTTTTCTCCACTGTGTATTCTCACCTTTCTGTCATATATTAATTGACCATGTAAGTGTGGGTTTATTTCTGGGCTCTCTATTCTGTTCCTTTGATCTATGTGTCTGTTTTTGTGCCAGTATCATACTGCTTTGATTATTATAGCTTTGCAGTATAGTTTGGAATCAGGAAGCATGACACCTCCAGCTTTGTTGTTCTTTTTCAGGATTGCTTTTGTTATTTGGGGTCCTTTGTGATTCCATATAAATTTTAGAATTTTTTGTTCTAGTACTCTGAAAAATGCTGCTGGTATTTTGATAGAGATTGCATTAAATCTGTAGATTGCCTTGGGTAGCATGGGTATTTTAACAATATTAATTCTTCCAATCCATGAGCATGACACAGCTTTCCATGTGTTTTTGTCACACTTTCAATTTTTTTACCAATGTCTGAAAGTTTCAAGAATACATCTTATACCTCAAATTTTTCCTAGATATTTTATTCTTTTTAAAAAATTTATTTAAAAAATAATTACCTTTTTATTGAGGTATAGTTAATTAACCATATTACATTAGTTTCAGGTGTACAACATAGTAATTTTTATAGATTATACTCCATTTATAGTTACTATTAAATATTGGCTATATTCTCTGTGCTGTATAATATATCCTTGTAGTTTATTTATTTTAAACATAGTAGTTGGTACCTCTTAATCCCCTATCCCTATCTTGACTTTCCACTCTTGCCTTTCCCCATTGTAACCACTAGTTTGTTTTCTATATCTGTGAGTCTGTTTCTTTTCTGTTATATTCACTAGTTTGTTTTATTTTTTAGATTCCACATATAAGTGATAACACACAGTATTTGTCTTTCTCTGTCTGACTTAATTCACTAAGCATAATACCCTCCAGGTCCATGCATGTTGTTGTAAATGGCAACATTTCATTCTTTTTTTTTATAACTGAGTAGTATTCCACTATATAAATACAACACATCTTCTTTATCCATTCATCTGTTGATGGACACTTAGGTTGTTTTCTTATCTTGGTTATTGTAAATAATGCTGCTATGAACATTGGGTTGCATGTATCTTTTCCAATTAGTGTTTTTCTTTTCTTTGTATATATACCCAGGAATGGAATTGCTACATCATATGGTAGTTTTACTTTTACTTTTTTAAGGAACATCCATACTGTTTTTCACAGTGGCTGCACCAATTTACATTCCCACCAACAGTGTACAAGGGTTCCCTTTTCTCCACATTCTTGCCAACATTTGTTATTTATTTATTTTTTTGGTGATAGCCATTCTGACAGGTATGAGGTGATATCTCATTGTGGTTTTGATTTGCATTTCTCTGATGATTAACAATGTTGAGCATCTTTTCACGTGCCTGTTGACTATCTGAATGTCTTCCATGTCTATTCAGGTCTTCTGTTTATTGTTTAACTGGTTTGGTTTTTTTGACACTGAGTTGTATGAGATGTTTATATATTTTGGATATTAACCCCTTATTGGTCATATCATTTGCAAATGGTTTCTCTCATTAAGTAGGTGGTCTTTTTGTTTTGCTGATGGTTTCCCTTGCTGTACAAAAGCTTTTAAATTTAATTAGGTCCCATTTGTTTATTATTACTTTTGTTTCCTTTGCCTTAGGAGACAGATCCAAAAAATATTGCAATGATTTACGTCAAAGAGTGTTCTTTTTTTTCGAGTTTTATGGTTTCAGGTCTTACCTTACCTAAGGTTTTTAATCCATTTTGAGTCTATTTTTGTAGATGGTGTGAGAAGTTCTAATTTCATTCTTTTACATGTAGCTGTCCAGTTTTCCCAGCACCACTTATTGAAGAGACTGTCTTTTCTCCATTGTATATTTTGCCTCCTTTGTTGTAGATCAATTGACCATAAGTGTGTTGGTTTATTTCTGAGCTCTCAATTCTGTTCTATGGATCTATGTGTCTGTTTTTGTGCCAGTACAATACTGTTTTTGATTACTGTAGCTTTGTAGTATAGTCTGAAGTGAGAAGTATGATACTTCCAGTTCTGTTCTTCTTTCTCTAGATTGTTTTGGCTATTTGGGGTTTTCTGTGTTTCCATACAAATTTTAAAATGATTTGTTCTAGGGATTGGATTAAATCTAAAGATTTCCTTGGGTAGTGTGGGTATTTTAGCAATATTAATTCTTCCAATCCAAGAACACAGTATATCTTTCCATCTGTGTCAACTTCAATTTCTTTCATCGTGTCTTATAGTTTTGTGAGTACATGTCTTTTACCTTCTTAGGTAGGTTTATCACTAGGCATTTTATTCTTTTTAATGTGATTGTAAATGGGATTGTTTCCTTAATTTATCTTTTTAGTAGTTCATTGTTAGTGTATAAAGTGCAACAGATTTCTGTATATTAATTTTGTATCCTGCAACTTTACTGAATTCATTGATGAGCTCCAGTAGGTTTTTTGTGGCCTCTTTAGGATTTTCTATGCATAGTATCACATCATCTGCAAACAGTGACAGTTTTACTTCTTCCTTCCCAATTTGGTTTCCATTCATTTCTTTTACTTATCTGATTTTTGTGGCTAGGACTTCTAATACTATGTTGAATAAAATGTCAAGAATGGGCGTCCTTGTCTTGTTCCTGATCTTAGAGGAAATGCTTTCAGCTTTTCACCTTTGTGTATGATGTTAGCTGTGGGTTTATCATATATGACCTTTATTGTGTTGAGGTATGTTCCCTCTATACCCATTTCCTAGAAAGTTTTTATCATAAATGGATGTTGAATTTTTTCAAAAGCTTTTCCTGCATCTATTGAGATGATCATATGGTTTTTATTCTTCAGGTTGTTAATGTGGTATATCACAAAGATTGATTTGCAGATATTGAAAAATCCTGCATCCCTGGGTTGAGTCCCACTTGATCATGGTCCTTTTGGTTTATTGTTGGATTTGGTTTGCAAATATTTTGTTGAGGATTTTTGCATGTATTTTCATCAGTGATATTAGCCTGTAATTTTTTTTTGTGGTATCTTTTGTCTGGTTTGGGTATCAGGGTGGTACTGGCCTCATAGAATGAGTTTGGAAGCATTCTTTTCCCTGCAAAGTTTGGAACTTTGGAATAGTTTGAGAAAGATTGGTGTTAACTCATCTCTAAATATTTGTTAGAATTCACCTGTGACGCCATCTGGTCCTAGACTTATGTTTGTTAGGAGTTTTTTTTTTTTTTTAATTACTGATTCAATTTCACTACTGGCAGTTGGTCTGTTCATATTTTCTATTTCTTCTTGGTTCAGTCTTGGGAGAGTAGTGGGGCTGGGCCATGAGGCAGCTTGTTATGGGACACTGGGGGGCCTGGGGCTAGTACTGGCCTACTGGTGGGAAAAGTGGAATCCTGGGGTCTGGCCACAGGGCCCAGGGATCCCAGAGCTGCTGTTGGACTGCTGGTGGGTGGGACCTGTTCTTGACACAGCTGGCTTTGGGGTTTGGGGAGTCCCAAAGTTCATGTTGGCCTGCTGATGGGTGGAATTGGTCTTGCAATGGCAGGCTGCAGGGCTACAGTTGTCCTGGGGCTGGTGTCTGCCAGCTGGCAGGTGGACCTGTATCCCAGGGTCTCTGGCTTCAGGGCCCTGGGGGTCCTGGGCCTAGCATCTGTGCAGTGGTGTGTGGTGCCAGGTCCTGAGCTCTCTGGTGGGCAGGATCATGTCCCATGGAAGACTTTCTAAGATCAGCAGGGGGATCTAACCCAGGCTCTTTTCAAATTACTGCTTCTGCCCTGGGTCCTGGAGCATGTGACATTTTGGTGCTCCCTTTAAGAGTGGAGCCTTTATTTCCACAGCTCTCTGAATCTCCTGAAAGTAAACCCCACTGGCCTTCAAAGCCTTCACAGCCAAGTGTTCTGGGGGATCCTCTTTCTGGAGCAGGTCCCCCAGGCAAGGGAGCCTGATTTTGGGCTCAGACACCATGTTCCTTGGGGAGAACCTCTGCAATTGTAATTATTCTCCCATTTGCAGGTTGCTATCTTCAGTGTTATGTTTGCGTTCCTTTCTTTTTGTGTGTGTGTATCTATTATAGGTTTTTGGTTTGTGGTTACTTTGAGGTTCATATATAACAACTTATATACATATGTGATTATTTTAAGTGACGATCTCTTAAGGTTCAATGCATTCTGACCACCCTATATTTTTACACCCTCCTCTATGTTTAATGTTTTTGACATCATGTTCTACATCTTTTTGTTTTGTGTATCATTTATTGTCTATTGTGGATAGACACTGTTTTCCCACTTTTGTCTTTTAACCTTCCTACTGGCTTTATAAGTGGATGATCTACTGTATATTTTCCTTTTCCAATGAGTTTTTTCCTTTTGTAATTTTCATATTTCTTGCTGTGGTCTTCTCTTTTCCATTTAGAGAAGTCACTTTAACATTTCTTGTAAAGCTGGTTTAGTGGTGCTAAACACTTTTAGCTTTTGCTTTTCTGTAAAACTCTTTATCTCTCCTTCAAATCTGAACAACAGCCTGGCCAGGCAGAATCTTCTTGGTTGTAGGTTTTTGCTTTCATCACTTTAATACATCGTACCACTCCCTGCTTACCTGCAAAGTTTCTGTTGGTAAGTCAGTTGATAGTCTCATGGGACTTCCCTTGTAAGTAACTAGTATCTGTTCTCTTGCTGCTTTTAAGATTCTCTCTTTATATGCCATTTTAATGATAATGTGTCTTGGTGTGGACCTCTTTAGATTCATCTTGTTTGAGCCTCTTTGTGCTTCCTGGACTTGGATGTCTGTTTCCTTCCCCAGGTTAGGGATGTTTTCAGCTATTATTTCTGCAAATAATTTCTTTGCTCCTTTCTCTCTTTCTTCTCCTTCTGGGACCCCTATAATGCGGATGTTAGTATGCTTGGAGTTGTCTCAGGGGCCTCTTAAACTATCCTTGCTTAAAGTTTTTTTTTTTCCCTGTTCAGCTTGGGTGATTTCCACTAATCTGTCTTCCACATTGCTGATCCATTTCTCTGTATCATTTAAACTACTGTTTATTTCTTCTAGCATATTTTAAAATTTCAGTTATTTTATTCTTTAGCTTTGTTCGGTTCTTCTTTATATTTTAGAACTCTTTGTTGAAATTCTCACTGTGTTCTTCTCCTGAAATCAGTGAGCATCTTAATGATTATTACTTTGAAGTCTTTATTGGGTAGGTTGAAGGGATTAAAATTTGACTTCAAAAGGGATTTGCTCCATCCATAACAGCTTCTCTACCAATGATTTTTTCTTTCTGCTTTCCTAGCCAGTTCTCAATATCTTAATTAATAAGAAGAATAGGTTCCTGTAATTAGACTGAAGGGTGGGCCTCCTTAGCAATTAAGAATTTCCCTTGTAGCTAAAATCTGGGAAATATTTCAGAGAACTGGTAGCATTATTTTAGTTTTAGCAACTGTTTCATTTGGCCCATCTTATTAAAAACAGTAATTTTAAGCTTTACAAGTTGTATGATTAAAACTTTCATTATTTGATAAATGTAGTCTTCCAGTTTTTTTTACTTGGAGTTACTTGGTGTGAAATACTTTCTGAGTCTGTTATCCATCACCTAGAAACACTGTTTCTAGGTATGACCTAGAAACATTGTTTCACTGAGGCAGAAAAATTTGGAACGTTAGAGTTGACATAAGGGAGGCTTTTGTTTTTGTTTTAGTAAATTTATTTAGCTAACATTTAAGAAATACTTATATTAATTATAAATCTTCTTTTAGGGAAATAACTAGTTTCTCTATTTCTTGGAACAAACTAAGAAATCCTGCTAAGGCTCACCCTTGCATCTTCCTCTTTTTAAGCCACCCTTCCTTTTGCTTGAGTTTCTCCAGCAGCCTTATACTTCCTATCCAGACCTGTGTTCCCTAGGCAATATCCTGGAATTTCTTGCAATGAGATATTATCTATATTAAAGAAATCATTAAATCACAGAAACTCCAGCTAATGGAAGGCATTTTTGTATACTTTCATTCCAGTGTAATGGAATACTTCAGTGATTAGGTATATGAAATAGGGACAAAGTCACAGAGGTGCCATAGCTTTCTGTATTTATGGATTGCTGTACCAACTACAATAGCATGTCCCATATATGGCTTTGCCAAAATGAAAACTGAGCTTATTTCAAGAGAATCATGCCATTAATGTTTAGAGGAAAGGTCAATGCATTATTTTCAGGCCCAAGAATCCTGAAATAGCCATTGCATCTGAATGAAAAGGAGAAAAAAAAATCACTGATGTCTTTGGCTGACATTTGTGAGGAGTGGGAAATGAATAAATTCACTCACAGTGATTGATGTAACCTAATAGAAAGGTCAATAAATTCACATCATTCTGTTGCTGCATCTCAATCATGAGTGTCTAAGTTGTGCCTACTTTTATTTCTCAGGCTGAGGAAACACACCATCATATTTCTTCACCCATTCCGAAGTTGAGATTGAGTGTTATAACATATAAGATATAGACTAGGTAATGTGGTCCTACTCTGAAGTTGATTCTGGTACAGTAGAAAAAGACATGTTCCTAAAACATTATAATGTAACATATATAGTTAAAATTTCATGGGAGAAAAACAGGTAAAATATGATTGCTGTTCAGAGGAAGGAGAAATTACAAAAGTACAGAGAAGCACAATTATGAGAAAAGCTGCCAATTTCACATAAATGTAACTGACATTAGAGAGTGTTCAAATTTAAAACTGGGCTTGAAGTCCTTGAAAAATTAGGTTCCTTCTTTCCTTTACTTTCTTCCCTCTTTCTTTTTATTCTACCCCTATCCTTTCCTTCCTTTTCCTTCTGTCTTACAATTTTCCTTCATTCATATGAACTTAGTGTTTACTGTATGCTCAGCACCATGCTAGGCACCACAATAAATAAAATAAAGACTATCCTCAAGATATCATGGCCTCCCCAAATCCCCATTCCAATATAACATAGGATTTCCCCCTCTATCCAAAAGCAAGTAATATAAAATATGCATCGGGCGGGGTATGTATCGGAGATTTGGGAGGAGGGAGCTTGAGGGGCGAGTAAGATGAAGCTAGAATAGAAAATTAAGATTAAATGGAGAGGGACTTCCCTGGTGGCACAGGGGTTGGGAATCCGCCTGCAAGTACAGGGGACGTAGGTTCGAGCTCTGGTCCGGGAAGATCCCGCATGCTGCGGAGCAACTAAGCCTGTGCGCCACAACTACTGAGTCTGTGCTCTAGAGCCCGTGTGCCACAACTACGGAAGCCCGTGTGCCTAGAGCTCGTGCTCCACAACAAGAGAAGCCACTGCAATGAGAAACCTGCCCACCGCAACAAAGAGTAGCCCCGCTTGCAGCAACTAGAGAAAGCCCGCGCACAGCAACAAAGACCCAATGCAGCCAAAAATAAGTACACAAATTTATTTTTTTAAAAAAAAGATTAAATGGAGAATATGGGGTGGCAAGTACACTGAGTTTAACCCTTAATTAACAGGAAATTAAGGGTCATCAGAAACCAAATGAATGGCAGGATAGTTTTTCCCTACTAATGGGCAGTGGCTGGGCTGCTGGAGCCTCTACAAGGGCTGTGGGCAGGAAATGTGAAGGTAAGAGGGAGCCCTAACAGGCGTAAAAGACAGTGCAGATGCTGCATTGCTCTCCCAGAAAAAAACTCACGGTCATTGCAAAAGGGTGCAGAGGTCCTAATATTATAGGGTAAGAGTTAAGAAACAGTAGACTTTTGGGTCATACATATAAATGATAATTATAGCACAACATGTTAAGTGCAATGTAGATATCTACCAGTATAAAGATTAAGAAAAGATGTTTCATATAAGCTGAGTCATCCCTCATAAGTAGAGTTTGCTGGTTAAGGGCAATGGGGCTGTGGGAAAGAGAGGAATTTCCAAGAAGAGGGCCAAGTATGATCAAATATGATCAGTCACTGATTCGCTGAACTATTCATTTGAATATTTCATTTGAAATATGAATCACATAGTGATTTACTGTTAATAGAATATAAACTGAGGTAGAGAAGGCAGGAAATAAGGCTAAAGATATGCTGTGAGTGAAGTCCAATCTTTAGAACCTTGAATTTCTACATACAGTGGCATGAATTTTGTCCTGTGGGTGAAGGAAAGCCATTGAAGGATTCTAAGCAAGGAAAGAAAGTTAAAAATGAGGAAAAACAGGCTTGTACCTAAAAAAAAAAAAAAAAAAAAAAATGAATTCAACAAATGGTGGTGAAATTTTCCATATGCAAAGAAAGAAAGAAAGAAAAAAAAAGAACCTTGGCCCATTCTTCACAGTTTATGCAAAAATTAATTCAAAAGGGATCATAGACCTATATGTAAAACTTCTAGAGGTGAGTAGAAGAGAGTCTTTGTGACTTTGGACAAGGTAAAGAGTTTCTTGATACCACATAGAGAAGCACAATCCATAAAAGAAAAAAGTAAAAAAAATTAGACTTTATCAAAATTAAAAACACTTAGTCTGCTAAAGACACTCTTCATGGAATAGAAAAACAAGCTACAAACTGGAAAAATATCTACAAATCACATTTCTGACAAAGAACTGTATCCAGAAAATATTTAAAAAAAAAAAACTTTTAGAACTCAACATTAAGAAAAAACAACCCAATGAAAGAAAATGGGTAAAAATCTGAAGACACACTTCACCAAAAAAGATATATGGATAGCGAGTACACATATGGAAAGATGATCAAAATCAACAGACATAGGAAATGCAAATTAAAATGACAGTAAGATACCAATACAGACTCACTAAAATGGCTAATTAAAAAAAAAATGACAGTATCAAGCATTGCTGATGATGCAGAGTAACTGAAACTCTCATTAATTACTAGTGGAAATGTAAAATGGAACATCCAGTTTGGAAAACAATTTGGCAGTTTCTTAGAAAATTAAACATATATTTACCATTGGATCTAGTCACTCCACACCTAGGTATTTCTCCAAGATAAATAGAAATATGTGTTTACACAGAGATGTACACATGAATGTTCATATCAGTTTTATAAATCATCATCCGAACTGGAAACAACCCAGATGTCCTTCAACCGCTGAACGCAGAACCAAACTGATGGTACATCATACAGAGGAGCACTGCTCAGCAACAACAAAGAGGCATGAATCTCAAGTGCATTCTGCTAAGAGAAAGAAGCCAGGTCTGAAAGGCTACTTATTGTGTAATTCCATTTACAGAACATTCTGAAACGCAGTTCTTCCTTAAAGAAATGTTTTGATTAATAAATAGAGAAGGAAAGAGACAAATAGAAAAATCACCATTAAAATATGACAGTAGTAATTGTTGCAGGCAAGATCTGCTACGGATGATAAAATTACTGGGAAAAAGTCTGAGGAAAAACAGGATATTTGCATAGTCTAATCTCCTCCCAAATATACATTAACTACAAGAGGGGAAAAGTAATTTTTCAGTAACTTTCTAGGAGACACCACCTTAACCAAGTGACCCCTGTTAGCATCCCCAGGAATAATGCACGTGGACATGATGTACCCTCGGATATAATGCATAAAGAGGGTATGCAACTTTTGTGATGTTCCTGCCCAAAATTCATAACCACAAATTGAATCATGAAAAAACAACGGACACGCCCAAACTAATGGACATTTTACAAATCACTGACTAGTAGTTTTGAAAACTGTCAAGGTCATGAAAGACAAGGGAAGACTGAAGAATTGCACAGATTAAACGCAGACTGGACTAAGGAGATGCACTAAGTAATGCAATGTGGGATCCTGGATGAGTCCTAGAAGAGAGAAAGGACACTAGTGGAAAAGCTGATAAAATCTGAATAAAAGTCTGTAGTTAAGTAAATAGTACTGTACAGATGTTTGTTTCTTGGCACTGATAATAGTCCTATGCTTATGTAAAATACATCAGGGGAAACAGTGAGAGTTATATTGGAACTATATTATTTGAATAACTTTTCTTGTAAGTCTGAAATTATATCAAGGTGAAAATTTAAGGAAAGTTATAGTAATATATTCCCACAACAACAAAACAAGCATTAAGATATTCATCAAGGGATTAAGTAAGGACACTGACAGATTTCCATTCGTTACTTTGAGATAATTTTTTAAATCAGAAATCACATATACAAGGGGCCAATAATTTTTTAAATCAGAAATCACATACACAAGGAGCCAATAATCATTTTAAGGGGCCAATAATCATTTTCAGTGATTAAGATTCCTACTGGTCTTTATTCACTCCTATCAATACATAAGACCATTAGGAACTTGGTGAAAAAGTTCCTAAGTAATGACTGGTTACTTTACCTTGCAGCCTGGAAGGATGGTACTCATTCTCCTGAGTTTATGGATGCAAATTAATGTCTATAACATGGATTTATCTATAGCCCTTCTCAAATTTGGAGCCATCAAACTCTTTACCAGAACAAATTGCATCATTCTTTCCAAATGATCTGGAAAGAATTTTCACTTTTGAAATGAGTAAGATTTCACCCTCTAGATGGCTCTATTCAATTTTATTTAGATGTATTAAAAGGCAATATTATGTATGCATAAAGTTGTTTTTATATTCTCTTTTCTCTCCTAGTTCTTACAGTGTTATATTCAGACTGAGCAACCTGTTACTAGAATTTTTAAACTGATACTTCTTATTATAGTCTACCCAATAATTAGCAGGCTGGCTTAGGAAAGAGAGAGAACCACAGGAAGGAGACAGTAAGTTAGAAGTAGATCTAGGGAGGTGATTAGAGTGAATGACCTTGAGAAAACTCAGATACCTAAACACTGAAGAGACAAGAATAAATTCCTTCTGAATACAGGGGAAGTTTATTCTCTCTTGTAAAGAGAGAAGTACACTCTGGCAGAAAGAAAATAAGCTGGTGATCTGAGTAGCCCTAGTGCTGCTTGAACAGTGTGATACACAGGGCCACCAGACTATGTCATTTTGTTACTGTTTCTCAGAGTCACACTTGGTTCATTTTCTATTTATCCATATGTATACATTATAATTCCAAGTGGCAAATACTTTGCAGTAGATCTCCTGAGACTCCATTAGACTCCAGAAACTGCATAAGAATAATTCATCACTAATTTCCGTAAACAGTAAATAGTAAATATTAAAGATGGTAGGAGAAGAAAGAAAAATCTCTATTTCTTCTCTTTTTGTTGCCTCTCATCTTTCCTTTTCCCTCGGGTTGCATCTCTTCCTACTTTCATGCTATCAACTCTTTTCCTCATTTATCAACAGTGCTGTTTGGGGCAGCAGCTTCTGTCCTGATCTCCAGGTTCTCTTGTGTTCTTAGTAATACCCACAATCTTTCTAACCTTTCCTAATCAGTTTTCTTTCACACTTTTCTCAAGAGCCAGTTCAAATATTCACCAACACTTCAGGCCCTCTACCTATCAGCTCAGCAAATGATCTAGTCTTGTACATGATTGAAAAAAGGAAGGCAGGTAACTCCAAAGGCAGTTGGGTCTTCTAGCTACCAACAATCTTTGCATACCATAGTTATCTTTGTACCCGTTTAGGGTCAGTTTAGTACATTTTCTTCCAGTGCCTCAGGGATTTAGAAAAGAAAGAATACATGGGAAAATAAGAATAAGTTTTGAGATGATTTTGTCATTTAGTATGAAAGCAATCTAGGATTTAAGAGGGATGGTGGAGAATAAAACCAGAGAAAGAAGACCCAGGGACCTGACCCAGGAGGGCAGGCGTTTTGACTTTCTTATCCATTGCCAAATACCTAATGCTTAGAAAAGTGCTGGAGCATAGTAGTTAGGCACATAATAAATATTACTTAAATGAATAAATGATTTAAAGAATGCTAAGCGTTTGGAATCTAAGTACGCGGGCCTCTCACTGTTGTGGCCTCTCCCGTTGTGGAGCACAGGCTCCGGACGCAAAGGCTCAGCGGCCATGGCTCACGGGCCTAGCCGCTCCGCGGCATGTGGGATCTTCCCGGACCGGGCACGAACCCATGTCCCCTGCATCAGAAGGCGGACTCTCAACCACTGTGCCACCAGGGAAGCCCTAATTTGCATTTTTTGAGCTATCAGTCTGACTGCAGTGCACACATGCCTCACTCACTCTAAAGTCCACTGCAATCTTGGCCTTGATTCTGACAGTGGGCTGTGTCCTCCTAGTTTCTCCATCCAATAGATGCTTCTCAATTCTTATTTTATTTGGCTTCCCAGCTCATTTTATGCTAATGACCCATCTTTCATGCTTAGAGATCTGTCCTCCTTCTTCCAGGTTGTTCTGTCTCTTTCATAAGCTTTTCTTTTTAAGTCAGCCTGTTAGGGCTAGTTCTCCTCAACCTTCTGGGTAATTTCATCCTCCCGATGGCTTCAACTACTGATCACCACCCATCATTTGCACCCGCACACCAGAATCCTACCCAGGCTTCAGAGGCTTCCTGGAAGTCTTTAAACGTCCAAGACACTTCCAACTTATCACATCCAAATCAGAATTCATTGTTAACCCTCCAAATCTCTATTTCTCCATAATTTCCTTTCCATCTCCCTGCTTATGTAAACCGGAAGCTTGGAAGTCATCCAAAACCATCCCCATTCCCTCAATCCCCACATATAATCAGTCACTCAAGTCTCCTAATTTAACCTTGGAAACAGCTCTTGAATCTATTTCTTCTCTTTATCTTTCTCATCATTTTTCACTTGGATTACTATACTAGCCTCCTTACTGTTTTACCTGCCTCTAGTTTTTTCTTTCAATATATAATTCACACTGTTATTACTTAGCTCCAGCTGTTTTCGATGCTCCCCCAACATGCCACATTCTTTCTTAGCACAAGGGTTTAGAACTTATTGTTTCCTCTGCCTGGAATACTACCCTGCCAAACCCTAGCATGGCTTGCTCCTTCACTTCACTCAGGTTTGTTCTCTTTATCTAAAATTATATTGATATATTTAGATTCCTTTTTGTTTCCTCCAGCAGGTAAAAGCTCTGTCTTTTTCACTACTCTATTACCAGTGATTAGAAGAGTTGGCACCCAATAAATATTCTCTGAATAAAATAACGAATAAGTTAATGAATAATTGTATCCAAAATAGCCCATGCCGCACCATATTGGGAAATACTGGCCTACTTGTTTGTTGCTCCCAGTAGACTGGAGCCATCCAATGAGCTTCTCAAGAGCACTGAGACCTTTTTTTCTCTATCTCTAGGTTTTAATAAGTAGTAGTGTCTGACACCTAGGTGATGCTCAGTAAATGTTTCTATGAAAACAAAACAAAGTAAAACAAAACTCTTAACCTACCTTAGCTAGTTGAGTAGCTGAATTTCACAAAGAAGTCTAATTTCTTTCATTAGAATCAGTTTCACAGAATGTTTTACTCCCTTCAACATATATTCCAAATATCCAAACCTTGATTTTGCTTACAGCAAAATTTTACCTATACTTTTCTACTTTACAGACTGTAAGATAAACACTTTATTAAAGGCACTTTTTGTTTCTTCCTGATCACCAATACGAACCTGACATTGTAATAAAGTTGGAGGTGGGGTGGTAAGTTATTACTGGCACAAACTTTCCTTACCAACATCTCATGACTCTTTCTTTTGGCAAAGGAATGAAATACAAACATGTTAGGGTTAGATGTGACCTTTCTTGTTTTGTAGTACAATCTGAACTTTTCAATCTTTTGTGCAGAGGAAAATATTGAGGCTTAAAGACACTGAATAACTTGCACAAGACCCTGTGTCAAGTAGCAGAATATACAAGCAGGTGGAGAGGCAGCTATCATATTGGTGGCAACTGTAATAGTCGAAATCTTGGAGAATGTATTACTTGACAAGTAAAATGCAATTCTGGGACTGGAGAAACAGTTCTTGTGTATTTATTGTCTATTTGACTGGCCTGAATCTACTCTCTGACTTAGAGTCCATGTGGACCCATCAAAATTATTTGGAAGGAACCCTCAATATTCTGGAATATTTAAAGATGGTTTGTGCAGGCCCAGTACTTTGTGTTATAGATTCTATGCTGTTCTAGAGTCCTTAGCAATGTCCCATGATAAAATAAATTTATGTTTGGGAATTTGTTTGATATCCTGATTGACTTCTATTATTCCTCACTGGATTTATGATTTATTTGAGATGTAGTTAGTATACCTACATTTAGTGGTTACCTAAGCTGGGAGATAGGCACTTCATTCTTTCTCCTTTTGGTTCTTCCATATCATCATGAATTCAAACTGTAGGGCCCCATCTTCTAGAGTGTGGTTACTGCATTGTGTTTATCATTTAACCACAATTCTTATCTTTTTATAGAAGGTAGCACTTTCTCTTTTGGATATGTATTTAATGACACTTGTGTATACATCACCTGTTACAAACTGCTACTATCCATGGTACTAATAGCTACAAGTCTGTTCTCTAACTGATGGCTTCTATTTGCTTCTTGGAGAAAATGTATGTGCTAAGCAAATGGTTTAGCTGGATTAATCTCTTTCTATATCAGTTGCTTCTTAATAGGTTAATGAAATTGTGATGTGTGTCAAACAGATAGGTTCAACTTTTATCTGACACACTTTCTATATAATACAGCTTTTAATCATTTAACTTTGAAGCTTATAATAAAAGTAGTTATATGCACAGGTATGAAAGAGCAAAAGTGTTTCCAAGAACTTTATCATATGTATCTCTCGGCAATAAAACCTATAGGTAAGATAAAAATTATGCATATTAAGAATTTATTAAAGAATCTGATGAAGATTTTGATCTATAATTTTGCATTACTTGCAACTGAGAGTCAGTGCATTTATTTCTCAGAACCCCAGGATAATCTACTAACATGACTGTATAAACCTATACTGCATCTTTATCTTTGTCAGTATTATCTTTTATGCAATATGATAGTCCTTAGGGAGCATTATTTGCTAGCTATCTCTTAGCCACTTAAGGGTAATCTTGGAACAATTACCGTGTATTTATGGGAATGAGGCATTCATTTATTTATTGCCTTTCTCTTAAAAATCCCATAGCATTTGCAAGAAGATAACAGTATAAATACGCCCACTTGTCTTTGCGGGAATTACTCCTTTCCCCATCTCCACCACCCACCTCAGCATCACCACAACACCCTTATGTGGGGCTCATACTTACAAGTTAAAACTACAATGATCATTGCCACTCAAAAGCATATTGAATCTATCCTTTCTCAATTAGCCTTTCTTTTCTTTTCTTATCTTTTCTCTCGTTCTTTTTCTTTTTCTTAAAATGGAATAAGGACCTTCACCTAGGAATCATACAAATTGGGCTACGTAAGGGTCACTGGTCCCAATTTTACACAAGATTGTTAGAGATGTAAAGCAATCACTGTGTTAGTTGTTTGAATGTCTTTGTGAAATAAACTGAGTATTTCAAACTGGCAGACAAGTGCCATAGATTATCTTATTAAACCTCTTCAGTTGATTTAGAATAATTCCTACTACTTCATAGGGCCAAATTACATATAATATTATATAGATAGATAATAAAACACATAGGGATACATGAATAATTCACAGAATGTGATTTATCAAAGGTAGAAAATAAATATCTGATCTGAATTTATTGTTAGATATTTATTTCCAGATATTTCATGCATAAATACTCATACGAGGACTTCAACAGCATACTTAAATTATTTTAAATGCTTTGCAAAGGTTCATAATCCAACTTTAAAATTATCTTTTTCATTCCAGAGAGATATAAAACAGAAGGAATAACTTGAAATGTTCATGCTAAATTAATGACAAGGAAGCCAGAAAATATAAAAGAAATAATTAATATGTTGTTTCCTCTCTCTCTTTTAGATTAGTATTTTTGCTAGGTATTGTGGCATATCTGGATCTCTCCAAATTTTACATAAGAGGTAGTTCATTCCACTCATTTAAATATTTTCCTTATTTTTAAAAAAGTATTGTGTTATTTTATTCAGATTGTCATTTATTTAATGCTATTTAATTCAGATAAGGCAAAGTGTAAAACTCTGACTTATTCACTGTGATACAGCAAAATAAAAAGCAAAGAAACAAAAAATCCCATGGGTCTGTCAAACAGACAGACCTCAGTTTGAACATCAGTCATACCACTTACTATGGGTTAGAGGTCCTTATGTGGGTTAATTCACCCGTTTGATATTCAATATCCTTCAGTGAATACTGAAGGTTCAGCAGATATGCATAAGAGTTGCCATGAGAATGAAATGGTAAACTATAGTACCAATAACAGCTACCATTTAATGCGGCTTACTATGAGTCACATGCTATGCTAAATGCTTTATACATTTATAAAATTAAACCTTACAGCATTCCTATTGGGTAGGACTTATTTTGGCCCCATTTTACAGTGTGGAAGTAAACAATAGAGATGTTAAATCATCTACCTAAAACTTCACAAGACTTCAGTGGTAGGAGTGGAATTCTAACTGATGTCCATCTGTTTCGTTACCTACTGCTGTGTAATAAACTATCCAAAATGGAGCGGCTTAAAACAACAACCATTTTATTATCTCTCATGATTTTACGGGTTGATTGGACTGAGCTGGGTGGATACTTTGCTCCACAAAATATCATCTGCAGCTGCAGCCATCTGGCAGTAGAAGTAGGGGCTGTAACGTCTGAGATGGTTCTTTACAAAGTTGGCACTCAGTGCTGACTATCTGCTGGGAGCTCTTGTAGAGCTGTTGTTGACTAGAATGCCTCAGTTCTCCTCTTTGCAGTTCTGTGTGTGGCCTCACCATATGTACTGGCTTTGCTCAACATTGGAGACTAAGTTACATGACAGAGTGTTCCAAGAGGATAAGGTCCAGTGTACAAATATGTAAGATGCTTCAACTTGTATCACACTTGTTAATGTCCCACAGGCCAAGGCTAGTCACATGGACAAGTCCACAATCAATGTGGGAGAGAACAACACAAGGGCATGAATACTGGAAGGTTCTACTAAGGTCACTAAAGTAACAGCCCATGGCAACAGCTGAAATCAAAAGCAAACTTTTGTGTCCTCCAAACTATCATGGCTATCAGTAATTTTCTGCTCTCCTTGGATAGCATGTTGGCCAATGCATTGTGAGAAGGACTTTGGAGTTTCAGACACAGAGTCAGTTAAATGTTTTTGGTAAGCTTTTACACTTTCCTTCTTCCAAATATAACATGAAATTTCAATTTCATCTAAATGGTTTTAAAAGAAATTTCAGTTTTACAAAAGAAAAATGCCTCTCAAAGAGATTATTTTTATGAGTTTATAATGCCGTACTATATTGAGTTTTATGTTATAACTCATTAGTGAATAAAATAAGGAGAAATATTAAGTTATGCCTTATCATTATTCAAATAAAAGCGAATATATTGTAATCTATTTCTTAGATGATATGATTAGTTTTGGATTTCTGAGGAACTTTTTTCCCAAAGGAATGGTTTTGATCCCACTATTTCTGTAAAAACTGGATTTTTATTTCAGAAATTGTAATGCTTTTCTTCATTTTATATAAATTGAAATAATACAGCTCTAATGGCATTTATGTAGGTAGGTTCCATAAAGAACTTTTTATTTAAAAGTTTTCTTTAGATAAAGCATTCTATATTTGTATATGACATTTATTTACAAACAGAACTATTTTACCTTAATGACCCCAAATATTTTAACTGTTTCTCCTATTAATATTGAAATTTAGGCAGGTTCAGAAGAAGTGAATTGCTTACAGAAATTAGGAAAAAATATATAACCCTTTACCTTGATTTATTATTTCAAGTTAAATTAGCAAATGATTTACAGGTAATAAAAAAACATTTCAAAGCTGTTTGGTGACCAATGCAAACTCTGATAATGTCATAGACTAATATCAAGACTCCAAGGGACAATATCTGAAGATGATATCTGAACTAAGTTATCCCCTAAATGGCTGTGATATTGCTATTAAGCTTTTTTTTTTTTATTTAAGGAATTGAGACAGATATATAAAAGAAGAATATCAGTACTTACTTTTTGTGACAACACCTTCTAAGCGAATGATATTTGGGTGGTCAAACTGACCCATGATACTTGCTTCTCTTAAAAAATCTCTTCTTTGCCGATCCATGTGGCCACCTTTCAAAGTTTTGATGGCAACTGGGATCTCTCTTTTCCCTGGTGTTTTCAAACGCCCACTACAGACTTCTCCAAATTCACCTTAAAATATGAACAAAAGTAGTTAGTTGTTTAAACAGAATACTTATATTCCAGAAAAATTGAATTGTCACAAAGTACCATCTTTTTGTTTTTTAAGATGATGACTCTCAAGTGTGCCATTTTTACACAGAGATCTCTTCCTTAAAAATTAAACTTGTAATGACAATATGTCTGATCAGCATCATTTGTAATGAATAATGAAATGCATTTTCATATACTGTACCACAGGAACTTCCATTGATAGATATCCCTGATCTGCTGAGAAATTATGACAGGCAGAATGGGTGATGCTAATGCAATTCTACAGAAAAGCAATCACTCCATAACATTTCCTGTTCCTGTTCTCAATACTGATATACGGGCCAAATTCCTGCTCTTTTCAGGGAATCCATCAGGCATATGTAGTTGATTTGATTGCACAGGCATATGTCTGGGCTTCACTGCCATTAGAAATCAATGCTAGGGTCAACTGGTATATGAACATATTGAAAAGACCACACTATAATTATAGTTAATTATAATTAACTATAATTACTTACTATAGTTGAGTTCACACAGGTTAAATTACATGTCACATGGTTTGAATACAAATACAGTAAGACTATCTACAGTTCAGCAATGGCTCCAATGGATAGATTAAAAAACAGCCAAATATTTATCATGAATTTACTACATATATATCCAGTGCTAGAGTGCTGTGGATTTCAAAGAAGTATAAGAGCTGGTCTTTGTTCTTTGTAGCTTATAATCTAGAAGGAGAATTTAGATGAAACATTGAAACACTTAGGAACCTAAGAACCAATCCATGCAAATGTTGTATTATTTAAGTAAGAACAATGGGAGCTGCAAGACTTCCTGGAGGAGGTGGAAACTTTTGCTGGACCTTGAATGATGGTTAGGATTCAGATATTCAAGAAAACTAGCAACATTCCAGACAGGAGTATATGGAGTGAGGGAAGTGAAGACAAAGTTTCAATGGTCAGAAACAGTAAAGAGAATGACACGGACGTAGGGCAGTAAGGAGACAAGGTTGACTAGAGGGGTTATTGAGGGAAGGACGGTCAGAGACTTCTCAGTGCAATGCAGTAAATTCAATAAAGCTTGAGATTTCATATTTAATTTTTCTATGGTCAATTCCCTGCATTTACTTAAAAGCATGATGCTTGATCCCCAATTTATTCATCTATAAGTGAATATAATAATGAAACCTTTTGTAATTCTATAATGTTCCTTCCCCATAAGGATACTGGGAAGATCAAAAGTGATAATGCATATAAAACTGCTTACAAACTGTAAAGTACTATTTATGTGCTTTAAGTTATATAAATCTTTGGAAATGTGAAAGAAATAAAAATTAAAATATCTTCAGTTGGTTTATTAGCTAGCAGTTCTGGCCAGTAGCTCGATGCTATGTAAGTTTAAGTGTAGAGGATCAAATTAAATTTTTGCAGCATCACAGATTATCCATATTTTCTTTGAACCAATTCATTACAGTCAACTAAATGTTGACTATTCATGAATATTAATTATATTTCGGTATAGATGTTAAGATGTTTTTCTAAATGAAAAAAAAACTAGAAAGGAAATAAGCCAAAACTTTGCCTCCTAAATTATGTGTAAACACGTCCATTACAAATAAAAAGCAGGACGAGGGGAAGACGGCGGAAGAGTAAGATGCGGAGATTACCTTCCTCCCCACAGATACACCAGAAATACATCTACACACAGAACAACTCCTACAGAACACCTACTGAACGCTGGCAGAAGACCTCAGACCTCCCAAAAGGCAAGAAACTCCCCACGTACCTGGGTAGGGCAAAAGAAAAAAAGAAAAAACAGAGACAAAAGAATAGGGACAGGACCTGCACCAGTGGGAGGGAGCTGTGAAGGAGGAAAGGTTTCCACACACTAGGAAGGCCCTTCGCGGGCGGAGACTGCGGGTGGCAGAGTGGGGGAGCTTCGAGGCCGCAGAGAGCGCAGCAACAGGGGTGCGGAGGGCAAAGCGGGGAGATTCCCGCACAGAGGATCGCTGCCGACCGGCACTCACCAGCCCGAGAGGCTTGTCTGCTCACCCTCCGGGGTGGGCGGGGGCTGGGAGCTGAGGCTCGGGCTTCCGTCGGGGCACAGGGAGAGGACTGGCGGCGTGAACACAGCCTGAAGGGGTTAGTCCACCACGGCTAGCCGGGAGGGAGTCCAGGAAAAGGTCTGGAGCTGCCGAAGAGGCAAGAGACTTTTTCTTGCCTCTTTGTTTCCTGGTGCACGAGGAGAGGGGATTAAGAGCACCGCTTAAAGGAGCTCCAGAGATGGGTACGAGCCGCGGCTAAAAGCGCGGACCCCACAGACAGGCAGGAGAAGCTAAGGCTGCTGCTGCCGCCACAAAGAAGCCTGTGTGCGAGCACAGGTCACTCTCCTCACCTTCCTTCCGGGTAGCCTGTGCAGCCCGCCACTGCCAGGGTCCCGGGATCCAGGGACAACTTCCCCAGGAGAACGCACGGCGCACCTCAGGCTGGTGCAACGTCACGCCGGCCTCTGCCACCGCAGGCTCGCCCCACACTCCGTGCCCCTCCCTCCCACCGGCCTGAGTGAGCCAGAGCCCCCGAGTCAGCGGCTCCTTTAACCCCGTCCTATATGAGCGAAAACAGACGCCCTCCGGCGACCTACACGCAGAGGCGGGGCCAAATCCAAAACTGAGCCACTGGGAGCTGTGAGAACAAAGAAGAGTAAGGGAACTCTCTCCCAGCAGCCTCAGAAGCAGTGGATTAAAGCTCCACAATCAACTTGATGTACCCTGCATCTGTGGAATACATGAATAGACGACGAATCATCCCAAATTGAGAAGGTGGACTTTGAGAGCAAGATTTATGATTTTTTCCCCTTTTCATCTTTTTGTGAGTGTGTATGTGTATGCTTCTGTATGAGATTTTGTCTGTATAGCTTTGCTTCCACCATTTGTCCTAAGGTTCTATCCGTCCTGTTTTTTAAAAAATTTTTTTCTTAGTTATTTTTTGATTTAATAACTTTATTACATTTTATTTTATTTTACTTTATCTTCTTTCTTTCTTTCTTTTTTCCTTCCTTCCTTCCTCCCACCGTCGCTCCCTCACTCCCTCCCTCCTTTCTTTCTTTCCTTCTTTTCTTCTTTCTTTCTTTGTTCCTTCCTTCCTTCCTTTCTTTCTTTCTTCCTACTTCTACTAATTCTTTCTCTCTACTTTTTCTCCCTTTTATTCTGAGCCGTGTGGATGAAAGGCTCTTGGTGCTGCAGCCAGGAGTCAGTGCTGGGCCTCTGAGGTGGGAGAGACAACTTCAGGACACTGGTCCACAAGAGACCTCCCAGCTCCACATAATATCAAAGGGCGAAAATCTCCCAGAGATCTCCATCTCAATGCCACCACCCAGCTTCACTCAACAACCAGCAAGCTACAGTGCTGGACACCCTATGCCAAACAACTAGCAAAACAGGAATACAAGCCACCTATTAGGAGAGAGGCTGCCTAAAATCATAATAAGTCCACAGACACCCCAAAACACACCACCAGATGTACACCTGCCAACCAGAGAGACAAGATCCAGCCTCATCCACCAGAACACAGGCACTAGTCCCCTCCACCAGGAAGCCTACACAACCCACTGAACCAACCTTAGCCACTGGAGACAGACATCAAAAACAGCAGGAACTACGAACCTGCAGCCTGCAAAAGGGAGACCCCAAACACAGTAAGATAAGCAAAATGAGAAGACAGAAAACCACACAGCAGATAAAGGAGCAAGATAAAAATGCACCAGACCTAACAAATGAAGAGGAAATAGGCAGTCTAGCTGAAAAAGAATTCAGAATAATGATAGTAAGGAGGATCCGAAACCTTGGAAATAGAATGGACAAAATGCAAGAAACAGTTAACAAGGACCTAGAAGAAATAAAGATGAAACAAGCAACGATGAACAACACAATAAATGAAATTAAAAGTACTCTAGATGGGATCAATAGCAGAATAACTGAGGTAGAAGAACGGATAAGTGACCTGGAAGATAAAAGTGGAAATAACTACTGCAGAGCAGAATAAAGAAAAAAGAATGAAAAGAACTGAGGACAGTCTCAGAGACCTCTGGGACAACATTAAACACACCAACATTCAAACTATAGGGGTTCCAGAAGAAGAAGAGAAAAAGAAAGGGACTGAGAAAATATTTGAAGAGATTATAGTTGAAAACTTCCCTAATATGGGAAAGGAAATAGTTAATCAAGTCCAGGAAGCACAGAGAGTCCCATACAGGATAAATCCAAGGAGAAACAAGCCAAGACACATATTAATCAAACTGTCAAAAAATTAAATACAAAGAGAACATATTAAAAGCAGCAAGGGAAAAACAACAAGTAACACACAAGGGAATCACCATAAGGTTAACAGCTGATCTCTCAGCAGAAACCCTACAAGCCAGAAGGGAGTGGCAGGACATACTGAAAGTGATGAAGGAGAAAAACCTGCAACCAAGACTACTCTACCCAGCAAGGATCTCATTCATATTCGATGGAGAAATTAAAACCTTTACAGACAAGCAAAAGCTGAGAGAGTTCAGCACCACCAAACCAGCTTTAAAACAAATGCTAAAGGAACTTCTCTAGACAAGAAACACAAGAGAAGGAAAAGGCCTATAATAATGAACCCAAAACAATTTAGAAAATGGGAATAGGAACATACATATCGATAATTACCTTAAATGTAAATGGACTAAATGCTCCCACCAAAAGACACAGATTGGCTGAATGGATACAAATACAAGACGTATATATTTGCTGTCTACAAGAGACCCACTTCAGACCTAGAGACACATACAGACTGAAAGTAAGGGGATGGAAAAAGATATTCCATGCAAATGGAAACCAAAAGAAAGCTGGAGTAGCAATTCTTATATCAGACAAAATAGACTTTAAAATAAGGACTATTAGAAGAGACAAAGAAGGACACTACATAATGATCAAGGGATCGATCCAAGAAGAAGATATAACAATTGTAAGTATTTATGCACCCAACATAGGAGCACCTCAATACATAAGGCAAATACTAACAGCCATAAAAGGGGAAATCAACAGTAACACATTCATAGTAGAGGACGTTAACACCACACTTTCACCAATGGACAGATCATCCAAAATGAAATAAATAAGGAAACACAAGCTTTAAATGATACATTAAACAAGATGGATTTAATTGATATTTATAGGACACACCATCCAAAAACAACAGAATACAATTTTTTCTCAAGTGCTCATGGAACATTCTCCAGGATAGATCATATCTTGGGTCACAAATCAAGCCTTGCTAAATTTAAGAAAACTGAAATTGTATCAAGTATCTATTCCAACCACAATGCTATGAGACTAGATATCAATTACAGGAAAAGATCTGTAAAAAATACAAACACATGGAGGCTAAACAATACACTACTTAATAACGAAGTGATCACTGAAGAAATCAAAGAGGAAATCAAAGAATACCTAGAAACAAATGACAATGGAGACACAACGACCCAAAACCTATGGGATGCAGCAAAAGCAGTTCTAAGAGGGAAGTTTATACCAATACAAGCCCTCCTTTAGAAACAGGAAACATCTCAAATAAACAACCTAACCTTGCACCTAAAGCAACTAGAAAAGAAGAACAAAAAAACCCCAAAGTTAGCAGAAAGAAAGAAATCATAAAGAACAGATCAGAAATAAATGAAAAAGAAATGAAGGAAACGATAGCAAAGATCAATAAAACTAAAAGCTGGTTCTTTGAGAAGATAAACAAAATTGACAAACCATTAGCCAGACTCATCAAGAAAAAAGGGAGAAGACTCAAATCAATAGAATTAGAAATGAAAAAGGAGAAGTAACAACTGACACTGCAGAAATACAAAAGATCATGAGAGATTACTACAGGCAACTCTATGCCAATAAAATGGACAACCTGGGAGAAACTGACAAATTCTTAGAAATGCACAACCTACCAGGACTGAATCAGGAAGAAATGGAAAATATGAACAGAACAATCACAAGCACTGAAATTGAAACTGTGATTAAAAATCTTCCAACAAACAAAAGCCCAGGACCAGATGGCTTCACAGGCGAATTCTATCAAACATTTAGAGAAGAGCTAACACCTATCCTTCTCAAACTCTTCCAAAATACAGCAGAGGGAGGAACACTCCCAAAGTCATTCTATGAGGCCACCATCACCCTGACACCAAAACCAGACAAGGATGTCACAAAGAAAGAAAACTACAGGCCAATATCACTGATGAACATAGATGCAAAAATCCTCAACAAAATACTAGCAAACAGAATCCAACAGCACGTTGAAAGGGTCATACACCATGATCAAGTGGCGTTTATTCCAGGAATGCAAGGATTCTTCAATATACGCAAATCAATCAATGTGATAAACCATATTACAAATTGAAGGAGAAAAACCATAGATGCAGAGAAAGCTTTTGACAAAAGATGCAGAGAAAGCTTTTGACATCTCAATAGATGCAGAGAAAGCTTTTGACAAAATTCAACACCCATTTATGATAAAAACCATGCAGAAAGTAGGCATAGAGGGAACTTTACTCAACATAATCAAGGCCATATATGACAAACCCACAGCTAACATCATCCTCAATGGTGAAAAACTGAAAGCCTTTCCACTAAGATCAGGAACAAGACAAGGTCGCCCACTCTCACCACTCTTATTCAACATAGTTTTGGAAGTTTTAGCCACAGCAATCAGAGAGGAAAAGGAAATAAAAGGAATCCAAATCGGAAAAGAAGAAGTAAAGCTGTCACTGTTTGCAGATACATGATACTATACATAGAGAATCCTAAAGATGCTACCAGAAAACTACTAGAGCTAATCAATGAATTTGGTAAAGTAGCAGGATACAAAATTAATGCACAGAAATCTCTCACATTCTTATATGCTAATGATGAAAAATCTGAAAGTGAAATCAAGAAAACACTCCCATTTACCACTGCAACAAAAAGAATAAAATATCTAGGAATAAAGCTACCTAAGGAGATGAAAGACCTGTATGCAGAAAATTATAAGACACTGATGAAAGAAATTAAAGATGATACAAATAGATGGAGAGATATACCATGTTCTTGGATTGCGAGGATCAACATTGTGAAAATGACTCTACTACCCAAAGCAATCTACAGATTCAATGGAATCCCTATCAAAGTACCACTGGCATTTTTCACAGAACTCTAACAAAAAATTTCACAATGTGTATGGAAACACAAAAGACTCCGAATAGCCAAAGCAATCTTGAGAACAAAAAACGGAGCTGGAGGAATCAGGCTCCCTGACTTCAGACTATACTACAAAGCTACAATAATCAAGACAGTAGGATACTGGCACAAAAACAGAAAGATAGATCAATGGAACAGGATAGAAAGCCCAGAGATAAACCCACACACATATGGTCACCTTATCTTTGATAAAGGAGGCAGGAATGTACAGTGGAAAAAGGACAGCCTCTTCAATAAGTGGTGCTGGGAAAACTGGACAGCTACATGTAAAAGTATGAGATTAGAACACTCCCTAACACCATACACAAAAATAAGCTCAAAATGGATTAAAGACCTAAATGTAGGGCCAGAAAGTATCAAACTCTTAGAGGAAAACATAGGCAGAACACTCTATGACATAAATCACAGCAAGATCCTTTCTGACCCACCTCCTAGAGAAATGGAAATAAAAACAAAAATAAACAAATGGGACCTAATGAAACTTAAAAGCTTTTGCACAGCAAAGGAAACCATCAACAAGACCAAAAGACAACCCTCAGAATGGGAGAAAATATTTGCAAATGAAGCAACTGACAAAGGATTAATTTCCAAAATTTACAAGCAGCTCATGCAGCTCAATAACAAAAAAACAAACAACCCAATCCAAAAATGGGCAGAAGACCTAAATAGACATTTCTCCAAAGAAGATATACCAAACACATGAAAGAATGCTCAACATCATTAGTCATTAGAGAAATGCAAATCAAAACTACATTGAGATATCATCTCATACCAGTTAGAATGGCCATCATCAAAAAAATCTAGAAACAATAAATGCTGGAGAGGGTGTGGAGAAAACGGAACCCTCTTGCACTGCTGGTGGGAATGTGAATTGGTACAGGCACTATGGAGAACAGTATGGAGGTTCCTTAAAAAACTACAAATAGAACTACCATATAACCCAGCAATCCCACTAGTGGGCATATACCCTGAGAAAACCATAATTCAAAAAGAATCATGTACCAAAATGTTCATTGAAGCTCTATTTACAATAGCCCGGAGATGGAAACAACCTAAGTGTCCGTCATCGCATGAATGGATAAAGAAGATGTGGCACATATATACAATGGAATATTACTCAGCCATAAAAAGAAACGAAATTGATCTATTTGCAATGAGGTGGATAGACCTAGAGTGTGTCATACAGAGTGAAGTAAGTCAGAAAGAGAAAGACAAATGCCGAATGCTAACACATATATATGGAATTTAAGGGAAAAAAAATGTCACGAAGAACCTAGGGATAAGACAGGAATAAAGACACAGACCTACTAGAGAACAGACTTGAGGATATGGGCAGGAGGAAGGGTGACCTGTGACAAAGCGAGAGAGAGGCCTGGACATATATACACTACCAAACGTAAGGTAGATAGCTAGTGGGAAGCAGCCACATAGCACAGGGAGATCAGCTCGGTGCTTTGTGACCGCCTGGAGGGATGGAATAGGGAGGGTGGGAGGGACGGAGACGCAAGAGGGAAGAGATATGGGAACATATGTATATGTATAACTGATTCACTTTATTATAAAGCAGAAACTAACACACCATTGTAAAGCAACTATACCCCAATAAAGATGTTAAAAAAAAATTTAACCAACATGCTTGTAGCAAATTGGGGAGCAATTTATTCAAGGAAAACAAATTAATTTCTGTAAGAACAATGAGATCTGTTTTGCTTTAACTCGTCCTTGATCTTTGCTCTCCATGCCAGTGGTAGCTTTGAAAAACAGCCCACATCCCTGGTACCAGAAGGAGCAGCATGGACTGGGAGGGCCTTCAAAGCCTCATTCCCAAAGAAATGTCATTGTTTTACATGTCTGGTGGTCCCCTGGAAGACCTCACTTGAAAGGCCTGCCTTTGACCTGACTGAGAGCTGTCTAGTAAGAAAAGCTTTTCCTCACGGGTCATTTCTGGAAAACATTTTCAGGCAAATATTTTAACATGGCAGTTGCATGAGGCAATGGATAACAGTTGGGGGCAAAAAACAGCCCAACTGAAAAGTTTAAAAAGAAAAGCTGATGAATGAGATGTCCACAAAGACTTTGAAATGTTCCAATGTATTCCTGGGAAACTGGAAGACCACAAGACATATTCCTGGAAATCTAGGAAAATAACTGTTAGCATTAATAAATGAGTTCAGCAAGGTTGTAGGATATAAGATCAATATTATTTCTACATACCAGAAGTGAGTAATCCAAAAATGAAATTAAGAAAACAATTCCATGTGTAACAGCATCAAAAGAAATAAATACTTAGGGAAAAATTTAACCAAGTAAGTGCAAGATTTACACTGAAAAGTATAAAACTGTTGAAAGAAATTGAAGAAGATCTAAATAAATATAAAGACATGCTGGATTCATGGACTGGAAGATAATCTTATTAAAATGTCACTACTTCCCAAATCGACTTATGGTTCCATTGCAATTCCTATGAAAATCCCAGCTGCCTTCTTTCCAGAGATTGCCAAGCTAATTCTAAAATTCATATGGCAATCAAGGAAACAGAATAACCAAAACCATGTTGGTAAGGAACAAAGCGGGAGGACTCACACATCCTGGTTTCAAAACTCAGTTCAAAGCTACTGCAATCACAGTGTGGTACTGGAATAAGAACAGACATGTAAATCAATGGAACAGAATTGACAGTATAGAAATAAACCCTCATATGTATGGTCGATTGATTTTCAACAAGGGTGCCAAAACAATTCAATGTGGAAAAAACAGTCTTTTCAAATGATGCTGGGACAACTGTACATCCACACACAAAATAATGAAGCTGGACTCCTACACTTCACACCATATATGAAAATTAATTCCAAATGGTACAAGTATCCAAATGTAAGATGTAACGCTATAAAACTCTTAGAAGAAAACACAGGAGTAAATCTTTATGACCTTGCATTAGACAACAGTTTCACAGATATGATACCAGAAGCACAAACAACCAAAAGAAAAATAGATGAATGGGATTTTATAAAAATTAAAATTTGTGCTTCAAAGGACACTATCAAGAAAGTGAAAAAACATGTAGAATGGGAGAAAATACTACAAGTGGGAAGAATAAGATGCAGTTGGCAGAAGAAAAGTATAGTAGTTGCTAGGTATGACAATCTCAAAATTTTGAACTATTACAAATAAAACAGCCACTCTAAATCACGGCAAAGGGCAGACTCATGTTATGTTTGTTTTTAGGGTTTATGCCTTTCTAAATCTGAGAAGCTGCCAGGATTCTAGTACATAGCAAAAAGTGATGACAACACCCTGAAGTATGTAAGTTTTTGTGTGTACACAGCTATCTAAAGGAAACCAATGCTAGTTGACTGGGGGAGCATTAGGGCAGCTCTGTGACCGCAGCTCAATTTGCCTTCATAGTGTGGCCACACCTCCCTCATTGATATTCTCAACAATGGGGTAAATAATTCAATAGGGATAAGGCTTTGATTTTCCTCTTATTCTCTCCTAGTGCTTATGTTCTTGTTACAATATTGATGTACCACAGATAAGCCAGCATGTGAATGTGCTCTGTTTGGTTAAGTTATATAGCCTTTATACATTGTAGAGTCCTTCAGTTTCTAAAATCATGGAGCTTGTATTGTTAGAACCAATGAAGTGACTAAAAGAATTTTTAAAAATAAGCCATCAGTCTGGACCTGCATAGGTGAATGAAGGAGAAACACTTTAAAGTCAGAAAAAAAAAGTATACTTAACATTTAGGATTATCAACCACTGCTGGTTTTCCATAATATATTTCATTCCTGATTTTATCTGAAAGAGATGTGATTACTACCACCATTCAAAAAGTGGTACTTTATTAATTAATAAGCTCTTGGCTCATCTTTGAGGTAGATTTCGGATTTAAAATAGACTACCACACTGCTAATTATTTCATCTGATGTTTGTCAATAACACAGAGGCTTCATTCAAGAAACCTACTGACTTATAATTACCTGAAACCCGGTGATGAATCAAGGTTTTGTGGGGCCTGAACCTCATCTACTTTGGGAAATCCTATCTAATAAAAACATGCAAAGTTATAAATACAAAAATCGCTAGGACCCCTCTCAAGACCTTGGAAGGGACCTCTGCAAGTGAGGAGCCCTGAAGCCTAAGCTTCATTGGATTCATGATAAATCCACCTCAGCTGGGGCCCTTTTCCAAACTTTTTTAATGCAGGCAACTTATAAACACCCCAGTAATATGTCATTATAGGTAGTAAAATGACTTAACTCGAGGGTGGCATCTTCCCTTGGTGGCTTGCCTTTGGAAAGAGATGCAATAAAGCTTATGTCTCACCATGGCAAATGTTTCCTGAAGCAAATTAGCTTTGTCTATTAGAAAGACTTAGCCCAAAACAAAGACTTACTATACTGTGACAATCTTTTGAAAGTAACTGTGAATGAGTTTTAGGAGTACAGTACTAATTTATTTCCAACACCAGATAGTTCTGATTCTTTCACTACCTTTTTCTGTCATTTAAGAGGAACACAAATTCAAAAGGAACAAGTTGGTGCCTCTTCCATTACAAATCTTTTCTAACCTACCACCCATTTTCTACTTCATCACCCCCCTCCCTCACCTTGTTACCCTGCTGCATAGATGCTAGAAGGCTCTCATATATGCTTTCCCATCAACATCCATCTTTCTCCTTCCAGTATGAAAGCTTATTGGGGACAAAGTCCTTGCCCTATGTGTCTTTGTGTCCCCAGCACTTAATACAGTGCTGACACACAGTGGACATGGCACTCAGTGAATGTTTTGGAATGAATTCATTAATTTTTAAACTGTGATTGATTGATTTCCACAATGTATTTTCCTGTGTTGCCTACATAACTATAGTGAAACTCTGATTCTTATAAGGAACCCTTGGTGTTATAGGATGTTTAGGAAAGGTGGTGAGTTTTTAAAAAAAAAAAGAAATAAAAAGCAGTCTAGCAAGTTTTATATATACATACATACATATATATATATATATATATATATGTATATATATAGTTAAAAAAATAAACAAACAAGCAAACAAAAAATGCTGACTAGAATGTGGTCCCTAAGTTCAGTGTATGTGATATTGGGGTTTTAGAAATCTTACATAATTTGACATCAAAACAAGAATAGTTTTTTTTTTTTTAACTTAATGATGCTTTCAACTTATTGGAAGTTAAATGTTCTTGTGTTCACAGGAGAAAGAAGCCATAGTTTTCCAGTTTTGTTTGTTTGTTTGTTTTGCGATACGTGGGCCTCTCACTGTTGTGGCCTCTCCCGTTGTGGAGCACAGGCTCCAGACGCGCAGGCTCAGCGGCCATGGCTCACGGGCCCAGTCGCTCCGCGGCATGTGGGATCTTCCCGGACCGGGGCACAAACCCGTGTCCCTTGCATTGGCAGGTGGACTCTCAACCACTGCACCACCAGGGAAGCCCCAGTTTTCCAGTTTTGTTTGTAATGTTTTTAATTTTTTAAAGATTTTCTCTTAGACATAAAAAATTGGCAAATGATAGAAATTTTCAACATTTTTCTATTGAGGCTGTGAACCTTGAGAGTAAAGGTATATGTATGTGTTTAAATTAATGTCCGATATATCCAGGCCTACTAAGATACTTGAAATTCCTTTTCAGATCACTCTGGTTTGCTTTAATGAATATCTAGAACAAAACAAATATTGTTTCTTCTTTTATTTTGCCTTAATAAATCTGATAGTACATATAAAGATTCAGCAATATTTTAAAACCTCTCACCTGCCATGAGCCCAGATTGCAAGTGATTTTCTGTTAACATTTCATAGTAATTCAAATAAACTTTTGAATATAGTGAAATGAATAGCAAACTCTGTTGGTATTTTATCAAGACAGGCAGAGTGGCAATTTACTTTGGTCTTCTGTTGTGTGAAATTCATGTAATCTTATTAACACCAGGCAGGTATTTTCTTCATGTCAAGCTTTGCATGATCAAGCTGTTATCACACTTATTTCAGTGACACTAAATATGGCTGCCTCAATTAAAGATCTGAGACTCCTAGTGCATTCTTTAGGCATAGTGTAAAAAATTCAGTCATAGAATATATTAAAACTCTTATCTGTGGTAAGCCTGGATGAATCAGACAAATCAGCCAGAAAGGAAAAAATATTTTAAATTAAAGCATATTTTAAAATATTGCCAAAGACTGATCCATTATATGATTGCCCTTGTAGCAAGAGTGGAGGCCCTGTATGTAATCATAGGTAAGAGAATTTATTCCTTAATAAAATGTGAAATTTTATATATACTGTTTAGTCCATCATTAACTCATCAACTATAGGAATATGGTGTTAAATACTTTTTCTTCCCTTTACCAACACAGTGTCACCATCATTATTACAAAGCTAGCACTTATACAGTGCTTATCATGAGCCAGGTCTAAAAACCTAAAAAATATTTTAATCTTGACAACAAACCTTTGAGGTGGGTACTGTTATTATCTTCACATTACAGATGAGGAAACTGAGGCATATGAGCTAAGTAACTTGTCCATGGTAACGTAATTACAAAGTGGTAGAGCTGTAATTTGAATCTAGGCAATCTGGCTCCAGAGTCCATGCTTATAATCACTATTTTCTGCGGTCTGAGATATTTATCATTGTTAATACTTGTGTTAATATGCTAAATTCCCAGTTAGTAACAATGATGTCTTCAAACTCACTACTGTATAGTGTTCAAACACATTAACTGGATATGCACAGGTAGATGGAATGATAAAACCATATATTAGGAATCCTTCACTATAAAATGGAGACCTCGCTTAAATAGGTTGTATATTAGATGGTCTGGAAAAATCACTACAGTCTATCTAGTTTCAAGAGAGTCAAGAAAAATATATCTAGGATAATTGATCTTCTGCCACTGACAGCCCACGCACTTGCTAACAATCACATCTCTCTCCCTGGATGGTGTTAAAACCTTTCTGGACAAGTAATTTTGTTGTATGGTATATAGGGTTATATTAAATTAGAATTGGATTTTCCACATAAAGCCTATATCGTTTAACTAAAACTGTGGAGGAGGGTAGAGGCAACAAGGGACAATCTGTCTTGGAGGATTATCATATCGACAACCCCTGGAGGCTTTCTGAAAGTTTGCTCCCCCTGTTCTGAGATTCTGGTACTCCCTTACCTCCAACCCCTTGAGAGTCACTGAAGCAGAAAGCCATGCTCCTGATGGTTTTTTAAAACATACCTCTCCCCGTGTCCTCAAGTCCATTCTCTACGTTTGCGTCTTATTCCTGCCCTGCCCCTAGGTTCTTCAGAACCATTATTTTTGAGGGGGAAGGGTAAGCTGGGACGAAGTGAGAGAGTGGCATGGACATATATACACTACCAAATGTAAAATGGATAGCTAGTGGGAAGCAGCCGCATAGCACAGGGAGATCAGCTCGGTGCTTTGCGACCACCTAGAGGGGTGGGATAGGGAGTGTGGGAGGGAGACGCAAGAGGGAGGGGATATGGGGATATATGTATATGTATAGCTGATTCACTTTGTTATAAAGCAGAAACTAACACACCATTGTAAAGCAATTATACTCCAATAAAGATGTTAAAAAATAAATAAAATAAAACATACCTCTCAGGTGTAATGACATGCTTCTTTCATCACATTTGCTGTTTCCCTCTGACGGGAACACTCTCTACAAGTTGTTCCCCTTCCTCCCTTGTCTCCACCCTGCTCAGTTCTTCTCTACGTGATGGCTTCATATAAGCAGCAAATGCCAAGCTTTCCCCTCTTCAGAAACTTACTCTGATGAACCCATCTCATTTAGTCCCCCACCAACATCAGGTCCCTCCAAATGAGACAGAAAAAAATAGCAGCTCTACAATCAGAAGCTGGCCTCGCTCTCAGAGCTAGGCTATGTTATTCTCCTATCAGACATTATACCAACCTCAACCTCAACCAGGTTACTCTGAGACACAATAAAATGAGACGGAGCAAGGCTACTGCATAATTTTGCCTAAGCACAGAAAAAAGGCAAGGTCACATTGCCCAAAATACTAAACATCTCCTCTCTTGGCTAAAATGAGTGACTGCTACTTCTCTACCAATTAAAACCTTATTCTTGTTCTAGCCTCCCTTCCCTGTAGATAAGACTCACTGAGATACTATGGTAGAAGTTCTAAAACTAAGGACCAATATTATGTGCTGTTTGACGGGGGAACAGGGAGGGCCTCAAATGGCTTTACCATGGGTTCTTCTCCTCACTCTGCTCCCACAGATAAGGCCAAACAACCCGCCTTATCAAACGGATAAGATGCAGTTCCTCCTCATCCCTGAGTGACAGGTTCTCCTGCCAGCCTGGGGAATGATTCAAGCAAGCCAGTCACATCCTGCTGAGGGTATCGGGGGTATCCTACCCTCTTGACACTACAAAGCCTGTCTCCCACAGCCCCCGGTTGTCCACTGGGTTCCCAAGTGTAGCCCAGGTGGTCTTGTGTGGCATATGGTGTCCCTCCTCCCCCCCGCCCAGGCTGTAAGTATATGGAATGAATAAGTACCTGTTAATCTCACCTGTTCAGTGTAAGGCACTGTGTATTTGGCCATCACAGGGTGATGGAGGCACCCAGTAGGAGGCCATGAGAACAGATATTCAATTGCAGATTTGCCATTGCTTTCTGACAGCATTTAATCCAGAGCAAACTCCTGCTTTCTTGGACTCCCTGCCACATCACCCAACCAAAGCCCAAGTGCTATAATAGGTTCTTTCTAACACCTTCTTACTGACACACACTAGAGTTCCCCATGGTGTGTGTTTTCCCTTGCTGAAATGAGCAACAAATCCAGCTTTTTCAACTATAGTGTGTTCCTGGGGTCTTTGGCTTGAGAGCATTAGTATAACATATTTACTGTATAGCACTTTTAACTATGTGAAATTATCTTTGAAATTCATTTTTAATTAGTTTACTCATTTAGTAACTATCCCTCCATTTCAACACTTCCCCTTAATTCCATCCAGTCAACTGTAATCTAAGTCATGATGGCACAGGGATTAACTGTCTCTATTTCCTATTGTACTCTCAGTGCTTAGTACATAATAAGCACTTCTTTAATATTTGCTGCATGAATGTGGGGAAAACACAACTCTAGACTCAAAGTTGGGATATCTTAGAGAGAGTAAAAATTTTCCAATTTTTGCTCTTCTTTCATTGTATACAGTTAACCTCAATACCTTCTGTATTAAGTTAAAAAAAATTAACTACAAACAATCCAGTTTCATTTCTGAGTATAAAGGCAACAGGAAGAATAGTTTAAAGTGTCATATAAGGAGTAAAAAAAATAAATAAAGTGTCATATAAGGAGTTAAAAAAGAAGAGGCATAGAGGAAAATCATATAACAGATTTTTAATTCAGTTCTAGAGGGATTTATTAGTCTCTTGAGGTCTTAAGGTAAATTCCATTATTATTATCAGGAAGGTCACACACCCCACTGCATTCACTGTCTGTCATTCAGGGATGAAATACCAGAATCCTTATGACTAATTCTGTCTGGTTTCTTCCACATATGAAAGAGAACACAGCACACCTCCCACATATGAAAGAGAACAATATCTTTTTGAAAACATAATCTCACACCAGTTGAAATGATATTTGAATGTTTCTGATTCAACTTCACAGAAAGGTTCAACACAATGCAAGACTTCTCGTGTTTAACAAGGCTTGTCAATAGGAAGAGTCCACTAAGACATGGAAGAGGACAGGTTTACAAGTTAGGGCTTCTATTTCTGGCATCACCACTAATTTGTTTTGTGGCATTAAAGGAAGTCATATTACTTTTTCCTGCTTTAGTATCATTGTGGATAGTTTAAATACTTACCACCTATTTTCTTGAGAGATAAATGTGTAAATTTTTACAAAGCTTTTTAGTCTAAGAAAAATTCCATGTAACCACTGAGTCTTTTAAAATTATACTGATACCATAGAGAGTATGTTACATATGTCACTCTAAGTATCCTTCACTGCTGGGTTCTTAAAGCCTAAGCCAGGAAGCAGGATTTCTTTAAGACAGGAGAATGACTTCCTTATCAAACAAGGGGGTAAGGATTTCTTTAGTGAATGAGGTCAGTAACGCATTATCCATTTTTTCCCACACCACATTCCAAACATCAGACAGCCTCTTTTTCTTTCTGAGCAAGTTTTTATTCTTTTCTGCTAAAACAAACTCCCAATTATAACTCTGTCCTCAAGAAGATTAAAGTTTTCTCTATCTCTGACATCATAAAGTCCAGTGTATTACTCACTTATTGAATACTCTTATTCATATTATTTTGACTTTTCAAACTCACTGTTACCTCTACTCCTAGAACACTTTTTTAATCCAGTATCAGCCTCTACCACAGGCCTCTCATACCACCTGCTTTCTTCCCTCAAGGCAGATTGAAAAAGCTCTTTAGACTAAAAAATATTTGCATTTCAAAACTCTGCTTGATGCTTTTTAAAAATTTATTCTCTATGCTGCCATCAGAAGGACCATTTTAGAAATAAAATCTAATTTATAAAAATCTCTGTGACCCAGAGAAAGTTACTCAATGCCTTTGAGTCTCCGTTTCCTTATCTATAAAACGTGACTATCTGATTTGCAGAATTATAAGAAGTAAAAGTACCTAGCACTGCCTCTGTCAGCTCCTACTGTTACTACATATTTTCACTAGCCTTGCGGCCACCCATTCTCTGCAAATGAAACCTAGGACCGGTTCAAACACCTGCCAGTCTCTCCTCCCATAACCAGGCTGCTGAGCACTCTGCATTGGATAGAAGTGTTACTAGAAATATATAGTTCTTTTCTCAGTATAGTCCCTTTTCAGTACACACACTATCTCAGGGTAATATCTTTCACTACCACCAGCTACTGCCTTTACATTGTTCAGTTCCAAATCTACGCTTGCAGCTCAGACTTCTCTCTTGAACTCCAGACTTGCATAACTACCTAGATACCTTCTAAGGGCAATCCTATCATTATCTCCTATAGTAGCTGGCTTGCACTATTATTAAAAAATACCACAGATTGGGTGGCTTAAACAACAGAAATTTATTTTCTCACAGTTCTGAAGGTTTGGGAATCTAAAATCAAGGTGCCAGATGATTGGTTTCCTGTTGAGAGCTCTCTTCTTGGCTTGGAGACGGCCACCTTCTCACTGTGCCCTCATGTCCTTTCCTTGGTGAGGCCATGGAGAAGGAAGAGATCTCTCCCTCTTCCTCTTCCTATAAAGTCACCAATCCTATCATGTTAGGATCCCACCCTTATGATCTCATTTAACTTTAATTAAAACCTAGAAGCCCTATTTCCCCATACATTCACATTGGGGATGGGGATTTAACATATAAATTTTCAGGGTTGGGGGGACACAATTCAACCATAATCTCTCTTAAAACCTGCTTTTCTGTCTTTATCCCTTAATTCATTTAGTAGCTCCAAAGACGTTCACATTCTAATCCACAGAATCTGTGACTATGTTACCTTATACAGCAAAAGGGATTGAGATGTGATTATCCTGGACAATCCAGTTGGGTCCAATGTAATCATAAAGGTTCTTATAAAAGGGAGGCAGGAGGGAGAGTCAGAGAAGGAGATGGGATGATGGAAACAGAGGTAAGAGAAGTCAGAGAGAGATTTGAAGATGTTATGCTGGTGGATTTGAAGATGGAGAAGGGAACTTGAACCAAGGAAGGCAGGAGACTTTTAGAAGCTGGAAAAGTCAAGGAAACAGATTCTTCCCTGATGTGCCCAGAGTGAATCAGCACTGTCAGCTCCCTGAGTTTAACCCAATGAGACTGATTTTGGACTTCTGACTCCCAGAACTGTAAAATAATTAATTTGTGTTTTATTAAGCCATTAATTTATAATAATACATGGATGGCTTTTAGCTAAGAGTTAGTTCTCAAATATTAGTTTCCATTTTAGGCTGGATAGTATCCTCCATTTAAGCATGATCCTTTATTACTCTCCAATGCCCCCCTTTTATATTTTTCTATTAACAACACTTCTCTCATTAGCTGTAAGTTTTTATTCATTCATTTCTCCATTACACTGTGAAAATTTTGAGCACAGGGATTTTGTCTTCATTTTAATCCCCAGTGTCTATCATCATGAACAGCATGGGTCTAATGTTTCCTGACTGCATTATTGGACTGACATCCTCATGACAGACACCTTCATCAGTATTGAATCCTCTATGTGAAAGTACACATTAAAAGTTTTCAAGTGTTACTTGAGTGGGCAAGCGTGAGACAGTATCATTTCCCCCAGCATGTATGATTTCCTGCACTAGCACAAATAAGACATTTTGGAATTCAGTCAGGCAGTAAACATAATCAGTATTCACAGCAGAGGACTTGTGTTTAGTCAAGCATGACTAAGAGAAGCTAGTAGACTGTCAGCTGTAGTGGTCAAAATGTTTTCAAAAATGGGAGAAAAATCAGCTTTCCAAATATACAGAGATGATTATTTTGATTAAAAAGGCCAGTGAGTGTCCTGAGTTACTATCAAAAGTGATATTACACAATTTTTTTTTTTTTTTTTTTTGCGGTACGCGGGCCTCTCACCGTTGGGGCCTCTCCCGTTGCGGAGCACAGGCTCTGGACGCGCAGGCTCAGCGGCCATGGCTCACGGGCCCAGCCGCTCCGCGGCATGTGGGATCTTCCCGGACAGGGGCACGAACCCGTGTCCCCTGAACTGGCAGGTGGACTCTCAACCACTGCGCCACCAGGGAAGCCCTACACAATTCTTTAATTGCAATAAAGACTTTGAATAGCTTTAATATACCAAAGGTTTATAATAAACCTATATTAGTTCATTTTATCTTAAAGAAAATATGCATAATCAGTAATGACTCTGTAAATTAAACCATGATTCAGAATTGTAGACATTTTAATGTGATTATTTATTCTCAAGGGATAGTAACAGGCGCATGTTCTAATAAAATGAACATTAAAAAGTTTGTTTTCATGTTAAAGCGCTATTTTCACTAATGTGAACATGATTTTAGGCAAACTTTTATTCAGTCAGTTTTGTCCTTCAGAAGACATTCATCGTAGTTCATCTTCTGAAAAGCTTATGCTTCATTATTTTATTTATTCAGAAGATGTTTTCACTGAGTCCTAGATTGCAATATATACCATTATTATATGTGTTTCTAGGAAGGAAATACTGTTGCAAATTAAACTATGAGTGCTACCAATTGTAGGATGCTACCTAAATTCAGTGAAATTAAAATGAGAACATTTGCTAGAGCAAAAACTTGAAAGGAAAGAAGCTATCACCCATAGGCCAAATAACTGAAATACAATCTCATTTTGGTGTATATACTTCTACTCTATTTCCTAAGCATAAAGTTTATATTATTTTTCTTAAATGTGCACTAATACTATATACTATTTTTCTGTATATAATTAAGATCCTTTATTGATTAACTATTATAGTATATGCAGTTTCCATGCTATTACATATAACATAACTTATCTTAACAAATTTCTCTTTAAAGAGCTTTGCAATCAGCTTTTTTATTATTTAAAAGACAGTTTTTACCATCAAATGTCATATGAGTCATTATTATAAACATTATAGAGCAACATTTTTGCCATTTATAATTTGTTATAATTTCACTCCTTTACGCTAACTGAACAAATAAGCACTTAGAATATTATTATTGAAACAAACCCCAAAGAAGTGAGGAAATAATTTTTGTTCAGTGATATATCCAACCTAAGAAAACTGTCTACCATTATATTTCATTAATACCAAAATACAAATCAAACAAACTTTTCTCAGCCCACAGATTTGTCTGGGGAATAAAACTTTAAT
This sequence comes from Aethalodelphis obliquidens, assembly GCF_003676395.1. NCBI lineage: Eukaryota > Metazoa > Chordata > Mammalia > Artiodactyla > Delphinidae > Aethalodelphis > Aethalodelphis obliquidens. The sequence goes on along the minus strand of NW_020837945.1, from coordinate 45,280,885 downwards.
ATTCTTTGAAAGCATTTCTGTATATGTGTTTTGGAATTACATGTTTGGTAAAATTTGCACCCCACCCCAACCCTCAAAATTTAGATCCTAAATTTCCTTTGTGGGGAAAAAACTGTTAAATACTTATACAGTTTATGGAGTGGATATAGGACAATATAGGATCTTGTTCCTCCTGAGGTTTTGTAATATACAATCTTCTAGAAACTTGTCTCCTTTATTCAGTTTTTAAATTTATTGCCACATACTGTTTATATTTTACTATTGATTTTTAAATATTTATTTATTAGTAGCTATATCTTTTCCTTTGTCATCTGTAACATTGTTTACTTATACCTTATATTTTTCTTGATCTTTTTTATCAGTTTTATAATTTTATTAACATTTTTAAGAAAATAATTTTTTATTTTTTCTCTATTATGTTTTCTATTTACTGTTTTTAATCTTTTCTTTACTATTTACCTTCCAGTTTCTTTGTGATTATTTTATTTCTCTTTTTCTAAATTGTTAAGTTGGATGCTTAGCTCATTAACTTTTAGTAGCTCTTCATTTCTAAAATAAGCATTTTAAGGCTATATATGTATTTATAGCCTTAAATTGTACCACATGAGTTTTAAAATGTGATTTTTTCATTTTGTACCACATGAGTTTTAAAATGTGATTTTTTCATTTTATTTGGCTCTAGAGATTTTCTCATTTATATTAAAATAAGCCATGAGTTATTTAAATGTTATTTAATTACATTAAAAATAACACACAAGTTATTTAAAACTATGTTTTAAACTGTCTAATTTTTTTATGTTACCTTTCTATTTATTTCTAAGCTAATTGTACTTTGGTTAGAAATGTATTCTATAAAAATCTGATTTGTTGCAAATTGCTTCATGGCCTAGTACATGGTCAGTTTTCATTAATATTTTTGTATTTTAAGAGAATGTGATTTGCCTATTTACAGATGACACGATACTATACATAGAACATTCTAAAGATGCCACCAGAAAACTACTAGAGCTCATCAATGAATTTGGTAAAGTTGCAGGACACAAAATTAGTATAATGAAATCTGTTGCATTTCTATACACTAACAACAAACTATCAGAAAGAGAAATTAAGGAAACAATCCCATTAACAATCACATCAAAAAGAATAAAATACCTAAGAATAAACCTACCTAAGAAGACAAAAGACCTATACTAGGAAAACGTAAGACACTAACGAAAGAAATTGCAAGTGTCACACTAATGGAAAGATATACTGAGTCCTTCAACTGGAAGAATCAATGTTGTTAAAATGACCAAGGCAATCTACATTCAGTGCAATCCCTATCAAAACACCAATAGCATTTTTCACAAAACTGGAACAAATAATCTTAAAATTTGTATGGAAGTGCAAAAGATCCCCAAATAGCCAAAACAATCTTGAGAAAGGAGAACAGAGCTGGAGGAATCAGGCTCCCTGCCTTCAGACTGTACTACAAAGCTACAGTAGTCAAAACAGTTTGATATTGGCACCAAAACAGACACATAGGTCAATGGAACAGGATAGAGAACCCAGAAATAAACCCACACACTTATGGTCACCTAATCTAGACAAAGGAGGCAAGAATACACAATGGAGAAGAGACAGTCTGGGAACTTTGTGGTTCTGGGAAAACTGGACAGCTACATGTAAAAGGATGAAATTAGAACATTCTCTAACACCATATACAAAAATAGACTCACAATGGAATAAAGGTCTAAATGTAAGACTGGACACTATAAAACTCCTAGAGGAAAACATAGGCAGAATACTCTTTGACATAAATGGCAGCAATATTTTTTGAATCCATCTCCTAAAGTAAAGGGAATAAAAGCAAACATAAACAAATGGGACCTAATTAAAATTAAAAGCTTTGGCACAGCAAAGGAAACCATCAACCAAACAAGAAGACAACCTACTTAATGGGAGAAAATTCTTGCAAATGATATCACCGATAAGAGATTACTATCCAATATATACAAAGAGCTCATACGACTCAACATCAAAAAAACAACCTGATTAAAAAATGGGCAGAACTCCTGAATAGACACTTTTCCAAAGAAGACATACAGATAGGCAAAAGGCACATGAAAAGACACTCAACATCGCTAATCATTAGGGAAATGCAAGTCAAAACCACAATGAGATATCACCTCACACTTGTCAGAATGGCTATCATCACAAAGAATACAAATAAGAAATGTTGGCAAGGACATGGAGAAAGGGGAGCCATTGTACACTGTTGGTGGGAATGTAAACTGCTGCAGCCACTATGGAAAGCAGTATGGAGCATCCTCAAAAAACTAAAAATAGAACTACCATTTGACCCAGCAACTCTCCTCCTGGGTATATATCTGAAAAAGAAACAAAAAACAAAATAACCACTAACTGGAAAAGATACATGCATCCCAATGTTAATAGCAGCATTATTTTTACATTTGCCAAGATATGGAAGCAACCTGTTGTGTCTATCAACAGATGAATGGATAAAGAAGATGTGATATATATATATATAAATAAATATATATATATATATAAATATATATATAAATGGATGGACTTGGAGGGCATTATGCTGAGTGAAATAAGTCAGAAAGAGAAAGACAAATACTGTATGATATCACTTATATGTGGAATCTAAAAAGTACAGCAAGCTAGTGAATATAACAAAAAAGAAGCAGATTCACGGATATAAAGAACTAGTGGTTACCAGTGGGGAGAGAAAGGAGGGAGGGGCACACAGGGGTGGGGCAGTGGGAGGTACAAAGTATTAGGTGTAAGATAGGCTACAAGGATGTATAATACAATACAGGGAAATAGCCAATATTTTGTAATAACTTAAAAGAATAAAAATAAATAAAGGGAATGTGATTTGGCAAATTTAGGTTTATCATTCTATCTATATATCCATAAGATAGAATCTGTTAATTATATTCTCCACTCCCTCTAGCCTCACTGATTATTTTCTACTTGATCTAGCAATTATTAAAGAAAGTGTATCAGAAATTCCTACCATATTGGCAGATTTATCAATTTTTTATTATACTTCTACTGTCAATTTTTGCTTTCCATTTTTGGAATGTTTTTATATACCTCCTTGCTGAAAGATTTAAGAAACTAAAGTCCAGGACTGTTATCCCTAATACTGAATGTCACCTTAGAAATTATGAAAATATTGTTCACAAAGTGTTAGAATAGGCAACCCTTTGAGCTTGAGCATGGCCATTGAAAAACTATTTCTTAATATACTTTAACTCATTGCCTCCTATTACATGAAAAGAATAATAATAGCCAAGTAGGTACTAAGCATTATTTTAAGCTCTTTATATAAATTAATTCATTTAAAATGTACATTACTGAACTAACAAATTGTGGAAATTTAACAAATAGTAGGACCTTCAAGCTTGTTTAAATAAACCACTGATAGTATTAGAACTAATTAATTCAGGGATGTCCAGAGGAAAACCATACATTTTGGAATCTCAGTGGAGATAAACACTCCTCTCCATAATGTCTACTAGTACCACTCTCATTGCTGGGGTGGATTACTCCTCTCATCCAGCAAGAAAATTCTGGGTTTTTTTTTTTTTAAGGATATAAACAGTATATGGAATATATACCTTGAAAATTCTTATCAACCTAGCATTCTAGGAATGCATTTCTTAAGCAGATCCTTAGATTTTTAATCCATTCAAAATCTACACTTTTGGTATGGTACTTGCAACTCCAAATTTAAGACTATATATTAATTCCAGTGTCCCCAAATTAGCCATGAATAGCAGTAGCCATCCCAGATTAGATGGCACCAGTTATCATGTTTGAAAGGAAAAATAATGGGTTGAACTCTGCTACTTGAGCTCTGCAAGAATATCTGTTAAAATCACATAAACAACATTTAGTCTTATTTATTAGATTAAAAGCTCAAGAAATGGTTGACAACCGCAATATTATCATGTTTCAAGTACTTTCTAAGTTTTATCACACTGCATTTTACAATCAAATTAAAAAATGTAAATTAAAAAACCTCAATAGGCTAATGGAAGACAGAAGTAAAGAAAAATGCATTTATAATAATGTGAATATATATCATATGACTCACTGAAATTGAGATTAATGAGCAGTAGAATTTTCAGAAACTTTAAAAAACATTTTGACCAGGCATATAAGACTGCAAGCAGAGCAGAGAAAGATGCTAAATAATTTTTTGTCATTGTTTCTTTTCCTTTTTTCTTTTTTAAATAATGGAAGGCCAGATGATTCCTTTGAATTTCACTGAACAGAAAAGGACGAACAGGAATATTTCATGTTTATGTTAATGGAATAAACAAAAGCTGCATGTCACTTGTCATGGATGCTGCTAAATAACAACAGAAAAAATATCCACAACTTGAGTAAAATATATTGCATTTAGTCTGCATATACAGGGAAATTTTTATTTGAGGTATTATAAAACTGGTATTTCCACACACTAGCTGCTATCTTTAGATAAAAACAGGTCAGTCTATTTATGGATCCATCATTTGCTTTTATGTTTTACTTAATCAAAAGTAAGCCCAACATGCTCTTTAACAAAATATTTTGAATCATACGGAGTTTTAATTGATTTTTAATGTTAGAAATTTAAAGTTTATTTAGGAAGATAAATAGGAAACAATTCTAATAGTCTTATATCATGTTGTGAAAAATAACATGAAAAGGGCTTTGGGTTAAAATAAGGGAGAGAGTCAAAAATCAATATATATTAGAAGAATACATTTATTTTTGAGGTATCTCCAGGGATTGTCTCATTTTGTAGAGCACTGAAAACATAGTAGGTCTGGCAATTGTTTAAAGATGTTAGCATAAACATGGGCCTATCTCCCTTCCCAGTCTGATGCCCCTGTAATAATAGAAAAGAAAATCACTAGGTGTAATCCTTTAAGATAAAGGACCAGAAATGGGACTTCAGTGGATGAGAGTTTAGCAAATTTTTAAACATGGAAAGTGATTGGGGAGTATTGATATGTGTAGTAGGGTACAAAAAAGAAGAGAAAAGATTGTTTTCGTTGAGAGGAGAGAAATTCACGTGGCGGAACCACAGATGGACTCCTGGCTCAGGTACACCCATTGTGGCAAAGGGCAGGAGTGAGAAGTGGGCCCCGAACAGGGCAAGGATATATTCTGAAAATTTTAAAGGGAAGAACTGACCACTAATTCCTACAAAATATCAGAAGATTCTTTCCTAGAAAAAAAAAAATTCCCAGGGAAACTACAAACCACATATTGGCATTTGAGTATCTCCAATAAAACAGGTCCCTAAGTGCCCAAAATGTCTCATTCAGAGCCTCCAGAGGGAAAAATATTTTTAACTTACAATTCTATGCCCAAATTACTTATTGCATTTATTGAAAAGACATTTTCAGATCTAAAAGAAAATATAACTCATCTGCAAACTTTCCACCCTCAGTTAGGAAGCAAATGGAAGGTTTGTTTCAGCAAAATGATGATGATAGATAAAGAGGAAGATCCTGTGATAGAGGAAATAGTGGCTTTAACTTAGTTAAATGACCAGGAAAAAGGATGAGCCCCATGTATCAATCCAAATGGAAGCAGGAGAATAGGATTTAGGAATGCAGGTGCTCATGTGTCAGAGTCTGGATATACTGGATGTTGCTCTAGTCTTAGAACAGTGTAGAGCAGGTTTTTTGTTTTTTTTTTCCAAGGACCAGATAATAAATATTTTAGGCTTGTGGAAAATTCTGACTGTATTGCAACTACTTAATATTACTTAATTCTGCAGTTGTAGCATGAGGGCAGCTATAGACAATGACTAAACAGACGTGCAGGGCTGTGTCCCAATAAAACAGGCAATTTGGCCTGTGGGCCATAGTTTGCTGAAGCCTGCTCTGGAGAGGCTCAGCCATGAATTCATGCATTACCAATAGGACATAGAAGAACAAACCTACTCTGGAGAAGGTGGCATCATTAAAAAGGACCTACACAATTCAGTAGTCAGGTTAAAAGTGGCTAAATCTTTCTCTGTTTTCAGCGTGACAAAAATGACATCTGAGTACCAGGAGCTCCTGTATTAGAAATCTTAGCAGAAAAGGCCAAAACATTTTATAAACACCACATAGTAATTTGAAAATAAGTTGTTTTTACATTTCCACTTTGATTATAGGTAAGAAACTGCCATAAGTATAAAAAATAGCATGTATATACATTGGAATAATATACAAGACTTTAATATTTAAAGTTAAAAAGGGAACATCAGTTACAGAGGTTAACAACTACATTGAGAGGAGAGGTGGGTGTCTAAGGAAGCTAAATCTTTATGATAAAAGGAAGTCAACAGACAATGTCTAAAGTAAAAATAGATATGGAAGTAATCATGGGACTTACAAAACAGAGTGAGTTAAAAAGTATTGCCATAGATGAATAGGACCTGGAGTTAGATGGAGAGTCAAGAGGAAGAACGGAATGCTTGTGCTTTTCATTATAAGCCCTTCTATTTTCTTTAACTTTTCAGATATGTGCAAGCCACTTTGGTTTTGAAAATTAAAACAGAAACTGAGACTTGTTCTATGTGTCTTGCTGAATCCCTGCATTCTTATTGGTTTCTCTGCTGCCAATCACTGTTTATTGAAATCCTCCTTCCACAAGACATCAGCATAATCATTTTAACTGCAAGGTTGTGTAATTCTTCTAACATTCTTTAGTTGCTCTCCAGTCTCTTTAGGATGAAGTCATCTCTTGTGTTGGTCTTCTTTGATTCCTCAGTTTAACTTGTCTGTATTTTCTCTGAGAGGCTGATGGTCCCTTATCATATCTCCATCACAACACTCAATCCTGGCATGTATAAGGTGAATTACTATCTTGGCCCCCTCACTCCAATACTATACCTGGCATGTATAAGGTGAATTACTATCTTGGCCCCCTCACTCCAATACTATACCAGGCTATGGCCCTTTTGAGGATAAAATTCATTTAATGTATGAATGAATGCTTTCATCATTTTTGTATATTGTAAATTCTATTCAATATATCCATTCATTAAAGTTTATGCAGCACCCTCCACATGGCTGAGGACACAGAAGTGAGTGAGAGAGACAAAGAGGAAGACAGACAATGGAAAAAACAAAATAGAACAAATATATGTCAGTTGGTAACAACTGCTGCAAAGAAAAGGCAGAGTAAGGGGGAAAGGGAGTGTGGGAGGAATGTTGCTACTCTATAAATGTCCTTAGAGGCTCAACATCCATTCATGATAAAAACTCTTACCAAAGTGGGTATAGAGGGAACATATCTCAAAATAATAAAAACTATTAATGACAAACCTACAGCCAATACAGTACTCAATGGGGAAAAGTTGAAAGTCTTCCCACTAAAATCTGGGACAAGAAAAGGATGCCCACTCTCACCTCTTCTATTCAACATAGGTAAGAAATCAGGTAAGAAAAAGAAATAAAAGGTATCCAAATTGGAAGGGAAGAGGTAAAATTGCCATTATATGCAGATGACATGATACTATATAGAAAACCCTATAGACTCCACACTAAAACTACTAGAACTGATGAACGAATTCAGCAAAGTAGCAGGATACAAGATTTACATACAGAAATCAGTTGCATTTCTTTACACCAACAATGAAATGTCAGAAAGGGAATGTAAAAAAAACAATACCTTTTAAAATTGCAACACAAAAAAGTAAAAAACCTGGGAATAAACCTCAACAAGGTGGTGAAAGACATACACTGAGAACTATAAAGCATTAATAAAAAAATTAATACAGGAAATTGAAGATGATTCAGAGAAATGGAAAGATATCCCATGTTCTTGGATTAGAAGAATACTGTTAAAATGGCCATACTACCGAAAGCAATCTACAGATTTAACACGATCTCTACCAAATTATGCATGACCTTTTTCACAGAACTAGAACAAATAATCCTAAAATTCATATGGAGCCATAAAAGACCCAGAATTATGAGAGCAATCCTGAAGAAAAAGAACAAAGCAAGAGGCATAATCATTCCAGACTTCAGACAATACTACAAAACTACAGTAATCAAAACAGCATGGTATTGATCCCAAAACACACCTATGGATCAATGGAACTGGATAGAGAGCCCAAAAGTAAACCCACACACCTATGGTCAATTAATCTTCAACAAAGGAGGCAGGAATATACAATGGGAAAAAGACAGCCTCTTCAGCAAGTGGTGTTGGGAAATTTGGACAGTCACATGTAAATCAATGAAGTTAGAACATGCCCTCTCACCACACACAAATAAACTCAAAATGGCTTAAAGACTTAAACATAAGACATGACACCATAAAAATCCTAGAAGAAAACATAGGCAAAACATTCTCTGACAAAAATCATACCAATGTTTTCTTAGCTCACCTCCCAAGGCAATAGAAATAAAAACAAAAATAAACAAATGGGACCTACTTAAACTTAAAAGCTTTTGCACAGCAAAGGAAACCATAAAGAAAATGAAAAGACAACTTATGGAATGGGAGAAAATATTTGCAAAAGATGCAACTGACTAGGGCTTAATTTCCAAAACACAGAAACGGCTCAGACACCTCAACAACAGAAAAACAAACAACCCACTCGAAAAATGGGCAGAAGACCTAAAGAGACATTTCTCTGAAGAAGAAATACAGATGGCCAGCCAATAGGCACATGAAAAGATGCTCAAAATTGCTAATTATTAGAAAAATGCAAATCAAAATTACAATGAGGTACTACCTCAAGTTGGTCAGAATGGCCATGATTAAAAAGTCTACAAATAACAAATGCTGGAGAGGGTGTTGGTGGGAATGTAAGTTGGTGCACCCACTATGGAAAACAGCATGGAGTTTCCTCAGAAAACTAAAAATAGAATTACCATAGGATCCAGCAATCCCATTCCTGGGCATATATCCAGACAAAACTATAATTCAGAAAGATACATGCATCCCTATGTTCATAGCAGCACTATTCATAATAGCCAAGACGTGGAAACAACCTAAATGTCCATCGACAGATGAATGGATAAAGAATATGTGGTACATATATACAATGGAATATTACTCAGCCATAAAAAGGAACAAAATAATGTTATTTAAATCAACATGAATGGACCTAGAGATTATCATACTAAGTAAAATAAGTCAGACAGAAAAGACAAACACCATATGATATCACTTATATGTGGAATCTAAAATATGACACAAATGAACCTATCTATGAAACAGAAACAGAATCAGAGACATAGAGAATAGACTGGTGGTTGCCAAGGGGGAGGGTGTTGGGAAAGGGATGGATTGGGAGTTTGGGATTAGCAGATGCAAACTGGTATATATAGAATGGATGAACAACAAGGTCCTACTGTATAGCACATGGGAACTATATTCAATATCCAGTGATAAATCATAATGGAAAAGAATATGAAAAAGCATGTATATATATGTATAACTGAGTCACTTTGCTGTACAGCAGAAATTAACACATTGTAAGTCAACTATACTTCAATTAAAAAAACACACAAAAAATAAATGTCCTTAGAGGTTTTTCTAATAAAGTAACATTGCCCCGGGGTTGAAGGATGTGAAGGAGGTGCAATGGTGTAACTCGATGGGGCATCAAGTACAAAGGTCTTGAGATGGGAGTCCATGAGACATGTTTGAAGAAGAGGAAGAAAGAAATTGGTTCCAAAGAACAGTGAGCAAGGGAGAGGTTATAGGAGATGAAGTTAAAGAGGGAGCTGGGTAGGTGAACCAGCTTTTACCATGAGTCAAGAAGTGATTAGAGGGTTTTGAGCAGACTGAAACAATCTGCTTTACATCCCAAGGGATCTTCCAGTGCTATGGGTGGAGAACATACTACAGAAGGGAAAAGGTGGGAGAAAGGAGGCCAGGAGAGATGTTGGTGGGTTGAGCCAGGGATAGAACTGTAAAGTGTTAAAAAATGGCTAAAATCTGTGATATATTTTGAAGACAGAGCAGACAGGGTTTGCTGAAAGGTTGATGTAGCATATACGAAATGAGAATCATGCTTCAAATGAGGGAAATGTGTAATCTCACCTTAAAGAATGATCTCATGATAATAGTAAATATCCACATCAATACCGGTCCTGCTAAGGCACTTGGTTTTTTGGTGGATCAATGTACATAGAATTAGTTAGTGGTAGTAGTGACAACCCAATCTACCCCTACAGATCACAGCAATCTTTCAGCAACTAGGATGCAGTTCTCACATCATGGAGCTGGGAAATGACTGTTGATAAAAGATCGACAGATGGCTGGAATAGAAGGAAGAAACAGCCAAATTCACCTAAGACAAATAAAGATTGTGGTAAAGAAGGATAGTTTAAGAAATAGCAATTGCACAAGTGCTGGAAGAAGATATCCTTATGGAGGAAGTGTAGGTTCACAAACATAAAAAGTTATCTGTGGCACTGTCTGCTCTCTGTGGCGGCGGCAGGGGTTGAGGGCATGGCCAGCGGGCAGCACGCCAGAGTCCCAGTCAGTCCGCTGAAAGATAAAACAGAGCCATGGAGAGATGAAGGGACTTGCCTGGACCACACCTGGAGCTCAAGATACAGGAGAGAATAAAGAGAAGGGCCAGAGAATTTAACCATCAAGGAAAGAATCCTTTTTGAGAGGTTGTGAACAATGGAGCACTGGAGTGGAACTTTGAAAGACTGATGTCATGTGGCTGACAGGGTCTTGGTGCTCCAGCCAGGAGTCAGGGCTGTGCCTCTGATGTGGGAGAGCTGAGTTCAGGATAGTGGTCCACCAGAGATCTCCCAGATGCACATAATAACAAATGGTGAAAGCTCTCACAGAGATCTCCATCTCAATGCTAAGACCCAGCTCCACTCAATGACCAGCAAGATACAATGCTGGACACCCTATGGAAAAAAACTAGCAAGACAGGAACACAACCTCATCCACTGGCAGATAGGTTGCCTAAAATCATAATAAGATCACAGACACCACAAAACATACCACCAGATGTGGTCCTGCCCACCAGAAAGACAAGATCCAGCCTCATCCACCAGAACACAGGCACTAGTCCCCTCCACCAGGAAGCCTACACAACCCACTGAACCAACCTTAGCCACCAGGGACAGACACCAAAAACAATGGGAACCACGAAACTGCAGCCTGCAAAAAGGAGACCCAAAAGACAGTAAGTTAAGCAAAATGAGATGACACAGAAACACACAGCAGATGAAGGAGCAAGGTAAAAACCCACCAGACCAAACAAATGAAGAGGAAATAGGCAGTCTACCTGAAAAAGAATTCAGAGTAATGATAGTAAAGATGATCCAAAATCTTGGAAATAGAATAGAGAAAATACAAGAAATGTTTAACAAGGACCTAGAAGAAGTAAAGAGCAAACCAACAATGATGAACAACACAATACATGAAATTAAAATTTCTCTAGAAGGAAACAGTAGCAGAATAACTGAGGCAGAAGCACAGATAAGTGACCTGGAAGATAAAATAGTGGAAATAACTATTGCAGAGCAGAATAAAGAGAAAAGAATGAAAAGAATTGAGGACAGTCTTAGAGATCTCTGGGACAACATTAAATGCACCAACACTTGAATTATAGGTGTCCAGAAGAAGAAGAGAAAAAGAAAAGGACTGAGAAAATATTTGAAGAGATTATAGTTGAAAATTTCCCTAATGGTAAAGGAAATAGTCAATCAAGTCCAGGAAGTGCAGAGAGTCCCATACAGGATAAATCCAAGGAGAAACACCAAGACACATACTAATCAAAATATCAAAAATTAAATACAAAGAAAAAATATTAAAAGCAGCAAGGGAAAAACAATGAATAACACACAAGGGAATCCTCATAAGGTTAACAGCTGATCAGCAGAAACTCTACAACCGAGAAGGGAGTGGCAGCGCATATTTAAAGTGATGAAAGGGAAAAACCTACAAACAAGATTACTCTACCAAGCAAGGATCTCATTCATATTCGATGGAGAAATTAAAAGCTTTACAGACAAGCAAAAGCTAAGATTTTCAGCACCACAAAACAAGCTTTACAACAAATGTTAAAGGAATTTCTCTAGGCAGGAAACACAAGAGAAGGAAAAGACCTACAATAACAAATCCAAAACAATTCAGAAAATGGTAATAAGAACATACACATTGATAACTACCTTAAATGTAAATGGATTAAATGCTCCAACCAAAAGACACAGACTGGCTAAATGGATACAAAAAAAAGACGCGTATATATGCTGCTTACAAGAGATCCACTTCAGACTTAGGGACACATACAGACTGAAAGTGATGGGATGGAAAAAGATATTCCATGCAAATGGAAATCAAAAGAAAGCTGGAGTAGCAATTCTCATATCAGACAAAACAGACTTTAAAACAAAGACTATTACAAGAGACAAAGAAGGACACTACATAATGATCAAGGGATCAATCCAAGAAGAAGATATAACAATTGTAAATATTTATGCACCCAACATAGGAGCACCTCAATACATAAGGCAAATACTAATAGCCATAAAAGGGGAAATCGACAGTAACACAATCATAGTAGGGGACTTTAACACCCCACTTTCACCAATGAACAGATCATCCAAAATGAAAATAAATAAAGAAATACAAGCTTTAAATGATACATTAAACAAGATGGACTTAATTGACATTTATAGGACATTCCATCCAAAAACAACAGAATACACTTTCTCCTCAACTGCTCATGGAACATTCTCCAGGATAGATCATATCTTGGGTCACAAATCAAGCCTTGGTAAATTTAAGGAAATTGAAATCATATCAAGTATCTTTTATGACCACAATGCTATGAGACTAGATATCAATTACAGGAAAAAATCTGTAAAAACTACAAACACAAGGAGGCTAAACAATACACTACTTAATAACTAAGAGATCACTGAAGAATTCAAAGAGGAAATAAAAAAAATATCTAGAAACAAATGACAATGGAAACACAATGACCCAAAACCTATGGGATGTAGGAAAAGCAGTTCTAAGAGGGTAGTTTATAGAAATACAATCCTGCCTTAAGAAACAAGAAACATCTCAACAACCTAACCTTACACCTAAAGCAATTAGAGAAAGAAGAAACAAAACCTTAAGTTAGTAAAAGGAAAGAAATCATAAAGATCAAATCAGAAATAAATGAAAAAGAAATGAAGGAAACGATAGCAAAGATCAATAAAACTAAAAGCTGGTTCTTTGAGAAGATAAACAAAATTGATAAACCATTAGCCAGACTCATCAAGAATAAAAGGGAGAAGACTCAAATCAATAGCATTAGAAATGAAAAAGGAGAAGTAACAACTGACACTGGAGAAATACAAAGGATCATGAGAGATTACTACAAGCAACTCTATGCCAATAAAATGTACAACCTGGAAGAAATGGACAAATTCTTAGAAAAGCACAACCTTTTGAGACTGAACCAGGAAGAAATAGAAAACATAAACAGAACAATCACAAGCAACGAAATTGAGACTGTGATTAAAAATCTTCCAACAAACAAAAGCCCAGGAACAGATGGATTCACAGGAGAATTCTATCAAATGTTTACAGAAGGGCTAACACCTATCCTTCTCAAACTCTTCCAAAATAAGCAGAGGGAGGAACACTCCCAAACTCATTCTACAAGGCTACCATCGCCCTGATTCAAAAACCAGACAAAAATATCACAAAGAAAGAAAACTACAGTCCAATATCACTGATGACATGGATGCAAAAGTTCTCAACAAAATACTAGCAAACAGAAACCAACAGCACATTAAAAGGATTATACACCATGATCAAGTGGGGTTTATCCCAGGAATGCAAGGATTCTTTAATATACGCAAATCAATCATTGTGATAAACCATATTAACAAATTGAAGGAGAAAAACCATATGATCATCTCAATAGATGCAGAGAAAGCTTTTGACAAAATTCAGCACCAATTTATGATAAAAAACCCTCCAGAAAGTAGGCATAGAGGGAACTTACCTCAACATAATAAAGGCAATATATGAAAAACGAACAGCCAACATTGTTCTCAATGGGGAAAAACTGAAACCATTTCCACTAAGATCAGGAACAAGACAAGGTTGCCCACTCTCACCACTCTTATTCAACATAGTTTTGGAACTTTTAGCCACAGGATTCAGAGAAGAAAAAGAAACAAAAGGAATCTTAATCAGAAAAGAAGGAGTAAAGCTGTCACTGTTTGCAGATGACATGATAGTATACAAAGAGAATCCTAAAGATGCTACCAGAAAACAAAACGAGCTAATCAACGAATTTGGTAGACTAGCAGGATACAAAGTTAATGCACAGAAATCTCTGGCATTCCTACACACTAATGATGAAAAATCTGAAAGAGAAATCAAGAAACACTCCCATTTACCATTGCAAGATAAAGAATAAAATATCTAGGAATAAACCTACCTAAGGAGACAAAAGACCTGTATGCAGAAAACTATAAGATGCTGATGAAAGAAATTAAAGATGATACAAACAGATGGAGAGATATACCATGTTCTTGGATTGGAAGAATCAACGTTGTTAAAATGACTCTACTACCCAAAGCAATCTACATATTCAATGCAATCCCTATTAAACCACCATTGGCATTTTTCACAGAACTAGAAGAAAAATTTCACAATTTGTATGGAAACACAAAAGACCCTGAATAGCCAAAGCAATCTTGAGAAAGAAAATGGAGCTGGAGGTATCAGGCTCCCGGACCTCAGACTATACTACAAAACTACAGTAATCAAGACAGTATGGTACTGGCACAAAAACAGAAATATAGATCAATGGAACAGGATAGAAAGCCCAGAGATAAATCCATGCACCTATGGTCACCTTACTTTTTCTTTCTTTTTTTTTTTTTTGTGGTACGCGGGCCTCTCACTGTTGTGGCCTCTCCTGTTGTGGAGCACAGGCTCTGGCTGCGCAGGCTCAGCGGTCGTGGCTCACGGGCCCAGCCGCTCCACAGCATGTGGGATCTTCCCAGACTGGGGCACGAACCCGTGTCCCCTGCATCGGCAGAGGGACTCTCAACCACTGCCCCACCAGGGAAGCCCGGTCACCTTATTTTTGATAAAGGAGGCAAGAATATACAATGGAGAAAAGACAGCCCCTTCAATAAGAGGTGCTGGGAAAACTGGACAGCTACATGTAAAGAAATGAAATTAGAACACTCCCTAACACAATACACAAAAATAAACTCAAAATGGATTATAGACCTAAATGTAAGGCCAGAAACTATCAAACCCTTAGAGGAAAATATTCGCAGAACACTCCATGACATAAATCACAGCAAGATCCTTTTTGACCCACCTCCTAGCGAAATGGAAATAAAAACAAAAATAAACAAATAGGACCTAATGAAATTTAAAAGCTTTGCACAGCAAAGGAAACCATCAACAAGACCAAAAGACAACCCTCAGAATGGGAGAAAACATTTGCAAATGAAGCAACTGACAAAGGATTAAAGGATTAAACTCCAAAATTTACAAGCAGCTCATGCAGCTCTATATCAAAAAACAAACAACCCAATCCAAAAATGGGAAGAAGACCTAAATAGACATTTCTCCAAAGAAGATATACAGATTGCCAACAAATACATGAAAGGATGCTCAACATCACTAATCATTAGAGAAATGCAAATCAAAACTACAATGAGGTATCACCTCACACCAGTCAGAATGGCCATCTTCAAAAAATCTACAAACAATAAATGCTGGAGGGGGTGTGGAGAAAACGGAACCCTCTTGCACTGTTGGTGGGAATGTAAATTGATACAGCCAGTATGGAGAACAGTATGGAGGTTCCTTAAAAAACTAAAAATAGAACTACCATAAGACCCAGCAATCCTGCTAGTGGGCATATACTCTAAGAAAACCGTAATTCGAAGAGTCATGAACCACAATGTTCACTGCAGCTCTATTTACAATAGCCAGGACATGGAAGCAACCTACATGTACATTGACAGGTGAATGGATAAAGATGTGGTGCATATATTCAATGGAATACTACTCAGCCATAAAAAGAAACAAAATTGAGTTATTTGTAGTGAGGTGGATGGACTTAGGATCTGTCATACAGAGTGAAGTAAGTCAGAAAAAGAAAAACAAATGCCGTATATTAATACATTATATGGAGTCTAAGAAAAAGAAAAAAAAATGGTTCTGAAGAACCTAGGGGCAGGACAGGAATAAAGACACAGATGTAGAGAATGGACTTGAGGACAAGGGGAGGGGGAAGGGTAAGCTGGGACCAAGTGAGAGCATGGCATGGACATATATACACTACCAAATGTAAAACTGATAGCTAGTGGGAAGCAGCTGCATAGCACAAGGAGATCATCTGGGATACTCTAGGTGTATCCCACCTAGAGAGGTGGGATAAGGAGGGTTGGAGGGAGATGCAAGAGGGAGGAGATATGGGGATATATGTATATGTATAGCTGATTCACTTTGTTATAAAGCAGAAACTAACACACCATTGTAAAGCAACTATACTCCAATAAAGATGGTAAAAAAAAAAGTTATCTGTAATAAAGTAGTGGTTAATAAGAGCATGGGCTTGAAACCAGAGTACTCTGTGGCTGAATATGGCTTTATTATGTATAAGCTGGTTCATTTTGACCAAATAATTTAATCTAAGTCTTAATTTCCTCGTTTGCAAAATGGGCATATGTAATTCTTGTGATTTTTAGCATTGTGAGGAGTGAAAGAGATGACAAGTAAAACCTGTCTCAAGATTATAAACTTTAGTAACTCTTGCTTATTATTAATATCAAAGAGAGACTACCTTTCCTGATAGGATGAAGCAAAGGAGGAAAACATGGTAGATTCTGGCAGGAACAGAGTATCAGAGGTTTCCATTTAAATAAAGAACTTCATTAGACTACGTGGAAAGCCCATATGCTTCAAGTTCTAAACAATCCTTACATAACACACCTTCCTATCCTGTGTTTATTTATTCCACCATGAAAGCAATAAATGAGGGGCTAAAAATGATCATAAATTCCTGCCTTGCTGCTGTTTCCATCTTTCAAAAAGTTATCAGGAACTGTTACTTTGATTTAGTTCTGAATAAAGCCCTTTGAAGTGTGAACTTAGGAGAAACTGATCATTTTAATTTTAAGATACCTAACAGCCTAGGAAAAAAGCCTTGTCCATAATTGTAGATGTTAAACTTCAGGGTGGCAGTTTAAAAAATTGTCTACAGATTGAGTACAAATTCATGTTCAGAGATTCTATAAAGAGTGAGGGATAGGTATCTATAAAATAAAGAATTCCAACAATGCAAACACAATTATCCTAAAAAAGAAAAAAATTAGAAAGTGTACTAAATAACTGCAGCACAGGGAGCTCTGAGCTTAGTTATTATAAAGACACACAGCTAAATTGTAAGGCAGAAAAACTCAGGAATGACACTGGAAAGGATGATAATTGTACTGCCTAATCTAATTGAGATGGAGAACGACCTGGATAGTTTAGGAAAATTCACCTGTATAAACCTGATGAAATTTCATAGGAATATTTATAAAGTGGGACTATGAGAAAACATGTAAGTTTGGATAGATAGACAATATATATGGTTTATATAGATATACACTGTGGCCATATAAATAAAATATAGCCCAGCATCATAAAGTCAATTGAACAAGTATAGAAATAGGCCTGGCTTAAAAGCAACTCATTTGAGAAAGATCACTGGGGATAAGCTGGTAGTAAACTGTCCCTATGCCATCAGTGTGTGGCAACTCTTCAAAAAGCAAATGCAAACTCAGGCTGCATTAATTGAGGCCTAGAAGGAATGGTGCTACCCTGGTTTCTGCATTGATTAGAAAATATTTGGAATATTGAGCTCAATTCTGAAAAGATTTAGAGAAAAACCCTAGTTCTCCAGAGGAAGGTTATCAGAATGATGAAGTATCCAGAAAGCATGTCAGATGGAAATGTTTGAAAGGTTTAGACAATTTAGGCAAGAAAGGAAAGATTTATGAGGTTCACATGTTGTCTTCAAATATTTGAAGGGTCATGGAGTAGTGCGGAAGAAGGCTTAGGTTTACTTTGTATAAGTTCAATTTTGCAGAACCAGTACCAGTGTGTAGTGTTTTAAGATTATATACAGGGCTATAAGGAAGCATACTGTTACTCACAAAGATTCTCGATTTATTGGAACTGCTCCTAAGGACGGGAATAGTCTTCCTGGTGAGGTAGTGAACATTTTCACTGGCAGTGTTCTGATAAAGGGTGGATGGTTAATTAGACTCTACTTTATCTCATCTGCTTCTCACAACAATTATGAAATAGAAAGTCATTTTCTTTTTACTAGTTGCTCGATAAAAGCAAAAAACATTCCTCTTTTCTTTAATCATTTTACACTTTCTAAGTCATTAAAAACTAAAACTGAAAAGGCACTAACCATTACTAATAGCTAAGAAGCAGGACTAGAGTTGTATTTGCTTCAAGAAAAAGGAAAATCCTAGGCTTTGAAGAGAAATTAGGTATAATAAAGAGCAAGTGTCACCCACCTCTAAAATCTCTTGAAATTGCCCAAAATTGCTCTTCACAATCTCCACGCCTCTTATTCTATCACTTCTCTCTCCCCGTCTAAACTGCATTTTCTTCATTTTGGCATTTCTTCTCTTTCAAATGCCATCTCCCTTATGCGATCTAATTGACTAGTTTTCAGTTATCTCCAGATTCTTTGAATTTCAGTAGTGATTTATATGTATCTTTTGCTCACTTAAGATGCTGCTTCTTTATATTTGTCCTTTCTACCTTATATACTAGACTTTCCTTAGCTTCCCTCTTGAGCCTGAGTTCCTTTTTTATTCATTTTAGTAAACCTCGTAGTACCTACTCATAGTTGCTAAATAAGGAAAACATGAATATCATTCATTAGGAGTGCAAAGCAAAAATGGTCTTGGAGACAAAATAGTAAATAAACTCGTAATATGTTATTCAAACTAGGCTTGAAAAATAATGATATTTTTTATACCATCAGCTATATGGTGGATTGTAAAACATGACTACAAATTCCTCCCAACTCTGTATGCATGCCCCTTCACAATGTGACTTTGTTGCTCTTCTCATCAAGAGGTAGAATCTGTTTCTTCACTTTGTTACGTTTGGGCTGGCCTTGTGACTCACTTTGACCAAGATATAGTGTCAGAATTAGGTTGTAGGAGTTCAGAGCCAAGGTCTAAAGAGGTCTTACAACTCTTTTTCTCATCTGCTTGAAACACTACCTTGAGATGTCTAGCCTGTGGGTGGAGGTGAAGCCATATGGAACAGAGATGAATCATCCCTGCTTAGAACCCCCTAGACAAACCACCTGACAACAACATGTTCAGTTGAGCCACCATTATGGGAGTGACCTCACGTGAGACCAAAAGACAAAACCCCCAGCTCCACCTGAGCCCAGCCCAGACTGTTCACCCATAGAATCATGAATAAATGAAACAATTATTATTTGAAGCCATTTAGTTTGAGGATGGGTTGTAACATAGCAATAAATAACCTGGACAGGCTACAAAGACAAAAGCCTTTAGTTAAATACACAGACAATTAGACTGAGAACACAAGTATCACTATGGGAACAATCAACTAATTACCTTATGCTAGAAGAACTACAGTGTGGCATAAGCAAATCATATAATCATATAATTCACATCTTTTTGTTCACCAATGTAAGAATGCACATGGTCTCTCAGGCAGCATTATTGAGTGTGTAGCACTATTAAATAATTGTAGAACATAAACAACCTTTTACTTCTTTACAAGAGAGAAATTTACAACTGTATCCAATTTTTATATGAACTTATCCCCCAAATGTATTTTTAATGAGTCTGCCATCTTTAATACATTCATATTAAACTTAAAACTCCAAATGAACTTCAAGTTTGGAAGTTTACTATATGAGATAGGTGGACTTCAAAGATGGCCTGCAATGATCCCTGCATCCTGGTATTCATGCCCTTGTGCGATTCCCATTGTGGCCTAGACCTAATATCATATTTATAGCCAATGCAATAAGGCAAAGTGATGTGATGTCACTTCCATGATTAGGTTACAATAGATTGTGATTTCCATCTTGCTAGCAGACTCTCTTTCTGGGTTTAATGAACTAAGCTACCATGTTGGAGAGGTCCACGTGGCAGGAATCTGAGAGTGTTCTCCAGCCAACTGGCAATGAGGAATTAAGGCTTTCATTGCAACAACTCTCAAACTGTACCTTGATAGAAGCCATATAAATAAGGTTCGAAGTGTATCCTTGACTATTTGAGCCTTCAGATGAGACCACAGCCCTAGCTGACACCTTGATTGCAACCTTATGAACAACCTTGCAGAAGCTAAGCCATGACTGAATTCCTGACCCATAAAAACTGAGATAGTAAATGTTCTTGCTTTAAGTTTTAGGGCAATTTGTCATGTAGCAAGAGATAACTAATATACTATGATAAGGGATAAAACTGTTGCTGTTGATGTGTGGGTCTTCTTTTTTCTATTTTGGCTCTTAGCCTTAAAAGAATGTATCATTATTTTATTTTTTTCTTTGTATATAAGATGTATCCAGTCTTCCCCTATCTCCTTGGAGTACTTTTTTGAAAATAGGTGCCAAGTTTCCTTCATTTCATCAAATATTTTAACAATATACAAATTAGAAGAAAAAGCCAAAGGGGAAAAAAGTTTGAAAATTAATCAGTCCCTCGTAAGTTATAAAAATTTTTCAAAATTACCTCATCTGTTATACAAATGCAGTACAAAATAAAATCTCAGTGTAATCTTTTCTGTAAGATTTTGTATTTCACTATGTGAATGCAAAGGCATATAATAAGTTCTATAATTTTGGTCTAATTCATCAAGTAAATTTAATATAAAGTATTTCAACTACTATAATTCACAATTGTCCTCTATAAATTTGGTCTTTTGTCTCATTTTTATATACTTTGTATATAATATGCATTCGATTTTATATTATATTGTGTTGTACTTTAAATTCCATATTAGGATTTTTGTTGATAACCAGATAGACATAGTCATTTACAATAATTATTTGGAACTAATTCTATATCCTTTCAGTCATTCATTTATTTATTCATTTGTTTATTTATTTAACAAGTATTTGTCAAACAACTACTATGATGAGGCAACTTGTAAGATTGAGAAATGTGTATGTGAGATAGCAAATGTACACTAAATAGCCCCCCAAAATAAGAGGTAGTGTTGAAATGTAAGTAAAATAAAGTTAAAGTGTATTAAAATTGATAAATTAACCAAAGTTCTTAGATGTGCCAGGAATAAATTGATGACTTATTGACAATGATTTTACATTAAGATATTGAAATAAATTTCTTTTGTTAAACTCATTTCATAGTATGGCTTGTTTAAATAAAAAATAAACACATATATGATAATTATAATCTCACAAGATGTAGGAAAAATTAAGTTTTGAGTTTCTTTAATTAAAAACAAAAAGAAAAAAGAAAAGCATTTGTTGAGATGGGCATAGTTCTTACTGTACTGACAAAAATGAAACTTCATTTTTAATTACTAATTTTCAACGAACTGAAAATCATAGGTATCATTCCAGTTACCTAAGCCATTAGCTTTTGAATTTTTCATCAATATGCAATATTTTAATATCTTACACCATAATATATGTTGAGAGTTGGGCACAGAGTGTCATTCTTCTATCCATATTAACTGAATATAAAAGCTATAACTCTTTTTAACCTAATAGTTGTTCCCACCTTTTTACTGAGTGTCTGTAGCATGACAGGTCCTCAATATGTGTCATCTCTAACTCTTACATGAATCCTGCAAAATAACTATTATTATTATGAATCTATTTTATAGATAAAGCAAATTTCCGAAAGATCAGTAAATTGCAGAAGGTCACTGAGTGAATTAGTAGCAAAGCTGTGATTCAAGTCTGCATCGGTGTGCCTTCAGTCTCTGTGTTTTTAATTCATATCATAATGTCCAGGGAGAATGGACTGTGAAATAAAATTCATATTTTATGGCAAAACAAGAAAAATTTAGACAAAAATTCTTTTCTGCCTTCTGGCCTCCTTTCTCCCACCACTGTGCATTGTGTATCTGCATTATCGTCCAGACCTCCCTCATGGGCAGAAATACCTGCTCAACCATAAACAGCAACATTCACCTAGCATCAACAAGACAGCTCCTTAAAAGATAACATTACTTCTTGATCTTGTAAGGGGTCACATGACCCACCATGATGATGCTTAGATCTGGATTATGTAAATTTCTCAATAATAAGTAATTTGATCTACAGCCATCTGTCTCAGAAAACTTATATAACTGTGCTTTGACTTCTATCAGGTGGAACAGTTCTCAGAGCTTTCTGAGATGCTCTTCCCAGGTTAAAATCCTCAAATTTGGCTCAAATAAAATTTTCTATTTCTTTGTTAGATTGACTGATTTAATTTTTTGTCGACAGGATAAAGCCCATCTTTCATTACACCATTTGATTTAGAAAGCTATGGAATTCTTGAGTAAAAAGCACAAAGATCTTGCCAGAATCTGTTGTTGATCCTACTTTCAGTCTATTGGTTGGACAAAGGAGTTTCCTAGAAAAGAAAATGAATCTGACCTCTACCATAAATCCTTTAAGTTGAAAGACAAGGACAAAATTTGTATCTGATAAGATCATCTCATCTAAAGATAGAGGAAATGAGCCATAAATTCAAGTTACTCTTTGTAAAAGTAAATTGTGCAACCGCATCTGGAATACTGCCTACGTTTCTCATTGTCATGTTGCAAAAAATTATACTATAGCTGTAGAAGAGGAACAAAAATAATAAAGGGGATGAGAAAGTTTAAGATAACTAAAATTAATAGATTCTAAACTACAGAGAAGAGGTTTGCTGAGGGATGGCAGAGGAATTAAGAAAGGTACATAAAGCAAGCATTTTGCTTTGCACATTATCATGTGCAACTATGACCTCAAACGGGAAAGGCAATAAGGGAATCAAATATTAGGCTGAATAAATCACTGATTTGACATTCACTTTTTATATCCTTTTTGTTGTCCTTTTGACTTTCTTTTACCTGCAGATGATTGCTGAGAAACCAACAGCTAAAAGTTCCTGACTTTTCAAGGAAGAGAAAAAATAATGGTGACAGTAAGCCAGGAGAAGACAAGGCAGATAGTGGAGGTGGTAATGAGTTTTGTACAGATAAAGGGACAGAAATATGAATGATGGGGAGATATTATGCATTTCCGTTGAGACTAGGGAAAAAGGGAAGGTCAAATATAAGAAGGGTGCCCTATGGGCTTAAGAGACCTAAGAACGATTTTTTTCAGTGGAATAATGTTTCAAAATTTTAGATACTCTGCAAGTTTTTCATAGAATGGTTTAGGTTCAGTACTACCCTGAAAAAGAAATAGCCTTCCAATGACCTTTTTCAGCCCATGATTAAAATTTAGTTTACTAGTTTTCTCATTATCTCTCAAAGTATGTGTAAAATAATGATTCTACCCTAATCTGACTTGGCTCTCTTAGCCTGGGAATTTCTGTTTTACTGTTTCTGTTTTCCTCTGGCCACAGTATTTCATTTTATCATGCAAAAAGTCAAAGGAGATAGATGATCTTTATCGTCTCCTATGCAACAGAGCTACTCACTTCATTTAAAGGGAAATGTGCATTTTCATGGAAATTTTGGCCTGTATTGATGAACTAAGAAAGATAAACTGCCACTATTAAACATAATAGCGACATACAAAAGAAAAAAGTCCTAGAAAACACATTTTAAAAAATAGTAAAATTTACACCGAAAGATAGCATATATAATTTAAGAATATACATACAGCCTAGATATTGGATAAATTAAATTTTCCAAGGATTTGTCACATATTTGGATTGTTATAAAGTTGAAAATCCCAGGACAAAGGTTGTGGAAGACAGGTTGAATACATAGGCCTTTGATAAGCATAATGACTTAATATGAAAAATCTAATTAGCTCAGTACCTTTTTATAAGTAGATATTAGTCATCTAATAAACATTTTTCAGTGGACATGTTAAGAAATGTCATAGGTTAGGTGTGATATCATTTTCCATGCTCTTTTCTTTCTTTTAATGTGACTATTTTGGGGTTCATTTTTTAATAACACATTTAAGAAATAATGATTATATTACATTTCTCCCAACTGGAAACCTGGAACGCATTCTTGACTATTTGTTTGCCAAAAAACATGGAGGCCTTGCAGATTTTTCCTCAGCAATGAATTGTGAATCTAAGCATCCTTCTCTATCGCTACTCTCAGTGCCTTCATGGGACCTGATATCTTTCATCTGACAATTATCAAGACTTGATATCTTGCCTCTCTTTCCCATCTTCCCCACAACACTCCCCCTCTGTACAGCACCCACATTTCCCCTTAAGTCCTTTAATTTACACTTGCAAGGGGAACAGGAATATCTAATGCACACAGATGATAAAGAAACGGAATTTGAGAAGAAACAATCAAATGGGTGGGGAAAAAGTAAAGAATACGATGCAACCAGAGGAAAGTATTGACAGTAAAAAGTTGGGCAAGTAAACAGTTGTGCAATTATGTTGATGAGGTTCAGGGCGGGCTGCCCCAGAAGGTGCCACTTTGGCACGAGGAGTATTTTGAAATGTAGATAATCGAGGCCCAACAGATGCAAGGAGAGCTTTATACCACCCTCTTAACTGCCTAAAACCACTTAGATAGAGGGCCTGGTCCAGGAAGAGAGCTAACATCAAAGATAATTACAAAGACTAAGAGCTAGGTGCCTAAGCTTGCAGGGGGCAGGGGGCAGGGCCTTGAGATCAAATTCGTCTGTGCCCCATTGTCTCTGTAAGGCTTGGCAAACATTTGTTTACCAAACATTTGCTCTTCCTATCCTCCTATGACTTGTCTTCCTTCCTTCTGAAACCCCAAACCCCACCCGCTTCTTCTCAGCTCAAAATGGCATATAAGCTTCAGTTGCCTGCCTGTCAGTGAGAGCCTCTCGTTGTCTTTTTGGGGCTCCTGTTGTACATAATTAGATTTTTTCCTCCTGTTAATGTCTTACGCCAATTTAATTAACAGACCAGCCAAAAGACCCTAGAAGGGTA
This sequence comes from Aethalodelphis obliquidens, assembly GCF_003676395.1. Lineage (NCBI taxonomy): Eukaryota > Metazoa > Chordata > Mammalia > Artiodactyla > Delphinidae > Aethalodelphis > Aethalodelphis obliquidens. The sequence continues at coordinate 45,255,752 of NW_020837945.1, read as the reverse complement.
GCGGAAAGTTTTTCCTCCCTTACAATGTCATGGATGTTAGAAAACTCTATTAATTCCTTTGTTTGACTGAACAATGTTTTTTTCACACTGCTGCTGAGCTTTAGGAACATGACCTAATGGGGTTAAGTAACAACAGAGTAGTACAGGCGAGGGGCACAAAGAGGGAAGTTATATTACAATAGCTTTTTCTCATAAAGCATTTTTATTTTTATGATTTTTCTGAAGATAGTAAATGATCACTTAGCATATTGTTTGAAAGCTGAAATAGTCAAAGATGAATAATTATAAAAGGGACACTGATGTTAATCCTATACACCTATACATCTTCTGTCTTTGCCAAAAAAAATGAATCCCATTATGACATACTAGAGTTTAGACAGAGTAGGGAGGCCGTGATATTAAAATAGTCTCTTTAATCGTTATGGTTTGCTTTGGCAATATCTGTCATACTTTTTTTCAGGATAAAATTATATTTTGGTTAAAAAAACCCAAACACTAAAGATAAACTGAATTTATTTGTCTTGCTAACTAAAGAATGTCACTAGCACTGGCCATCCAGCTCTATAAGGACTGAGTTATTAGCCACTGCAGCCACTGACCTTTAAGACACCCTGAAAGGAGTTCAGGGCAGAAATCAGGAATGAAGGTACTCTGTGTTCTGGGAAAACTGGCAGAACAAGTCTTCAACTAGTTAGATATTTTCTGGAGAAAATTTTTATGAACCTGGATTCTTGTATCTTCCCATACTTAGAAAAGCACTAAAACCATTAACTAAGATATCTGTTCCTCTTCATGACTATGACTAGCTGCAACCTTCTACCAAGTTGTGAGATGTGCGCTTGGTTGTACGTATCCCACTTGCCAAATCCCCCTTTACCTCTTTGGAACAGTTTCTCAGAGCTATCTGAGAGGCTGTCTCCCAGGGAATAGTCCTCAGTAAGACAATGAATGAACTCAACTCGCAGTTTTTAAATTGTGTAGTTTTGGGTTTTTTTCAGTTGACACTTTGCACACTTCAGACACTTGATTTTTCTCTCTCAACAGATTTCAGACATTGGTGTTTAAAATATGCACAAAACTCTACAACAAGAAATACTTCTCCTGTACCTACATGAGTATGGAACAATGCAGTATGAAAGGTCATACCATTGTTTTCTCAGGGGCCAGAGGAAGAAAGCCAAATATAGGGTGCAATGGAATTACTCAATCTCCTCTCTTTTCTATTCCTCTGCTGTCTTAAGAAAAAGAACCCCCAAACTAATGGATATAACGCAATCACTCTTTTCAATTATGCCTTTAATGCCTATTGACGTGCTTTATGTTCATCAGAAGAGAAGAGAGAATCTGGTTCCATTCCAGGTTCTTAATCTTTCTGATAAGACAAACTCTTTGGCTGTGAGCATCAAGATTTAAGTGTATAGGACCCTAGTGTCAGCTTTCAGAGGGAAAATAGGCCATGGAGGAGATGAGATGATCCATGGTGCATAAGGAGTGAAATGACATAAGGAAGGGGTCTCTCCAAATTTCCTGGAATTCTCAGTGTAGTGCTAGCTCTCTGTGAAATAGTCAGCTTCTTGGGTGTAGTCACCCAGCACCTTGAGTTTAGAAGTGCTCTGCTGTTTAATGCTCTGTTGTCACTGTCTTGAAATTCTTAATAGTCTTTTTAACAAGGAACTCTACATTTTCATTTTGCACTGGTCCCTGTAAATTATGTAGCCAGTCTTTCTGGTGAAGAAGAGTTTTGAAAGGAAGAAAGCCTTCTGGTGTTTGCAAAGACATGATACCCAGCTGGAATGGTATGTTCTGCTCTCTCTAAAGGATTACACAGATATCCAGCATCTAGAGGAGGACAACACCCCCCTTCAGGATTCAGCCTTCCTTCTCTATTTAGTAGCACATTCCCCTCCCCTTTTTAGCTGCATGCATGGCTGCCCAGTCAGAAATTATATTTCCAAACTCTCTTGCATTTAAGTGTATCCACGTGATTGCATTTGGACCATTGAGATGTGAATAGACATGTTTGCAATTTCAGGTTATTGCCTTAAAGACAAAGCTAATTGTCCTAAAGGCAAAGGCAAAGAGCCCAAACTCTTTCCTTTTCCTTCTCATAGACCAAAAGGTAGATGTGCTGGTGACCAGCTTTGACCATTCAGAGGATAACATGCTAGGGGAGGGCAGAGCAAAGAGTAGAAGGAACTTGGGTCCTTTCAAGACCTTTTGCATGAGAGCTCCTCTGCCAGCATGGATTACTCACCTTGGGTCAAGGACTTGCAAGAGAAACACATTTATATTCTGGGGTCTCTTTGTTATATTGGCTTGGCCTGTGCCCTAAGTAATGTACAGAAGAAATTCTTGGGGTCTGGTTCATAATAAGTTTGTATTTATCCAGAATAATTGAATAATATAGTGTTCTGAGTATTTGAATATTCTACATACGGAAATTATTAGTTTGCATTAAAATGATATAAAACTATATTGAACCTAATTTTATACTCAGTGAGTCTCAGAACACTGCTGGATCTTGCAGGACCTCAAGGTCATCACTGTGAATACTAATTACAGTGTATGTCTGTAGACATTGGGTTTTAAGTAAATCTGTAATAACCTATGACAAACTCCTGAAGTTGCATTTCCAAAATAAATTCCTCAATCACTCTAGTTTCATTGTAATTTGTCTCAATACTGAAAGGATGACTACAGGATGTTAAAAATAACTTTCATGGATTTTCTCATTGTTTGGAAACTGAATTTGGGCACTTGCAATACTTTTTAAAACAATAACATCATATATACAAAATAATTTTACTTCTCATTTTAAAAAATTTTTCAGTGACTAAAACTGCTAAGATTTAAAATTGTATGTTGATAAACCAGTTACAAAACCATTAAGGAATCGTAACTTCAAAAGTGTAGACTTTATGTTTACCTGCCCCAATGACTCTCTCAATGCGTATTCTTGAGGGATCGATCTCCTTTGCAAATTCATGGACTGCTAGGGATGGGTCTTCATATGTATCTGGATCTATGTAAGTTTTAATTCCTGGGAAGTGTACTGCAACAAAATAAAAGACTGAATTAGTTCAAGGGTATTCTAGTAATCAAACATCTTGTGAATATTTGAAATGAGGAGTGACGTACTAAAGTAGTCATTCTTTTTTTTAACTGAACTATAAATGACTCACAATATTATGTTAGTTTCAGGTGTACAATGTTTTACATTGTATTGTACAATGTAATACATTGTACAATGTATTTTTATACATTACAAAATGATCACCACGACAAGTCTAGTTACCACCTGCCACCATACAAAGCTTTTAAAATTTTATTGACTATGTTCCCTGTACTTTACATTACATATCCATGACTCATTTAATAACTGGAAGTTTGTACCTCTTTTCTATCGGATAATTGCTTTACAATGTTGTGTTAGTTTCTGCTGTACAACAAAGTGAATCAGCCATATGCATACATATATGTGTTTTTGTTTTCTTCAGGAAAATATCCAGAATTGGAATTGTTGGATTGCATAGTAGTTCTACTTTTACTTTTTTGAGGAACCTCCATACTGTTTTTCAAAGTGGCTGTACCAATTTACATTCCTGCCAACAGTGCATGAGGGTTTCCTCTTCTCCACGTCCTTGCCAACACTTGTTCTTTGTTGTCTCTTTGATAATAACCATTCTGACATGTGTGAGGTGATACCTCATTGTGGGTTTGATTTTCATTTCCTTGATGATTAGTGATGTTGAGCATCTTTTCATGTGTCTATTGCCCATCTGTATGTCTTCTTTAGAAAAATGTCTATTTAGCTCCTCTGCCCATTTATTAGTCGGGTTGTTTGTTTTTATGAGGTAAGCATTCTTGTTACTTAAATTCAATTCTCTTTTCTATTTTTGTCTCCCCCCCACCCACTTGCCATCCCATTAAAGCTTTGAATACTTGGACTCAAAATTTTATTTACCTAATTCTCGATGTAAAATGACCTGGTAATTTCAGAGAGAGTGAGCTGACAAGTTCCATAAGACACATTTTTATTATATTTCTGTAAAACGTTTAATCAGCTCACTTAGCCACTAGTACCCATATATTTTACATTTGATCTAGCTCAGGACATGGGGGAAACAAAGCATAAACCTTCTCCCCCTCCAAAAAAAAAAAACAACAATCCCCTTAGAGTCCCTCCTGGACCTTTGTACTCTAAGGCACTAGGTTTTCCTGAACTCATGTCCTAGTCCTGTGGTCTCTCCCCTTCCAGAAACTCTTAGGCAGTAAAGCACAGACTCCATGGCACAGTGACAGGGAGGACCACGACACTGTGGAAACAGCCCTGTCCTGCGTTCTTGTATTTGCTTCCATGGCCAAATTGCACATTGTCCTGGAAAGGACCCATTGTCTACCCTGGAGGGGAGGATAAGAATCAAAGGTCCAAATCTGGTCGCTGACCAGATGTAGCTGTTCCTCTTTCCCTGGTGGGTGCTCACAGCCCACAGGCAGGTAGGAAGATGAATAGGGGTGGCTAGAAAATTGGATGTCTGGTTGCATATTAATTTGCAACTTCTTCAGTATGTAAAGTAGTCACAGACTGCCTGTGGATATTCCTCTGTTTTGCTCACTGGTTTCTGTTTTCCACATCAGGTTGCTAGCTCCTGGAGGACAGGAGATCATTTCTTATACATCTTTGCACCTTTCCAAATACCTTAGGTGTAGTTTTATAGGCAATAAACACACAGCAAACCTTTACTGAATACGAATTAGTAAGGATTAAAAGATCAATGCTAAATTTGTGGCAGAGTAAATTATATCTGGTTTTGCTGCTTCTTAGATTTTGAAAACCATACAACACCCTGAATTAAGCATTGCATAGGTCTCCTTAGAAACATGCTCTTGCAAGAATATCTCAAAAGCAAACAAACAAAAGGCAATAAAATGAGTTTAGAGGAGGTGATGAAATGCCCATTATTAGCAATAATTTGCTTCATGAGTTCTTCTATGCCTGTTGTCTTCTTTCATTACTTTTTGCCTCCTGTCTTCTAGTACTGGATTTGAGAAGATTAATACTTCCCAAAAGAGCTCCAGAAAATCATATTTCTCGATAGATTTGACTGATTCTGAAATGCCATGCTTTTCTTGACTTCTCAAACTCAAGAATTTGACTTTAGATTGGAGGAAACAAGAACAGATCATTTGTACCTCTAGTTCATATTCTTCAGGATATTTTTGTAACAGTAGGAGTTGTGATTTCAGATTGAATGCTAGAAGCTCAAAGGCTACTATGAGATGATTAGTAGTATCATATTGATAACATTACTTTATGCACAGGTAACAGATGCCATTTATTAACTCATACATGGTTTTAACATTTAACCATTCAATAATTTAAAGTGATATACATTCTACAGAATAAACTGATTAGTTAGTATCACTTTTCTTTTTTTTTTTTTTACAATATATGTAGTATAGGAAAAAAAAAAAAACCCAAACTTAGTTTCAATTTTGAATATCTGGTTACTACTTATTCGTGTCTTCTTAAACATCTGTTTGTTATCTTTCTTCTATTGTACCTGGCTGCCTCAGGTTATTTTCATTGCTTCTTGCTGGGCCCATCTGGTTTAGTTTATGCTAAACTGCTAGCTGGAAAACAGGTAATAAATACCTCAGGAGCATCTTCTTCTTTTGCAGTTCAGTACTGAATTCACTGCAGTGAATCTTAGGGTTGCTCAGCTTAAGTCATTGGTCCAAGTGTCTAGATCCAGGTTTCTGCCTCTGTCTACATTACTTTCAGCTCATCCTTTGCCTGGTATCAGCTGTCTCGGCTCTCCCTTCTCTGCCAGGGCAGTGAGCCTCAAACTCTTTGTGAAAAGAACCACCTAGGAGAGCTTCCTGAAAATGCTTATGTCTTAGCCCTACCCTGGACCTTCTGAGTCTGAACTTTGGTGAGTAAGGGTGAAACATTCTAATGCAGCTTGTCCTCAGACCTCTCTCTGAGAAATCACATGAGCCTTAAAAATAGCCCTAAAGCATCCCTCTAGTTTATAATTTCCTCACTTAAATCCTTTCCGTTAGCTGGAGGGTAATATAGATCGAAAAGTCCCTTATAACTTGAGCTCAATTTGAAATAGAAGATGAGTTTAAATAGTTAAACAACTTGCCTCACATATTATCTCTATACTGTGGTTAATTAGAGAACATCCCTTTCTTGTTAATTCAGCGTCTCATGCCAGAGAATCTGTCTTGACAAAGTAGTTTGCAATTTGGAGGTGGAGGTGAAGGTGGGTGTTGGGGAGGAGATGGTGGCAATTATCAAACCAACTATAGTGGTAATTATAGCTTGCTTGGGAAGAGATCCTTCAAATGAATATAACCTTGTAGTCAGCTCAAGGATTTCATACATATTCTAAGAGTTAAAGAGCTGATTTTCTTTTTTAGTGTTAATGAATTGTAAATTGATTTGTTATATGTTAAATGACAGTCCCTGTAAGAGGGAATAAGAATTCCTTAATATTTCTATGGCTAATGCTCCACTAAATAAAACCAACTAATGTTTTGGAGCCATTGTGAATGGTAAATAACTAGATATAATCAGTCATCTTGTATTTTTAGCATATTCAGTCTGTTGTGTTTTCCAGCAAGCAGAATTAGGAAAAAGGTATTATCATTTAATGAGAAGCAGGTGCAATTTCCACCAGCAAACCTAGAAACCAGATGAAAAGTCTTAATGCTGAAAGGTTGGAACTGAATTTCTTTGGCTTTCACAATTCATGGATACAAGTTTAAAATGAACTCTTGAAGTGCTGGAACAGTAGAAAATCATGGAATACAGTCACTGAACTACTTACAATGCCCATTCTGTAAGTCCTTTCTTCTCTTCTCTTCTGACTTCATTTTGGCCTTTATATACCATTGACATCTTTAAAAAAGGTAAACAGAATCTTATTTTAGTAATTATGCAGGATAAGAACCAATATTAATTAAAATACTTATCACCCATAGGCAAAAGTTATAAAGACCACTTTTAAGAACATATTTATAACATATGAAAATACTCCATAGAAGGTTTTTTTAATACATCAAAATTAGCCCCAGATAGGAATAAAATACTCTCAAGTGGACTGATTGATCCAAATGATAGGAAGCTTAGAAAATATTTAATAACAAGCAATAACCATCATGTCTTTCCTTACATGGTCTCTAATAGCTAGAGTCGATGAAATGCATTAAAAGTCACAATGGAAAAATTGTTTTTGATTCAGAATCTCAGAAATTTAGACAACTGTCTTCCAGTTTCAGTGCTAAACTGCATTTTTTTGTTTTTAATATTAGAAATGTGGTGGAGGCATGTTCTATGCTTTCTCGGAAGAATCACGCTCTGAAGAATGGGCAGGTGCTTATCTCCTGTGACTTCTTCAACATGAAAAATTCGGCAACATCCATATTATCTGACAGCTCATCAAGTTGCTAATTCCAAATGGTTAAACAGAACACATCTGTGGTGCACAACCCAATCTTTCAGTGTGAATTTGGTCTCAGATCCTATGACAAATTGCATATTTATTCAGATACGTCTTACAATTTCCATAGAATAATTTCCAGTGAATGCTCCCCTAGCATAGTGCTTAAAAGATGCTCCAGAATGAATTATTTTATCTTATGTAATTGAACTTGTTTTTTTCCAGTATGTAGAATGTTAAGGCAGTTTCTGATGTCACATAAATTGGCAAACATGGAAATTGTACTAAATTATTTTCAACTTTCAAGTTTTTGGTTATTATTAAATCTTTTTAAAAATGGTATTCAAATTCTGCTTCAGGAATCCCAAATAAAGATAACAGTTGAGCCCAAATCTCCGGTTTATTAGGCCAATTTTATTTAGCCTACAATGACTGTGAAGTCTTCTTTTGTCATATTTATGTGTAAAGGCAGTATTTTCTGATATTTTAATGAAATGTTTTTCTACATGTGTATGTGCTATTTAAATCACTGTTTGCTGAAATACTCTGTGAGGAAATAAGGCCTTAGCTCATGTTCTACAAATACATAAAATACAACTTAAAAATCAGAACCAATTTTGCTACATGTTGAATCACTATTAAATAAAATAGAATTTGAATCAATTTCCATTATGAACTTAGAGGCATTCTTTAAAATTGACAATAAATATGACACTGCTATTAAAATGAACTCTGAGACACTATTAATTGCAAGAGTCATGCTATGTCTATTAATACACCTGAAAATTTTAAGTGAACATAGGGGTAAATGTGCCCCTCTTACAATTAATTTCATAAGGCAGTCACCATTTCAACTTAACCACATTAGAATATCCTCGTGTTTCTTTGTTCCTTGATAAATCCTATAAAGTGGATTTGTTATAACTAAATCTGATACACTCTTAACAGGTAGCAGTTACATTTCCTCAGGGACCCACACTTGATAAGTGTCTAAGTAATTGTCAATTTATTGATATATACTTCTAGTCTGCTGTCAAAATTTCAGATATTTTTTCATATATGCATATCCTCTATAATTCTGTAATGATTTTTTAAAAATATTGGTATGTAAGAGTTTTAAAAATGAATAAAACAAAGGGTGTTCATAGTTGCTGAACTACTGGCTCTGAAGGTAATTTCTGGGCATCATCAAATAATCAGGGTTTCCCAGTAGAGCTGGTGTACTTTAGCTGGAGTCAGTAAGGATGTGTATTGTTTCACTGGCATTATTATTACAGTTTTAAATCATGACACTGATATTTTGCTGTATCAGGAAAACTCTCAAGGTATTTTGTGCCACTATTGATAATCTAGATGGAATAATTTCCCCTTGTAGGAGTGAAAATATGATCTGAAGACTTCACAATTTCTGACAAAAGTCTGGGCCAAATATCAAGGGCTCAATAAGAAATGACACTTATTCTTTTAAATAATTTCATACACACTATCTTCATTCACATCTCTGCATTGTCAGTAACTGGCTCATGGAAACAATCTAATATGTTTAAAAATCAATAAAGCATTTTAATGCTTTGTGATACCAAACTGTGTAAAAATAGAAATCTAAGGTTTAGATGGATGAAGCACTTTGACCAGCTAGTTGAGATTCAAGTCTAGGTCTTTTGCTACATTAAATTTATTGTTATTTTAAATTTTCATCCATATTACTCTTAGGCGGAAAAATAACTTGATTTATACAACCATTAATATAGTTCTAATATAGATCCTTTCAATATTTAATGGATAGAATAAAACATCTCTATAATATTAAGTTTATAAAGCACTTTATATATATTGTTCAGTTTCTCTGTTGAATTATTTTTTTTTCCAAGCAAAATCCCTTTAATGGTATAATTTGATTGCAGTAAAGGAAAAACCCAGACGTAACTCATTAAGTAGGATTTTATCACTCATTGTTTTCAAAGCTTCCATATTCAGGGAACTGTTGACACAGAGAACTTGCCGTGGTGGTTCTATTGCCACATAGAGTTCACTGTCAGAGTGGAATCTGCCTTGACCCCTTTTTCTCACACGTATACTTTGCTAAGTTTAAAAGCCCCTGAACACACAGTGTATAAGAAGAATGGCTATTCACAAATCTTGGAAATACTCTGGTATAATTCAGTTACCTTCCAGTGATTAAGAAGAACAAAGTAAGAATGACGAGGAGAGTGAATCCTCCCACGGCCGCGGTGGCTATCACGAGAATCTGCCCCTGTTCCGCTGCCATGTCAGAAGCTGAAACACAGGTATGATATTAGCATATCTCTGGGTGACGTTTCACTACCGAATTGTTTTACAACTTAGTCTATGCTTGAAAATATGGTAATGCATACCAAAAAATCCCACCACATTTGCCCTTTATTTGGCACACAAGATGCAAACCCCAAATGAGGGCTGAAGACTGAGGTCATAACCTACCACATAACCCTTTCTTCTTTTTTGCAAAAATACCAAGAAAGCAGATGGATTCCTGGTACCCCTCATTTTAAGATTAAGTAGGTTTTGCAAAATTAAATCAGCAGACGCACTAAAGGATTTTGTTTATATAATTGCTAAGTTATTTACTTGAACACTTTTGCCAACTGTTGGGCTACACCCTGCAGGCCTGCAAACCTTGTAAATGCCCAGCTGAGAGACAAAAGAAAGAGCCAGAAGACAGTGACAGAGACAGCGATGGTTTATTGGCTAGGGATTCTTACGAGTCTGTAAGTCCTGGAGTGACACCCCATTGTGGACAGCAGAGAGCAGACAGGACACAGTAGCAGCCTTCACTATAGAGGCGGGGTGGTGCTACCATTTATAGGGGGAATTGACTTCAGGTTGGCTCATCAGTTACCAGGGAAATCAGCAGCTGGTACAGGTGGCAAGCATGTAGGCAATTACTGATTAAACCCTATAATTAAGAGGATTGTATAGGCATGTGAGTAGGGTGTAGGTGAAGCATGGGCTGGTCTAGCAGTGGGTGGACAGAGAGTAAGAGGAGAGCCATCTTGAGTGGCCTGACCATCCACCAACAGGCCAGGCCCTACAGACTGTTTTGATGTCTGTTTTCACAAAGTGAAAAGGCTATTATTGCACAATTTAAGAACAAACTTCTTTATATTTCAAAGAACTTAATTCAAACATCAAAGTTACGAATTCCCACCTCTAGAGCACAAGGGTATACATAGTAGTTGCTTAGATGTTTGACTAGCAGTCATTGAAAAAATGACATTTAAAAGCTTCCTTGTTTCAGGAAAAGTATAGATTATGTATGATAACAGCATATTACTTCTCTCATTTACAGAACTGTATCAAAACTGCAAGGGCTGCATGTTTCACTAACCTTCCAGGAATCTTTTAAAATATCTTAGTTCAATTAATTCATTAGCACTTTTCCTTCTCTGTATTACTGAAGTTTTAATGAGATACAATTTTATTGGACAGCATATGGGCAATTGCTTAATAATAGAAGTAAGGAAACTGAAGCTCAGTGAAGTTAAAGAACTTGATCCAGCTCACACATGACTATCACCAGAATTCAGGCTTTACATATTTGTTTCATTTCTCCTTCCTATGCTATAACTTGCAATAATAATTCAGTTAATTAACAATATTCTAAAACATTAAATCAATCAGTGCCTCCAATATCCCTTAACTTAAATAAAACTTGATTTTTATTTAGATTACTATAAAAAATGATTAATCAGTTGAAAGCAGCAAACTGAATCAAAGAAAGAATATAACTGAAAAGCAAACTGCTTAATTCTCTACCATAATAATTTAAATTTATTAAACCTGGGTACTTTCCGTAGCAGTAGATCCTTTTTCTGGGAATCAAGTACGGGGTAAACTATGTGCAAATCATAGCCAGAGTAATAACTTTCTCATAAAAATGACATATCTACTAGAGAATATCTAAACCTTAAATGCTATTGTTGAGTCAGTAAGAAACCAGTTAAGCATTTAGGAGGCTTTTTAAGAAATCTAAATGTAAATAAAAACAAAAGTCATTTATGTTCAGGTTTTAGTAAGAAATTTACTAAACCTTGGAATTAGACCTTAGACACTATGATTTTTTGTCTTTTTTTTTTTTTTTTTGCGGTACGCGGGCCTCTCACTGTTGAGGCCTCTCCCGTCGCGGAGCGCAGGCTCCAGACGCGCAGGCTCAGCGGCCATGGCTCACGGGCCCAGCCGCTCCGCGGCATGTGGGATCTTCCCGGATCGGGGCACGAACCCGTGTCCCCTGCATCGGCAGGCGGACTCTCACCCACTGCGCCACCAGGGAAGCCCGGTCACTATGATTTAATCAAGATATTTTCAGGCAATCTATTTCAGTGTTGAGTTGTAGCACACAATCTGTGTAGAGACAAGTTAAATAGTTGAATCTTATCCAATAAATAACGTACTGAAGGTATTTTATTAGGTCCTCACTGGATTTCCTAATCTTCAAAATAACACTGATACCATGGGAATTAATGTGTGCTTTAAAATGTCACATTTTCTCATTGAAAATTATTGAATAACAAATTGTAAGGAGTAGATGTTATAGAAAACATTAACTTTTTGAAGATAAAGGAGGTAGCATTTAAACAGAAAACATTATTTACTTACCAACTGGTGTATTTGTAAAATATATAGTTCAAGAGTTTTAAACCTAGAGCATGTATCTTCATGGAAGCCAGGTAGCAAGTGGTTTATTGACACCATGTATTCAAAGTTCAGATGGTGGAGATGATTACGTAATTGGGTGCCTTTGGAAAATCAGATTACCTCATTATAGAAAATTGTGTTGTTTAATTTAAATAATTGCTCAGTAAAATGCCAGTACTACTAATATATCTTCTTTTTCACCCTTGTGATTACATATTTATGAACTTTGCTTCAATTAAAACTTTAATAGGATAACAGTATTAAGATGTGACACTTTGAAAAATGTGTATTTCTGCATAATTGTTTCTTAAACATCTGTATTAGGAATTCTAAACACTCCTCTGTGGAGAATATTATATATATATATGTATATATATATATATATATTTGAAAATAAGTCATTTGAAAATAAGAGTATATAATGTGATGTACTATTATACTGATAGTAAAGTTCTCTGGATGATGGGGCTGGGTTGATTATGAAAACATTATGAATCTCATCATCATCATCAACAATAGCCATATGTACTCAATAGTAAACTATCCTCTAGCAGTATGCCTAGTGCTTCAAATTCATTATCAAATTTATCTGCACAACATCTTAATAGGTAGGTACTATTATTATTCCTAGTTTAAGTGGTTATATTACTTGCCTAAGGTCACACGACTTGTACACAAGAAAGCTGGCCACCCAACCCTGATTTATCAATCTCCAAGTCCATACTATTGCCACTATTTTGCACCACCATTTACACTAACAGAACAACTGGCTTGGGGCTCTTCTGTGTGTTCTAGAACCATCATGGCCTTGCTTGACCTTGGTTTTATGTCTGTAAAAATGAGAATGTTGAATTAAATATTCTTAACACAATCCTTCAGAGCAATTTTACTATGATATTGTGTTATTCACTAAGGCTGCAATCAAATACTGGGAAGAACAAGATTTGCCATATGGAAATAAGAGGAATTCATAGGACCTGTGCTTCAGCTCTTGGTCTGGATAGGGATAATTTCTGCCTTTTTATTGTATTAATGTAGCCAAACACAGGTCTCTGACTTTATCTCAGGATAAACTCCAAAGCCCTTAACTTTGTTAACAAGGCTCTCTATAAATGGCTCTAGCATATATCTCCAGATTCATCTCTCATCATTCTCTAACCATGCTAAATTTCTGCCAGTTCCTTCAATGCGCTGGACTTTCATGGTCAATTCCTAGTCAATCCTCCTACATGAACATCACATCATTTTCTGGTTGTTTAGATTTTGTTAGGTCCCTAGATATATGTTCCCATAGACCCTTGTACTACTTTTATCCATAAATTTCTATCATGTTTTATTGAAATTACCTTTTTTTGGTAATCTTTCTATTAGATTGCAAATCCTATTGCAGGGACTTTATTCACTATAATATCTATAATATGTTGAATGAAGACACCCTTTCCTCCTCCCCCTCCCCCAAAAGGAATTTGTAGGTGTAACTGAGGACCTCAGTCATCCTGGATCAACTGGGTGGGCCCAAATCCATGAAAAGAGTCCTTATAAGAGACAGGAGAAGAGAAAATAAAGAGGAGAAGGCCAGAGACAGAGACTAGAGTTATGCAGCCACAAGCCAAGGAATGCCTGGAGCCACCAGACAGTGGGAGAGGCAAGGAAGGCTTCTCTCCTAGAGCCTTAGGGGAGAGTATGCTTCTGCTTCTGGCTTCCATAACTGTGAGAGAACGAATTTGGTGTTTTAAGCCACTATGTGTAATTTGTTATGGTAACCCTAGGAAACTAATACAGTATTTGACCTACAGAGTTTGATACATGGTAGTAGCTCAATAAATATTTGTTTGTGTGAATGGTTTGAATGGTTGTGTGCATTGGATGATTCCCGTATAAAACAGGTCAGATTAACCTAGGGTAATCCATATTCTTGCCTTCCACTTGATATGTAGAGATTTACCTTGAAGGTAGTAACATTATGTATATGAAGTAAGTCTATCCAACACTATTTTAATCAGAGGACTCTAATTATTCTGTATTATTGGAGATAATGCTTCCTGGAAGGCAGGGACTACTAGAAAGAACAGACTTCTACATTTGATCAGGTTGAGTAGATTAAGTTTATAAATGTGAATCCAAGGTTAAGAATTTATTAGTTCATTCAATAAATGTTTATTGAGCACCTATTACATGGCAGGCACTGAGACGGACTCTAGGGATACAGTGGTAAACAATAAACACTGTCCTCCTGGATTTACCGTCCAGTGGGGAAGATAAACAATGAGCAAATAATTACGAGTCTACGAACTGTTACAAAAGAGAAACTGTAAGGTGCTCTGGAAGAGAATAAACAGCCTTTGACGGTGAGTCAGCAGAGTGGGAGTTTGGAAATATGATGTGTTGGAAGAAGGAGGAGGAGGGGAAGGAAAAGCAATAGGAGGAGGGAGACAGTGAGGAGTTGTTCCTTGTTTAGAGGTCTCAAAGACTTGATTAATGTAAACAGACACTTCGACAAATAAACCATAAAATCATCTACCAAGTGGATTCCATAAAAATAAGTATAGCTACAAATTCCTCTGTTGTGAAAACTTTTCTATAGTACCACCTATTCATGTTTTCAATCCTGAGAAGAAGCTTGCTTATTTCTAATTAGTTTTGTAGGAGAAATGTGTATACAGAGCAAACCTGTCCTTCAGAGGTAACACAATAAGAAACACAATAATCTATGGTAAGAAATAAAATTCAATTGTGACTAGGTGATTGGGAATGTTCCTTTGCTTAATGGAATGAGGTTGTAGTCTTAGAAAAAGATAAGTATATTAAAATGATATATTTCATTCTATGGTTTGGAAAGAAGCATACTTCCTTAAGAGGAAGAAATTACCCCAAAAGAGTTGCAAATTTGTTACTGAGCAAGGACTTAGTACCTACCCAATGCCTGGCATAAGTCAGGATGACATTATTAAGTGAGGTTTGCTTTAGATATTGCTATTTAAAGAGAAAAAAGTGAAGCTCTTTACTTGGAATCCAAATACTTAAAAAAAATAGATTTCATGTCTTAAGGAAAGTATGAGGGAAAAGCAATTTGGCTATTTTTAACCAAAGAATTTTCTTCTATGGAGGCATATGATTTTGTCTCACTGTAATCAAGATTATTCTAGTTTATATTTACATTTCAAAGTAAAATCTGTTATTTGTATTCTGTGTCATTTTCTATGCAATAGCTTTTTAAAGTTAACTCTTTTCTGTTTTAACATCTTTTTAAAGTTACGGAAGACAACATTTACATGATTTTTTTGAATAAAGCATTTCTCAAAATGTTGCCCAGTGAAATAAATTTGTTTCATATTCACATGTTTTATTTATGACTCCCAATTTTAGATGAAATGTCAAAATTTCAAATACTATTATCTCAACACTTTACCAAATGATTTTTTTAAACACAGCAGAAATCTCAACAAAGTAATGTATGGAGAGCACCCATTAAATTAACCTTAAGGTTTGTTGACGATCGATTCAGGAAATCCTTAGCATTATTTTTTTCAGGAAAAAAGTTCCCCTCTCAGGGTATATATTGCAGTCAGGATTGGTTTAACCTTATGCAATGAGGCATATATATATAAAGACGTAGCAGTATACAATGGAGACTCATGAGTCTGTAAAAACTCACCACTGTATGGTCATGTAGACATAAGAGTGTGAGATAGCAATGAAAACTGAACAAATAGTTCTCCTAGATGAAGATAATCTTGTGATTTTGTAGATGGTGTTATTCTCTTGGCCACCTGGACTTGAAGCATGAGGTCATCTTTGATTTTACCTTTCCCTATAACTCCAGGTCCAAAGTCAAATTATTATTATGTCTTGTGTTATCTTGTTTTTATTACCACTGGTACTGCCTCTAAGGCTTCAGCCTCACGTGATTAAGCTACTTTTATAATTTTCTATTAGACTGCCTTTCCACAGTGTCTCTTCCTAATCCAACCCACATTATGTGGCCAGATAATTATACTTCAAAATAATACTTAAAAATACTCAGCAAATAAAATGATTTTAAAATTTAAAAAAACACAAAAAACAAAAAAACCTCAGACTTTTCTATTGCCTAGAGAGTAAAATCCTCCCATCGCAGTAAGTATACCATTCTTAGAGATGTCCAAGACTGAAACTTTGGACTCAGCCCTCACATAATGCAGGCAGATTATCAATCCTGTCATTCCTATATTTTAAAGTATTTCTTAATTCATTCCCATTCCCTCCTATCCCCACAGCTATTTTCTTAGTTCAGATACTCATCTTATCACATGTATTTGAATTCAGCTAGATGGCAAGTTCAATTATATGGAATGCGGTGGAGCAGTGGCAAACAAGACAGACGTAAAGAGCCTCTGAAGAAACATCTGACAGATGTTCACATACTAATGAACGCAGAGTTTACTCATAAAGCAGCTTCAGTGGCTCACACTCTTACTTCAGACATGTTTATTGATTTCCAAGTTCACAAAGCAGATACCTGAAGAGAGGGAATTGAATGGAAGTGCACACTGCTAGGCTGACTGAAAGAACAACTGGGAAAACTGAAAATCTGACATAAAATTCCAAAATATATACTACTCTGGAGGCAGGAGTTGAGGATCAAATAGCCCTATAAAATTCAAGGAGCACCAAAGGACTCACTATGTTAGAACTCAATACATTAACACGATCATTCAAGGTCCATTAAAAAATGCTGAGATATGTTCAAGATATTTTATATAAAAGGACAGGAGTTTGTGGATGCATTATTAGAAAAATATTCAAAATATTTAAAAATTATAAAAATAATACTTTAAAGACCAAACCTCTGTCTGAAAACTTCAACTATCAAAAATGATTCAATTTCTGAAGATTTCCATTTTTTGGCCCATTTCAACTATGTCATAAGCTTCTTGAGGGCAGAAATAATATCATTCTCCTTTCTGTATCACATGGGATTAGCACAGTGCCTTACACAGTATAGGGATTAATAAATGCATATTTTCATGAAGAAGAGATAAAGAACACATTCTAGATGTAAGGATTAAATATCGCTGACTATAAAAAGTTTTCATGTATGATTTGTTTGGTAATATTAATGCTTAAAAATGTTCTAGTGACACAAAAAATTCCCCTACACTTTTGTATTTTGGCATTTAATATGTTCAAAGACAAATTAATAGAAAATAGTGTGAATAAACTTCTTTATTCAAATATCCCAGCCTAGGGTTTGAATGAAGTAGCTATTCAGAGGAAGAGGTATTGCCTGAGATTGTACTAAGATGTTCCTTTTATATTCACTCAACATTTGGCGCCATCTACCAAAAGGAAAAATATCCCTAAGACTGGTATATGAGAGAGAGGGAGAGAGAGATAGTGAGATAGATAGAGAGAGAGAAAATAGCAAGAAACTCTGATACACTCTAGGAAGCCAGTTACTGAATTCTCTTCTCAGCTGGATGGAAACAAACCTCATGAATCATTTCTGTTGAAGTAAAGACCCTTAGCTGGGATTACACTTTTTCAGAAAATTATTTCACATGCGTGCTTTCCTCCACTGCTCTGTCATTTCTCCAGAAACAATGCAATTCAGTACTTCAAACTGTGGCTACATTGGGACACAGAACACTTCAAGATTCACTCTTCTTGATGACCTTAATTTACTTGTCAGATAAAAATGCCAAATGACACAGGGATAATTGGAAAATGTGAATGTGGTACAACCTGATGGAGAGGCAGAAGCAGAGGCAGGTAGTGCAGCAAGATGAAACACTTGTCTTTTTCTTTTTTTAAAGAGATTTTTGTCTGCATTAATAAATGGTCAACATGCCTTGCTACAGGTAGGCTTCATGTGACAAATATCAAAGAACAAAGAAAAGAGATTGAGGCATTTAAACACCTGGAACTACTGTTAACATTCTAAATGTCATGAGTTTAATTTGTAATTATCTATATTTCATATAGTTACTGGCAGTTGAGATAGATCTTTGATAACATTTTTTTTTGCAGTTGAAATACTCATGTTGCCAAAGTACATATTTCATCATTTTCTTTAAAGATCCAGTGTACAACAGAATTTCCTTACAAATTTCACAGATTCCCTGGAATACTGATCTGGAACCTATTATGTTCAATTTCAAACACTATTCAACAAGTATCCTAATAATAATAGTGGATATTTACATACTGGTAGGCATATATATGCACTTGAGGTTATAGCTTTTAATATAAAGGTTAGTGTGGTTTGAGGTTAAGTAGGTTTGTAATTAAATGTATAGAGATCACAAATTTCATAGGCTTATAAAATAAAGGATTTATTTAGGATCTGTTTTTCATAAAAATATTTAAAGAAAAAATCCTGATAAGAAACAGATTGATTACTTAGAAAAAGTTGTACAGATTTTCTTGAGGAAATCCTCTTCACTGACACATTATTCATTCAAAAACAACAAAATGTGGCACATATATACAATGGAATATTACTCAGCCATAAAAAGAAATGAATTGAGCTATTTGTAATGAGGTGGATAGACCTAGAGTCTGTCATACAGAGTGAAGTAAGTCAGAAAGAGAAAGACAAATACCGTATGCTAACACATATACATGGAATCTAAGAAAAAAAAAAAAGGTCATGAAGAACCTAGGGGCAAGACAGGAATAAAGACACAGACCTACTAGAGAATGGACTTGAGGATATGGGGAGCGGGAAGGGTAATCTGTGACAAAGCAAGAGAGAGGCATGGACATATATACACTACCAAACGTAAGGTAGATAGCTAGTGGGAAGCAGCCACATAGCACAGGGAGATCAGCTCAGTGCTTTGTGACCGCCTGGAGGGATGGAATAGGGAGGGTGGGAGGGAGGGAGATGCAAGAGGGAAGAGTATAACACATGTATATGTATAACTGATTCACTTTGTTATAAAGCAGAAACTAACACACCATTGTAAAGCAATTATACTCCAATAAAGATGTAAAAAAAGTAAAAAAATAAAATATACTTTATTTAACAAAACATTTAAATAAACCTGAAACAACTTTAATTTTTAAATTTTAATTAAATATATCAAGTATTAGTTTATACAAATAAAACTATTTACAATTCCAAAAAAAAACCCCAACAAAAATATTAATCATTTAGAATGTGCTAAACACTATGATATAAGGATTGGGGAGACAAAGGAAACTAAAGCATATTTTCCTGTCTTCATAGTAGTTTCTCTTTAGCAAAGGGGTTACAGATGTAAGCCTTAATTGTAATATAATAAAATTGTTGCTAAAATGGAGGTACATGTGAAGGTAATGAGGGAAGAGTAGGAGAGTAATAACCTTGATGGGAAGAAGTGAAGGAAGGTTTATAAAGGAGGTGATTCCTAAGCTAAACCTAGAATGATTAGAATAAATTTGCAAGTCACCAAGGTGATGAGTAGATATTGGGACATTCTAGTTTGAAGAAATGACCTCATATATATGGAGACACAAAATAGCTCATCATCTTGAGTTGCTGTTTCTGTGTACTTTGTGATGTCTGAGACACAGATCAAGAGGCTGAATAGGAGGTTGGAGAGAGAGAGGCAAGGGATGGATCATGACAATTTAAATTGACATCACGCTTATGTTTTTCTCAGGCTACCATTCATACTCAGGTTCAGAGGTAGAGTTGATGGAGATGTGAGTTTCATCAGAATTGCCATTTTCACTGGAGATATAAACTCATGTATATATATGGGAAGGACTTGCCTGAAGATAAATCCAACAGAGAAGAAAGCAGAACTGAGACCAAGAAAGTATTGAGTATTGAGAACATAGTTGGAGAGCCTGGATTTGGCCTGAATCTCATGCTACTCCTTGACTTTGGTTACAGAAAGCAATAAAGTCCCACTTTTTATTAAGCCAGTTGGGGTTTTGTTACTTGAAACTGATAGTCCTATTTAATATAATGAACCAAAGGGGAAAGAATTTGGTTGTATTTTTCCACATGCATATCCTAATATGAGGGGACAGGAGGGTAAGTGGGTCTTTATATTTCCAAACTAAGTACTAATAATTTCTCATTGTTTATGTTGCTTGAGCTGGATGTTTTCTATCTCCATTTACTATTTTTTAAAAAAAGTTTAATGTTGAACACAGCCTCCTGAGTATGTTTGTCCCCACAATGAGATGGATAGGATAGGAAGGATAAGGTGAAATGGGATGGGGGGTGGTTACTGACCTTTGTTATACAAAGAATATCAAATGCTCTGCCTGAAGAGATTCCTTTTTTTTTTTTCTTTAATAGACAGATTCAGGGGGAAATCAGTCCTGTCTAGCGTATATTTAGTGGATCTCATGCACTGATTTAATAAAAATTGCATGGATGTAAAAACAAACAAACCCAAAATAAAAACAAATGAACTGACATTTCTGGCAAGTTTAGTGTGACAGCATGTTAAAATCAGATTGTGGAAGAATCTGCCCAATTTAAACCCATCTAATTATAAACTCATTACTACCAAATCTGGAGCTAAACAAATTCCTGTGGAAGACCTTTACTTAATTTTCTCAGTTAATGATAAAGCAGATTTGAGGCTACAGTTGTCCCTTATATGGCTTCAGTAGAAGTATTTGTGAAAGCACAGAAACCAGCAATGTTGGGGTGGGAGTGTAATTTCTCTGTTTTATGGACCCAAGCACAGTGTCCCAAGTAATTTAGATCCCAGACATCTAACAGGGACCTGTTACCCCTTAAGCCAGAACTCATTTGATCATCCCCTGAAAGCAAATAAGTTGTAGGGCAAGTTTTTGGATCATTGTTTGAAACTGTTTGAAGCTTGTTCTGAATAACACCAAACTATTTACCTCAACCTTTAACCAATCACTATAATTGGTTCTGGAAAGGTTCAAGGAGAATCAACCCTATTTTAAAAAGGGCCAACCTATAGTCCTACAAAACTATGGCTCGATTCAATTTTCTCAGAGTCCCTCAATTATTTATGTTAATTGCTTTCCCTTAAACGATGAGTGAGGTCTCCAAGTTAAATATTTTGTATTAGAAGCAAGAGGGTTTTGGGCACAGTATTACTCTACTATTTAATGTTATTATTTTCAAGAAAATAAGGCTGTTTGCTTTGCATATATATCTTCCACTAAATTTTTAATTCATTGCCTAGAGGATCAAGTTAACTTAAAACTGAGGCTTAGTATTATGATTCCAAAAAAATGAGAGTAAACGCCACTCTAAAAGAATGGTGAACTAACGGGGAAAATTTTCCTGACATACCCATTCACAATTTCATGTAATATAAACAGGCATTGTGTTTTATCTATTCACCTTTTAAACCAATATCTTCACAATTTGGTACCGATTGTAGACAAACTGCATATGTGCCATCTTGGTAGAAAGAAAGATAAACCTCTTCCTATATGTTGATGATATGGGTTTCATTTTCAACAACTAGAATTGATTTCTGGATACAAACAATTCAGCCATTCTACTGCTTCAGAAAGAATTGTATAATCATCAACTTTATCAAAACTAAAATCATTTTCTTTGGCAGACAAAAGGCAGTTGATCAAAACTCTACAAACTAGACAACCTATTCCATTTTGTACAACATACTTCTTCCATGGCTTATCCTGGAAAGCATGCTGCAGAACTGTGCAGCTGAATATATAACTTTTTCCATGGGAGCAGTCCTCCTTGGGCTTCTTTTTGATGACTTGGAACACTTGCTTTGAAAAATTTCCAGGCCAGAATAATCTTTTTTTTCCACAGTATCCTGTGGTGTGGAACTCCAGGCTTTCGACTGAGAGTACGTTTAATTGTGGGAGCAGATCCAAATCTGCTTCCAAAGGACGATCTTTGCTTTGCCTGCAGCCCGTTTCAGTGCAAATGTGGGGAGATTTTATTTTTGCATGAGCAAAAATATTGGTTGGGCATCTTGGCTTTAATAGCAGAAAGATTTCTGCATCTTCTTCATCTTATTTTTAAAGCACTTGCACCATCCCTCAATACAAAAATAGAGAATTCACATTCTAAGCACTCATTAAAGACTAACCTTAAAATTCTTAGTAAGCATCTCTTAGGATATCTGTTCAGCCCTGTCTCTGAAAACTGCCTCTACCCCAGGGTAGGGCTTTGGAAGACTGTTCTCTCTGTCTCTGGCTCCCAGACAGGAATTGGATTAGGGATGGAGATCTGACTCAAACTGGGCCACTCACAGTCTCTCTTCCAGGAATTTGGGATTAGGATTCACAGTGTTTAGCAATTTTGATCCATGATTGAAATGAAGCAGAAATGTGAGTTTGCAAGTCATGGGGCAGATAGATACCCTTTCCTAAATGAACACAGATTCAGGGAAAAATAGTCTTTCGAGAGAGAAACAGAGATGAGTGGCTGTGTAGAACAAGAAAAAGACTGGCTGCTTTCATTTCAAGAGTCTTCTGATTTCTTGTTTCAGTCCTTTTTGAAGCCTAGGTTTACTCCCCATGTTTCCACTGTAGAGCTCTCTGGGATATTCTGGTATCTCTGTTTCCTTAACTTAGCTCATGGTATACCACCATGGAAAAAACACCTTCAATCAGTGACACTTTACCTCCATCAGGTCTTCTGTCAAAGGTTGTGGTCAGAAAATACCACATGAAACAAACTTCTTCATTTGGTGAAAAAGCTCTGCTTGAGGCCATTATCCTCAATGCCCTCCATACATATTTCCTATAGCATTTGTGCTTCATATTATAAGAGCGTGATCACTTCTCTATTCTCTGGCTGCTGCCAGAAATCTCAGAGGCAGAGATGGTGCACACATGCATCTCTAGTAATAATTATCAAAACAAGACTTTGTTCCTTCTTGTTTTTATGGATCTAATTTTCTACTTCTAGTTCTAAGTTATGAAACATTTTGTACATGTGTCTTAAACTGCCTGGAATGTTTTTAGGGAGAAGAGAATTGCAAGTGAAAGAATCAACAATCCTCTGTTTAGTTAATCAAGCTTTCTGAGAAAGCATCCCCATAAAAATTAAGGGCAATTTAGATACGTTAGCATATATGTGGGAAAAGCATTCAGCAAGCATTCAGTTTTCTCCCTAAAACATGAAATGTGACTATAACGATAATTCTCTCTTAACTCTAATAATTGATACTAATGATTTAGATTAGTTATATATATGCTTGGGTGTGTTCTGTTAAACAATATTCTTGATTGAGTAATTCTAGATGATTAACAAAAGGTGTAACAGAGGTCACTTCTATCCCCTTTAAAACACATGAGAAGAATTTCTAAATTCCATATACTTACTAGATTGACTGATTCATGTGTTAAGTACTTTTTCCCCCCCCGGCAATGGAGGTGCTCATATAAAAACTCAAGTGAGTTTTTATTTTATTTTATTTTTTCCGGTACGCGGGCCTCTCACTGTTGTGGCCTCTCCCGTTGCGGAGCACGGGCTCTGGACGCGCGGGCTCAGCGGCCATGGCTCACGGGCCCAGCCGCTCCACTGCATGTGGGATCTTCCCGGACCGGGGCACGAACGCGTGTCCCCTGCATCGGCAGGCGGACTCTCAACCACTGCGCCACCAGGGAAGCTCTGTTTTTTTTTTAAATGTAAGTCTTTTTAAAAAATGTTTTTAGTTCTTTTATTTATTTATTTATTATTTATGCATTTATTTTTGGCTGCATTGGGTCTTCGTTGCTGCACTCAGGCTTTCTCTAGTTGCGGCAAGCGGGGGCTACTCTTCGTTGTGGTGCGCGGGTTTCTCATTGCGGTGGCTTCTCTTGTTGCAGAGCACGGACTTCAGGCGCGCAGGTTTCAGTAGTTGCGGCATACAGGCTTAGCTGTTCTGCAGCATGTGGGATCTTCCCGGACCAGGGCTCGAACCCATGTCCCCGGCGTTGGCAGGCGGATTCTTAACCACTGCACCACCAGGGAAGCCCAAGTGAGTTTTTCTACACCGCTTCTCTTCTGAAGATTGACAGAAAGTATTCTTCTCATTGCTTTTGTTTTACATACTGAGTTTTGGCATTCTTCACCTGTCCTAATCCCCCAATTTCCACAGTATAAGCTATTGGAAGTCTGAAGCTAAGGTTGCATATGAGACTCCCTCAAATATCTTCCCAGTCATGGACTAAGTAAGATGCCCCTTCTCTCCTTATGTATGCAAGTTCTAAGGACTTAGAGGTCTCTGGATGTCACAGATCAATGCAAAGATAGTATTACCCTATCAACTTCCTATTTACTCACTTGTGGCTTTCATTTTCTGTAAATACTAAAGTATTTATCTTAAGCAGTAAGAACACTGGGGAAAATGGTGACAGAGACAGTTTCACGTGAAGTTTGTTTTTTAAATAAAAACTTGTTAAATTTATATTGCCTGCTTCTATTAATAATCTCAAGGGTAGGGTAGAGTCTAATCATGAATGATATATTTTTATAATCCAAAAAACTATTGCTGAATTCAAGTAAATAGCAATTGTAAAGGTACATAACTTAAAAGAAAATCACCATGAGTGTTAACTGGGTGTCTTAACTGCATGTTTATGTTTAATACAATTTGAAATCTATCAGCACAGTGGGCAGTTAAGCAAGAAGAGAGAGGGGAAAATGACAAAAATACAGCTAGCTAGCTATAAAAAGATGCAGCTCCTAAGACAGATAAATACAAACAGTGAGAAGTGGGTCTCTAATGGACAGAAATTAGCTGTCAACAATGTAGAAGGATTCAAAAGGCATTTTGAGTTGCAGTACAGAAAATGACAGTAGAAAGAATGTGCTAAGGGCAATTAGATAACCCTAAGGCTCCTTGGTATGTTTCCACTTGGTGCTCTGTCTGCCAGGCAACACAGGTTTATTTGGAAAAGAATGGAGTATCCCTCTTTCCAGTCATTATGCAAGTAAAAATGTGATTTTATAAAAGTTCAAAAATTCTCAAACCTGCATCTATTCCATAATTTGAAAAAGTAAAATCCTTCCTCAAATAGGATATTCTATGCTTATTACTTATAGAAGTAATAGCATAACTAATACCTATTCTGAGTCAAAATATAGTTTTCAATATAAAGATAAATGTGATTTTCTGTGGGTTGCTTATTCTTTTGCAAGGAAATTAGTTGTTCAGTTATTTATTTAATTTTAAAAATTTATACTGGGGTAGGTGGCTATGGGTACATAAATCATGTCATTTCTATTTGAAAACTGAAGAGGATTCCACATAGGGTAACCTAAGGGAGGTTTCTTGCCAGAATTACATTATTTTTCTTCCTTCTTAATTTTTTTTTCTTTCTATTTTTTTTTTTTTTTTTTTTTTTTTGGAGATGAGTGGCAGCTGATTCACAGCACAGGCTCATTCAAAAATTCATATTGGACTCAGTGAAGGAGTCCCCCTCAGAGGAAGGGTAGTAATTATTATAATAACTAACCCTTTTAAAGTGCTTATGTATGTAATCCACAGTTCTAAACATTTCACATGTATCAACCTATTTCATCTTCAAAACAATCATATGAGACAGTAGTATTATTAGCTTCACTTTATAATTGGAGAAACTATGGCACAGAGAGGTTAAGTAACCTGTCCATGGTTATGCAGAGAGAAATGGCAGAACCAGATTTAAATACAGATAGTCTAGTTCTAGAGTTTGACCTAACCATTATGCTATACTGTCTGTTGGCGTTAAGACTTTTTGTAATTTAAGTATTTAAAAGAAAGGTGGCCCAACCCATAAATAATTTGATTACCATTGGAACAGGAGAGACAGTGGTTCTGGGTCCACAAGATAATGTTGTTGGAATGGAACTGATGGAGGCTCCCTGACTTGCCTCCTATGCTGGCTAAGATCCGATATCTCACAAGTTCAAGTGTGGAGCTTCCTTGGTTGAATCCAGTTCTTCAGTGCGTAACCCCTGGAAAGTCAGCTCATCTTGGGGAATCTCACTCATGCTTATATGTCACCTATAAAAATTAAACAAAAGCTAACACTAAGACTAGCCTACTAGTCTCAAGGGTTAGCTAATGGGCATGAAAAATAAATGTCAGAGGGAGAAATCAGAGAATGACTTGATTGCCATTGTAAAATGTCTACATGCAAGAAGATAATAAAGAATAATGTTTTGTTTCATTTTTTGAATGAATGAATTTTCTTTTTTTTTTTTTTTGGCTGCACTGTGTGGCACATGGAACTTCCCTGACCAGGAATCGAACCCATGCTCCCCCTGCAGTGGAAGTGTGGAGTCTTAACCACTGGACCACCAGGGAAGTCCTTGTTTTGTTTTTTAAATACAGTTTTGAATTTGCTAGAATGGAATGTTAGAGTTGAAAATTAATACCAATAAAATCAGTATTAATAACCAATACTTACTGAGCTCTAACCACATGAGTGCTGGATAGTCTGCTAAGTACACACACTGAGTCACTGCATACTCAGAACAACACTAGAAAGTAGGTGGTATTTTCTCCATTTTCCAGATGTAGAAACTGAGGCACAGGGAGGTTAACTGACTTGCCCAAGGTCTGATATATAGAAAGTGATAAAGATCTAAGTCCAGGGTTCAATACAAAGCTTGAGCTCTTTTTTAAAAAATTGATTAATTAAAAAAATTAAAAAAAAATTTTGGCCGTGCCCCGTGGCTTGTGGAACTTTAGTTCCCTGACCAGGGTTTGAACCTGGGCCCTCAGCAGTGAGTGTGGGGAAAAGCTTAAGCGTTTAACCAAAATCCTTCTTTACTGCTTCTTTAGTTGTCTATTTGTGAAATATCTGCCAAATTGAATTGCTCGAATCAGTTGCTATCATAAAAAATTTCCTTGTTCTTTATGCTTTCCTTTATGCTTGTTCTTTATATCTTTCCTCTTCTTCAAGACCAAGGGCAAGGCCCTTCTCTATGAAGGATTATAAATTTTATTTATTTCTGGCTACGTTGGGTCTTCGTTGCTGTGCACAAGCTCTCTCTAGTTGCGGCGAACGGGGGTTACTCTTCGTTGCGGTGCGCGGGCTTCTCGTTGCGGTGGCTTCTCCTGTTGCAGAGAGCAGGCTCTAGGCGCGCGGGCTTCAGTAGTGGTGGCTCACGGGCTCAGCAGTTGTGGCGCATGGGATTTATTTGCTCTGCAGCATGTAGGATCTTCCCGGACCAGGGATCGAACCCGTGTCCCCTGCACTGGCAGGCGGATTCTTAACCACTGAGCCACCAGGGGAGTCCCCCAAATTAGGATTATAGTGAGAGTTAACATTTCACGACCACAGGAGGAGGGAGGCACTCCCTAACGTCCCCTCAGCTTTACTTTCCTTCAGAGCACTTCTCATCATCTGTCTTAGATGGAGTTTCCTGGGATGCAGACTCTGCAGTGGGGCTCTGCATGCTATAGGTTTACTGAAGAGTGACCTCAGTACGGACACATGGGGCAGTGAGGGAAGCAGAAATGGGAAAATGGAGTAGCTGAACTGCGATGTGGTGGCTACAAACACCTCAGCCGACCTCAGGGAGTTCTGGAGCCAACTTGGCCCTTCACAGTTGTCCTGAATTGAAGTGATGGGACTAATCTTTGTGCCTCTCATTGATCAGTCTTGAATTCTGACTGCCCCTGGGGAGAGGAGATGTCTCTGGGGCATTCAACCTCTTTTGGACAGAGGCAATGTTGGGAAAGGAATTCAGCTGTGAGTCTTCAGCAAGCAGCGTTCCCATGAACTGAAGGGATAAATGCCTGGGTCCTGAAGGGGAGATTGAGGCAACACATCTTAGCTCTGCATCACCTGACATTCTAAATATCTTACTTATTGCCTGTTTATTGTCTCTCTCCTCTCTAGAATGTAAGCTGTGGAACAGCAGGGATCTCGGTCTGTTTCTGTTGTATCCCTAGCATGTAGAATAGTACTTAGTAAAGAATACAGAATGGGTTCTCACAGATATTTGCTGAATGAATCAGTGTACAAACAAATGAATACATGATGAGAAATGATGAGAAATCTAAAGCTTAAACAGACTAAATTGCCCTCCTTAGGTACTAATACCTAGGGAGTAGCAGAGCTTAGATGCTGATCCAGACTGGTCTGGAGTGGAGAAATCCTCAAAGCCAAGATACCAAGTCCTATGTTGCCTACCTGAATGTATCATTTTCCTTTACCAATTAGAACAAACAACCAAGTAACCTAGCCTGGGACGAGTCAGTGACACATTTGTGTGGCACATTAGTCTTGGCGTCTAACTTTGCTTTGCTAACATATCACCTTTACCTCTATGATATCTAGATTCATGAAGTTTCCCAGACAACTTAATTTCCACGACTTTTTCAATATCCAGGACTGACCAATTTTCGCTGAAGGTTTGGCATGGGGTGGCTCAGCTCCAGTTTTCTCAAGAGGCTCTGGTGAGCAGGTCATAATTCACTGTGTCTTGAAAGTCCAGAGACCAAATATGAACTGTCAAGGAGAAATATGCAGGCTTACACGCTGGCAGAGAGCAAGCATGTGTTAGAATTTAAATTGATAATTCCCAGCGTTCCAGCGCCTTCTGTAGGTGAATTCTTAAGGCTAAAATAGTCTCTGGGGAATTTGGAAGTTATGACAGCTATAGGTGTGACAATGAAAAAGATATTTGGAAGGATTTATTTTTAGTGTGGATAAAATGAAGGTGAGGAAATAATTAGATGTGTTAGCAATGGTTCCAGGAAAGTCCATTATGGAAAGCTTGCTCTGACTGCCTTGCCTGTCTCCAAAACTACAAATAACTGGAAGAAAAATAAAAACTCAGGAAGGTTTTAGCTTCAGTAGCAAGGTAAGGGATGGCATGGTATGGCCCCTGCCCATGAATCCAGCCCCTTAGCCTGTATTTCCTGTACAAAGATTATCACCCCCATCATTCCTTACTCCTATCCTTGTACCCTCTGATGAAACTGCTGGCTCTCTAATTAGAGTGTACATCAGAAATACTTGGAGTTCTTGTAAAAACAGAATGCTGGGTCCCACCCCTAGACCCCAGAGTTTCTGATTCAGGAGGTCTGAGGTGGGGTCTGAAAATCTGCATTTCTAACATGTTCTCAGGGGTTGCTGGATGCTTCTGGTGCAGGGTTCACATTTTGAGAACCACAGTCCTAGGCATATTGAAATTCTTTCAGTTATTAGAAAGTTCCATACTCTTTCATCCCTACCTGCACACACGAGAGACTCCCCAACCCTCTTATCCCACCCTCCATCCCCATCATTTTCACAGCCAGGTTTTATTTAACTTTAAAGTCTCCTTCAAGACGTTATTTATTTTTGGAAGCTTTCCTTGACACGTTTGTTTGGATTTTTCTCCTTGTGCCCCTCGAGGCATCGCATGTAACTCTGTATTGTAATCTTGTGTAATTATCTGAACTTCTCAACTAACTTTTGTGAAAGTCAAGAACAAGTTTATTCTTTTCATCCTTGAGTCCCCAGTGCCTGCCTTTATATCTGGCTCTCATTAATATTTTTTGATTGAGTGAAGGAGTGAGGAAATAAATCGAACAGCTGAACATTCTTCTGCCTTCTTTAGCTCTTGCTGCTTCCTTTCAAGTGCCCTTCACTTTCTTTCTCATCATGTCAAATTTGGAACAAACTTTGTATCAGATTTAGAAATAAACCCATTTACTTCCAAGGATAACAGCTTATGCAACACTATTGAAAACACTGCCAATTTCATTCCTTCATCTCAGAATGAGAATAGGAAGTGTGTAAAAATGCATAATATATGTATATTATATATTCATATATAATATATGAATATAAGTATATGTATAATGTATAGGTATACACATATATGTATATATAAATATACATATGTATGCTAACTTCATTAAGTCATACTGCAATGTTTATTGTTTACAGAAATGCTGAAACTGATTGTTGAAAAAATCATTTAGTCTGCTCTTCTGTTTTGTATACAGCAAATAGAACTATTTAATTAAAAAAATACCTATAGTGCAAGAGCATTTTTTAAAGGATGCTCTGTTTTCCAAAAGCTTAAGAGAATATGGATTCAGTTTGTTGTAAATCAGCTGTTTTATAACTGGCAGCATGGTGGCCGCTCTCTGCTTCTCTGCCTGTTGCATAGTCGGTAATGCGCTCACGCATGTCTTGCTCAGGTTTGTGCACACACAGCTAAATCTTTTAAATGGTTCCTACTATTATTTTGCCAAGAATTCTTATTACCCAATTTAAATTCACTGAACTACTGTTTCCCTTGAAAAAGTAAAGTGTAACGCAAATACTTAAGCTGCTTCTTGATTCTTCACACAGGCCTTGGTAGAGCTGGCTGGGTTTATTTTATAAACATCTGTCCATTCAGTATTGGGACTTCACAGTGAGATAAAGGCAAAAGCAGATAGATGCCTTGCATTGGGTTAATACACATTTAAAAGATGTTACGTTAGATAATTTAAAATTATTTTTACTGCGTACTGGTACCGTGGTAAGTACAATTCAAACTACGTTATATCTTCATGTTTTGACATCGGCAGATAGTATTTAGTATTTATGTACTTTCCATAAAGTACTTTTCACCTGACTTGGACGTTTTGACAACTCTTTTATTCAACTCTCAAATTTTTTCAGCTCTGGAAACGATGGACTACCAGGTGGATAGAATTCAATCGGGAAATAGGAAATAAAGCTATGAAAGGAACCAAGGCCCTGTGCTGTGACATCCTTGCAGTCCATGGCTTCTAAAGGACACTTTCATCCCAGCATCATGTGTTTCTACCCTGCCTGTATGAACCACATCTATGTATTGCCACTGGGCATCACCCTACAGCTAGCTGGAACTACCCTAACGCATTCTAGAAGCAACGACTGAACATCACAATACTCCCAACGCTGTCCTGAGAATAGTAAATGATCATGCAACAGATGAGGGTGAGAGGTCAACCATAATTAAGAAACATACGAGCAGTTCCAGATAGGTTCCATATGGTTATATTAAGAGATTAGTTTTATCTTTGCTTTGCCCTTTATGCTTTTCTAACTAAAATATGACATTAAAAAGCCACTTTACAATAGAAGTCAATACAGCTGATTTGTGTAGTCTAAAGAATGGCTCTAAATCTTCAAGTATTACATAGAGAATATATTTTTCACTAAATTTGGAGCAATTTAAAATGTCTTAAGAACGTTTTTTGCTCTGTTAAAGAATTCAAGGTTGAAAAGTCAAATAGCTTGACAGAAAAATTCAGGCAATTTATATGATGGCTGATAGAAGCAATCCATCTCATCTCAAATCAAGTCAAATTAAAATTAGACTTTGGGAATGACACAAATAAGGAACTCTGTTACAAGAGCCTCTAGTGAGGTTAGTGGTGAGCTTCTTGAAGACAGAGAGCATATATTATTTATCTTTGTTTGTTTTTTTTCTATTTGTCAGGCACTTGCATAGCAATACATGAAGTAAAAAATGAATAAGAAATGGCTCCTGATCTCAAAAAACAATTCTAGTCAAGGGATGATGGCTTATATCCCAAAGAAATCATATTTTTCTGTATGTTGCTGCAGGTTATTGGCTTAAAATAAAACTATATTCTGTTTTAAGAAATAGATCCATTGCTGTTTGTTAGTTCCCTTTTAAATATGATTCAAATTGTAACACTGCACATTGATATACACATTTTACAACTTCTAAGTACCTGTTAACAGTGAATGATTTTCTTTCCAGCCCATTTAGCAAAGTTATAGTCTTTAATATTTTTCATATTAAGGCCTTCAATCTGTCCTATGGTACATAAGCCTGGTCCCCATCATTTAAAATCTTTTTTGGATCCGTGCAAAACCGAAGCAAAATATTTTTGTCAATGCAGGCTTCTTAAAAGGAGACTTCCATTTTCTATGCAAATAGTTACTTTTCGTCAAGTCCCAGCACATTTAAGGTAATCAGACTAACTGCATTATTTTGCCCCTTTAGAATGGCATACTAGGTGTACCATGTGTGCATTAATCCATAAATCTACATTAAAACACATATAACCCTCTGAACTTGATGCATGATGATTTGTAAATAATTATAGTTTTCTGAAAATCAAACACATTTTATTCTAAGGAGGAATATAATTAGTTAAGGAAGAGTGGAGTATTGGAGGTAAGAATAAGAAATAATCATGTAGAAAATTAGAAGTAATGACCAACCTGAATAAGAAAAGTGAAAACACTGAATGGGTAGAAAGGGAACTCAGTCCTGGTTCCAAGCATGAAAAGAGTCTAATGCCATAATACCCTCATTTTAACACTTACTAGCTGTGAGGACCTGGTAAGTTAATAAACGTCTTTGTGTTTGTTTTCTAATCCATAAAATAGGCATGATAATAGCACCCCCTTCAAAGGTTGTAAGTATATTAGTAGCCATAAAGAATTAAATAGTGCTTGAAGCATAATTAGAACTCACTAAATATTATCTGTTTTTATAAAATATCAATGTTAGAAGTTACATTAAACTTCTATCACAACCTCCTAACCAAAGCAGGGATTTCCTTTATGACATGCTGAATAAGCATCCAGCTAGCTTCAGCAAGAAATCTTACAAGAGGTCTTCATTGTATCATAAGGTAGGCCAATTTATATTCAGACAACCTAACTGCTAGAAAATTTTTCTTGCCTACTGATGTTTCTTTTTAGACAGCTATGGCTGCCAACATTGAAAGTGTGCTATTGATTGAAGATTATTTCAAATTAAAGTCTTATATACTGGAATTCATCCTCCTCTGGGTAGACTCATAAATATGAAATCTGCCTCCTTCTTGATTAATTAACTTTTTTATTACTCCACCAGGGTCAGCTGGCCCTCTTTCTGCTTCATCATTAATAATCATCCTCAAATTTCTGGCTGCTGTTAATAATGATGTAGCTAATTTCATCCTTGGTAATTAAAGCAGTACAGATTGGGTTTCAACCAATAGACTGGATCAAACATATAGAGATTTTTTTTTAAAAGATGTGTAAGGAGGGATATCTATTTAACAACAAAGAAGTCATTTTACTCTACCTCAAATACCCCCAAATTTTAGAATTAACAATTAATTTGTAATTAAAATTGCATATATCATGTTTTTACATGATTCAAATCAGTTACAGCTTGTTACCCAAAATATAGCAAGCAATGTTGCTTACCTGTGGCAAATAAAATATTTGATTCTTTCTTTTTCGACTGGTAGGCAATATGCTATTCTTCCATATTTTGAAATTACACATTCTTCATTTATTTAATTAAATGTGTATTGGAAACTACGTATAAGACATTTTATGAGACACAAAGATACACAGGTGACAATTCTTGACCTCAAAGTGCTAGCAACTTAGTAAAGAAGTAAGCCCTCACACAATAAAATATTACAGAAAGTCTGAGGAAAGAGTGATTACTTCTCACTGGATTGATCAAAAACACTTCAGGAGGTGTAGCATGTGAGCCGGACTGACTATTTGTAATGTGATAGGTTTCTGAATATGCCAGCTGGAAGTCACAGACACAACTTAGATAGGATGAAGATTCAGAAAATTTCATGCATGAGCATTTATACATTTTCCCAGGGTATATGTTAACTAGAGGAAAATAGAACAGAAACGATGTCAATTTGGATTAGATTGGAGGAAGACTTGAATATTTGTTGAGAAACTCACATTTTATTCAGTAGAAAATACCCAACGATTTGGAGTTTTTAAGTGTAGAAAGTTGAGTATAGAAAAATTAGTCAAATGAGGGCATGAAAAATAGACTAAGGAAGAAGAAAGTAAAGACACGATCTTACACCTTAATTTTCAGGATCATTTCCATACATAAATTGTTAAAACTAATCAAACTGCTTAAATATGAAACCATACTAAAAATAGCTAAATTTTATGGGTGTTTTTAAAATAACTAAGTGATTAAATTTATTCATTTGTATCAACATAACACTTTTTGTATAAATGTGTAAGATGTGGCATAAGATTCTAATTTGAAACAGTTGCCATGATTCAGTAATTTATACTTTGGTTAATTAATCATAATGACTTTTATGTAGTTATTTAAGTGATATAAATCTAGTCCATCATTACTACTTTTGGTAAATAATGGTATATTTTAAAATGTTGACAGATGTGGCTTTGGTGCTACAGAAGTGCTTCATGTAGCTTACAGGTAAAAACCTAAATTTACATATTATTAAAATTTAAGGTGTAATTAATCTTTTCAGGGAAAAGGAATGCATTGCTTATATGTTGGCTGTGTATTAACTCTACAGGATCATTTGGATAACCACTAAGGCAATGGAAGAGATAAATTACATGTAAAATTCCGACTTTAAGCTATGGATTCTCCTACCTTTTGATAGCTTCACAAACTGTTGTACAGTATATAAGTAAAATGTTTAAGTTGACTGCAATCTAGCAGGATATATTTTATTTTGGTTTAAAAAAATGAACCCATAAAAGTATTTTTTGTTTCTGTAAATTACATTTGAATATTAGATAAATCTTAGTTGTGTTTTAAATAAAAACAAATGTTTGACTGCTTTATCATTAAATTATTTATTTTGAACAATGTACATGTAATTTTAACAGATGATTGTTAAAATTGAATCAAATATGGTTTTTCAAGCAATTTGTAAGGATATGGATAACATTATTGGTTATGTAGATAACTTTTCAATTTTAATTCTCATCTTTTTCTTCGTTGAAAAGAAGCACATTTTCTCCAGAAAATAAGCTCAGAAATAAAAACAAATATGAGGCAGATAAAATTTTCTGTTGTTTCATTCATATAAGCCAAAAAGGCCTGTACTTGACAGTGTGTATGTGTGCGTGCACGCCAGTGTGTGTGCGTGTGTGGGGGTGTGTTTGATACTTTGGGGCATAATATGGATTTTATATTAATTTTGAGAAAATTCTTATATTTGAGAACTTCTAACACCTATATATTGTGCACCTATCTTTCGAGAAGATCCACATGGAATATTTATATATTCTTACTTTCTTACTACTGATTCTGTAGTTTATTGTAATTTTGTTAACTCTATTCCAAAAAGATGGGGGAATCAATTACAGTACCTAATAAAAAGGCCTGTACACAATAGCAGTTCAATAAATGCTGTTAGTGAACATAGTATTTAGCTATACACTATTAGCCCTAAGAGAGATTAGCAGACATAAGAAATGTCCGTATTGAAACACAAAAAGAAAGTGTTTTGTGACTATATATGAGTGACTTTCTACCTACTTATCTATAGATCTATCAGTCAATTCTCTCTCCCTTGTTCTCTCTCTCTCTTCCTATATAACATAGGGAATGAGGCTGTTCTATAGACTTAGGAAAAGACGATCCCAATAGCTATAGTTTAAGTAGGCTCTTTTTATAGTGCTAACAGTCATAGTTAGTACTCTTTAAACTTGCTGGCCAGTTTCCACTAGCATATTCTGACTCTGGAAAAAAATCCAACCTCTGGTCTAAAAACAGAGCAAGAGGAGTCATGGTGATGGCTCCTCAGAACGAGAGAAAATATTTGCAAATGAAGCAACTAACAAAGGATTCATCTCCAAAATATACAAGCAGCTCATGCAGCTCAATATCAAAAAACAAAACAAACAACCCAATCCAAAAATGGGCGGAAGAACTAAATAGACAGTTCTCCAAAGAAGACATACAGACTGCCAACAAACACATGAAAGGATGCTCAACATCACTAATCATTAGAGAAATGCAAATCAAAACCACAATGAGGTATCACCTCACACTGGTCAGAATGGCCATCATCAAAAAATCTACAAACAATATGCTGGAGAGGTTGTGGAAAAGGGAAACCTCTTGCACTGTTGGTGAGAATGTAAACTGATACAGCCACTATGGAGAACAGTATGGAGGTTCCTTAAAAAACTAAAAATAGCACTACCATATGACCCAGTAATCCCACTACTGGGCATATACCCTCAGAAAACCATAATTCAAAAAGAATCATGTACCATAATGTTCACTGCAGCTCTATTTACAATAGCCGGGACATGGAACCAACCTAAATGTCCATCGACAGACGAATGGATAAAGAAGATATGGCACATATATACAATGGAATATTACTCAACCATAAAAAGAAACGAAATTGAGTTATTTGTAGTGAGGTGGATGGACCTAGCGTCCATCTTACTTCATTTTACAGAGCGAAGTAAGTCAGAAAGAGAAAAACAAATACTGTGTGCTAACACATATACATGGAATCTAAAAAAAAATGGTTCTGATGAACCCAGGGGCAGGACAGGAATAAAGATGCAGACCTACTAGAGAATGGACTTGAGGACCGGGGACGGGGGAGGGTAAGCTGGGACGAAGTGAGAGAGTAGCACTGACATATATACACTACCAAACGTAAGGCAGATAGCTAGTGGGAAGCAGCTGCATAGCACAGGGAGATCAGCTCAGTGCTTTGTGACCACCTAGAGGGGTGGGATAGGGAGGGTGGGAGGGCTGCGCAAGAGGGAGGGGATATGGGGATATATGCGTATATATAGCAGATTCACTTTGTTAAACAGCAGCAAGTAACACAACGTTGTAAAGCAATTATACTCTAGTAAAGATGTTAAAAAATAAATGAAGCCACTATGTTTGTAGAGTACAAGTAATCAGTTAAGAACATTATAATTTTGAAAAAGAATTGTTTCATATTTTATATTATCGTCTCATTGGTCGTTAGCAAACTAAAAGTTGAACAAAGTAAAATAGGTATAGCTAAAGGGAATGACATTATAAACTACTTTGTTTTGCTTGTTTTAAAAAATTTGAACTAGACCATCAAATGAGAGAGTACCTAATTTCACCTTCCCACTTCACACCCCATCTCTATGCATTGTAAAGTCAGTTAATTAAATAATACACAAGAGAGACCTTAATAAGAAAGTTGACATTACAATAATTCAGACAGTACTTGAAAAACAAAAGCTATAAAAATTTAAAGATGCGCTAAGAGGTTATGTAGAGAAAAAGACTGATGCTGTCAGTTTGGATTCATATCATTATATTCCTGAATTTATAGTAAACCTACGCATATCTTACTATGACATTATTCATTTAAATTCTCTCCTGGATATAAACAGCATGCTTTGAAAATGCAATTTAAAGTTAACCAGATAAAAAATGATCCTTTAAATAATTTTTCCTCAGGCTGTAAATTGACTTGGGAGCCACTCTATGCACCCAAACTCCAGGTTTACACAAACATATTTTTCAAACTCTTCTCAAACACTGTTGTCTCTTCAACAGTATTATAAAAGTCACTTTCATGACATTTATAAATCAGTAATTCAGAATATGGTTTTTGCTGTCTGCTGCTGCTGTCAGGTGCTTCTAGGGTTCTAATCCTGCACCTCCACTCATTGGTTATCAGATTTTGGTAAAGCTACTTAAGTTTCTAAAAACAGTTATAATCTTAGCAGAATTAAAAAGATAATTTGTGTAAACTGCTCAGCAGACAGTCTTGCACATGTTACTGGTCATATTACTCCCTAATTAAAATCCTCCCATGAATCTTCAATATCTTCATAAAGCGCAATAAGCTTAACATGGCCCAAAGAGCAACTTTGTCTTGTTCTTGGCCCCTGTATATAATTCTCTGCTTTTAGCTCCCACCATTTAATTTTTCATGTCTCCTCACTGTAGTCACACCAAATAGTTGGCTCTTCTTTAAATTTTTCATGCTGTTTCAGGTCTCAGCGCTTTTGCTATTCCTTTATCACCCTTCTTTAAAGAATGAGCCACTGCGTCTCATCCTCCAGACCTTCATGATCTATTCATGCTGAATTAGGGCAGCTTCTCTATGCTCTCATAGCACTCTTTGCATATCTGTCTGGTAGTACATGTCATTCAACCTTGTATTTTTTAATTGAAACTTTCATTTTCCTCCCACAAATCTAGACTATAAATTATGCAAAGGCAGAGGTTGCAGGTCTTATTACTTTTTTATCCCCAGAGACTCTCGCAGAGTATGGCACATATTAACCGTCCTATATATTTTTCATTGAATGAATCAATATTATACTGGGTCATTGTAAGTATGGGACCTTTCTGCTAAGGAGTTTCAAAGTACTTATCTTTTATATAACATCTGAAAGAATTTTAGTCCTGAAAGTACAATAAGTTGAAATTTAGAGTTAAAACCAAATACAATATTTAGATCAGAACTTATGTTTTCTTATTAGACTAGATTGCTTTGTCTAAAAGTCCCAGACAAACATAAATGAATTATCTAGATTTAGACCTATGAGTTTGAGAGTACATTTCTGATTTGATGATATAATACTCAAAAATGTCATACTTTTAAAAAGTTAGGTGAATTTCTTCTTCTGTGAAATAAGACACAATAAACATACCCTGGACAAGACAATGATGTGACTCTTCCCTGGACCAAACTTTCCTTGAACTGTGTCCTTGGCTTTGCACCTAGATTAAGTCTTGACATTTGGGCAGGGAAGAAAGCAGTCAATAGGACATAGCAGGGAAATTTTTTGAATATTTTATATTGCTTTTGATTATGGAGTTTTGTGATAACTACACTCCCAATAATTTCATCTCTAGCTTGAAAAGTCAATAGTCTTCAGTGGGATTACAAATGACTATCACAGGTATTAAACATCCAGGTTATAAGTATTCTTTTTATTCCTTTGTTCACTTTCCCTCCTTAAGCTGTATTCCTTCTTAATTAAATATGTCAGTGCTTTTCCACTTTTTAGTTAGATATAGTTGTAACGAGAAAGCTCTTATGGATCAATGTTGTTCATTAACCTAAATACAACAACAGAACACTCCTTCTGTCATATAGTTAGAAACTCACATAGCTTCACTTTCAGGGAGTGATAAACTGGGCGAATTGTGGCTTAATCAGTGGTCTTACCATTAGCATTTTATAATTCCAATGGAAGGACTTGGCAGGATGGTAGAGTACTGGCCTTGGAAGAAGATAGCCCTTAGTTTCAAATTTTAGCTTAGCTTTCTTACCAGCTGCATGAATCTGACAAGTTGCTCAATTTCCCTAGGCTTCTGATTTCTCATAAGTAAAATTAGGAAAATAATACTGGTCTCATTGGATGTTGAAACGTTTAAAAGAGACAACACATGTAAAATACTGCACATCATTTTTTGCACCTATGAGAATAGGCTCAATAAATGCTAGACATTATTATTGTTATTCATAAATAATTTTTAAAATAAAGTTGCTATTCTTGAATTCTTATGCAAATACAGGTATTTTAACAGTGATGGGAACAGAATTTTTTTTTTTTTTTTTTTGCGGTATGCGGGCCTCTCACCGTTGTGGCCTCTCCCATTGCGGAGCACAGGCTCCGGACACGCAGGCTTAGCGAGCGGCATGTGGGATCTTCCCGGACCGGGGCACGAACCCGTGTCCCTTGCATCGGCAGGAGGACTCTCAACCACTGCACCACCAGGGAAGCCCCAGAATTTTATTATAATTAGGTATTTAGATATTTTTCCATCAAAGTACATAGCAAAAGCCACCTATATCATCCTTACAAAGATAGCAATGTGATGGATTTCTAAAATTGAAAAAATAATTCAATGGTAGAACTGGGTTTAGAATGAACATGACATTTAATGCTATGTTACATGACTTTGGAATGCCTCACTCCCCTCTTCTCCCATTTTAGTTTTCAATATGTTGACGCTATGAAATTAATTTGAGTTTCTAATCAAGCCCATGCATCTAATATTTAAACTTATAATGTGCATTTCAGGGGAGTTTGTCTCCTGACCACTGTTTTTATTGATCTAATATAACAAGCCAAAGCTGCATAATTTTGAACTAACTGCTAAAATCATTTGCTCATGGCTTTACTCTCTTCCAAGTATTCATTAGTATCACATTATGATGCCAAGACTGGCGGACAATTAGGCTAACACCACCCAGTGAGACTCTCTGTGTTGTGGCCTGAGTGATGAAAATATTTAACGATAGCACCAAAGCATTAACTGAAACGACTGTATGAGTATTTACATGAACAGAATCCTGCATGATGAGACTATTCAAAATTTGGGACATCAGATTTTCAACTATCAGGTCACACTGGAACCACACTATATTAACATCTTATTTTATATCTTTGTGTGAAACTTACTTTCATCTCCTGTTTCAAACTCAAACTTCTGACTGTATCCACTGTACCCTGTTGCAGTCCTCACTCGGATATGAAAAATGTACTTGGTGGCTGGCTTGAGACCTGTGATGATGGCACTGGGGGCCTTGGACCTCGTGGAGGAATAGGAGAGCTGCTGCTCATGGTCCTGGAGACAGAAGAGAAGAGAAGGGGAGTGAAGCAGGGTTATTTTCCTTTACCTTGACACACTGTAAAGTCAAGCTGAGGAATTCTGCTCTCTCAAAAATACTGATTAAGAACTGGTGCAAGCATGGTTTTCCATAATTTAGTGCTTCGTTTTTCACCAATTATAATGCATATGATATGGTCTTGATTTGGAAACTTTTTAAGAAAGATGATGATCTTGTATTTTTGGTGATTTGGATTTCTGACCCGACTCTAAGGAATGGTGGTGGCGTGGAGAGCATGTTTACACAGAATGGCAGCTGCATCTTGAATAAAATGGGCACATCAGATCAGACCGGGCCAGCAGCAAGCAAGGAGCAAGGGTGGGAGAGTTCAAGTACCCGCTACTCACTTCTACCCGCAGGTAGTGCCAAAATGCCGGCGCTATCCGTGGGTAGACCTGTGG
The DNA here is from genome assembly GCF_003676395.1 of Aethalodelphis obliquidens. Taxonomy (NCBI): domain Eukaryota; kingdom Metazoa; phylum Chordata; class Mammalia; order Artiodactyla; family Delphinidae; genus Aethalodelphis; species Aethalodelphis obliquidens. The sequence goes on along the minus strand of NW_020837945.1, from coordinate 45,214,961 downwards.
GTGAAAGGAAAAATAAATTAATTGTTTTTTTAAAGTTTGCGATCTTTTATCCCGAATCAACTGCATTGTTCTGAAACTCAGTGATTCCCCAGTAGTAACACTGAAGTTGAAGCAACTTAAGACATAAAATGATGAAAATTTTCCTTTGAGGGAGAGTTGACTCCTCTGCAAAATACCACAGTTTACTTTGTAAAGATGTACGAGATACATACTGATTGTGAGGTAGATTTTTTTTTTTAATCAAAAACAAATTTATGGTTACCAAAGGGAAAAGGTGGGGCGGGGGAGAGGGATAAATCAGGAGTTTGGGATTAACATACATGCACTACTATATATGATAGATAACTAACAAGGACCTACTATATAGCACAGGAAACTCTACTCAATATTCTGTGATAACTTTTATGAGAAAAAAACCTAGAAAAGAATGAATATATGTATAACTGAATCACTTTGCTGAACACCTGAAAGTAACACACATTGTAAATCAACTACACTCCAATAAATTTTTTCTTAAATACAAAAAAAAAAAAAACCAGTACATATTTCTTATTTTCAAAGAACCCTCTGGGAGTATATGTTTCAACTGTGTTGACTTCTTGCCCTCATTTAATGCAGCCAGAAGACCCTGGGCTTGTGTCGCACCATGAAGCCTTTGTCCGGTTTGCTGTTTTTATTTTTTATTTATTTGTTTTTTAACATCTTTATTGGAGTATAATTGCTTTACAATGGTGTGTTAGTTTCTGCTTTATGACAAAGTGAATCAGCTGTACATATACATATATCCCCATATCTCCTCCCTCTTGCGTCTCCCGCCCACCCTCCCTATCCCACCCCTCTAGATGGTCACAAAGCACCGAGCTGATCTCCCTGTGCTATGCGGCTGCTTCCCACTAGCTATCTATTTTACATTTGGTAGCGTATATATGTCCATGCCGCTCTCTTACTTCTTCCCAGCTTACTCTTCCCCCTCCCTGTGAGGTAGATTTTATATAGCTACTTTTTTTTTTTTTTTTTTTTTGCAGTACGCGGGCCTCTCACTGTTGTGGACTCTCCCGTTTTGGAGCACAGGCTCCGGACGCACAGGCTCAGCGGCCATGGCTCACGGGCCTAGCCACTCCGCGGCATGTGGGATCTTCCCGGACCGGGGCACGAACCCGCGTCCCCTGCATCGGCAGGCGGACTCTCAACCACTGCGCCACCAGGGAAGCCCCCTGTGAGGTAGATTTTAAAACGGTCTGCCTGTGAGGGAGCATCAAAGACACAGCACAGTATGAAAGACAGCACACCTCAGAAATCAGCAGGACTGGAGGCTTGGTTCCCAGTCACCTGTGGTTAACTGCCAAACTACCTCTTCTCACTAACAGGAACCACAACTGACTGAATGCCCTCGTCATTCAGGGTCTTTTAAGTGGGCTGTCTTGTCCACCACCTCAGAATAATTTACTTGTGCCTTTAAGAGACTGTCCACAATATGCTGGTAGTGGGAACACATTAAAGTCAATACTGTTTTTGTATAGTGTTATTGTTCAATAACTTTATAATGGTGTTCTAGTACGGTATCTGAAAAAAAAAATGTTTGTATGAACAACTCTTCTAAATTCATAGGTCAAATTAGGCTACCAGGCCCTTGAGTTAATTCTCCACTATTCTCATTATAAAATATCTAAAGATAGAGATTCTCAGAGATGGAAGTAACTTTCAAGATCATTAATTAAGTCACTCATTTGATGCTTATATTCGATCTATAATATTCCCATCAAGATTTCATTTAGCCTTTGACTGAAAATATCTGTTGTTCAGGAGACCTTCCAGGCAAACGAAGTAACCTACATACATGCAGAATGTATCAAACTGCATTTATTGTCTGGTGATGCTATAAGATTTAGAACTATGAAAATCATTTTCCTTAAGCTACTTTTGAGAAAAAAAATCCTTAAAGATCATTTTAAAACTTTATGGCCTTGTTTGTCAGAACTTTATATGCTACATGGTTATTCTCTGTCTAGCTGAGGAATTGAATTTGTCATCTATACCCCAAATGCAACTGTTTATTAAACACAAAGTACAAAGAAAAATGAGTAAACAATAGCAACATTTTAAATAAAAAAGACAAAACAGATAAATTGTAACTTATATTTATCCCTAGGTCACTTCCAGATTAGAAAGTAAATAAATATCTGCCTGTTATAAAATCCAAGAAAATAAATTCTATAAAATCATTGGTGGCAGTAATTATCTGCTAAGGGCCTAAAGAAGAAGCTTTCTAAGATGAAGGCCTTTATAATTAGGGGGTTTAACACCCATATTGTGGAGAAAGAAAGTTTGTGTTCTATTGGAAGAGATAATACTGTTTCTGGTAGAAATTTGTAAAAACTTTTGGATTGTTCATTCTTACATAGAAGAGGAGAATATTCCACCTCTCACAGAATTTTCTGCAACATTAGAGTTATGGGGTATTCTGAGTAGCATTGCACAGTATGAAATTATGATTGAGAGAATTTTAAAATCCTGAAAAAAAGAATTTAGTCTTATCATTAAAGAGAGGAGATACAGATTGAAAAATTTACTTAGAATGGCACCATAATAATTACACATTATGTCTTTGCTGCTTCACAAAAACATAGCTAAATAGTAATTTATTACTCAGTGAAGTTACAGGGAGCAAAGGACTCCTTTTGCAAATAGCTTTTAGTATGTCTGCTGTTATACAGAAGTTTATCTGTAGCTATATCCCTGAAATAAAAATCATTAAGTAGGAAGTATGCTTACATGGTTCCTCAGCCTACAACACAGCAGTGCAGGGGTAGCTGCCTTGCCTCACATCTTGCCTCCTCGGAGCATGCCAAGAAAGAGAGCTCAGAGAACAGTCATGCGAATTCCTCCTTCCAGTGCATATCAGCCCCCTCTCCTCCTGGTGTTTCCAAGCTCTTGGGAAACTAAGTTAGCACTTACCCATGAAAAGCATAGGGCACTTACTGTCCCAGAACTTTGGCTAATTGCCTTTCTCCTGACACATCAACTCCAATTCAAAGTAGCTGTCACCAGATAGAGACAGTGTTTTGCTGCAGAGCCATCGAGATCTCTTTATTCATCCATGGGGGCTCAATTCTGAACATGCTTGAATAGGGTATGTGTGAGGGTTTTTCTAGAGTTTGTACCATATGGAATTGCTATTTGTATAATACCTATGTCTTCAACTTTCCTAGGTAATACATTCCATTGTTCATAAAACTATCTTATAAGTTTTTTACCCTTGCTAAATCCATAATAAAATCTTCTCATTCTTAATATTATTCATTTTAGTACTTTCTTTTTTTTCTTGATCAAGCTTTCCAGAGGCTTGAACCAACTTTTGGCTTTATCTCTCTATTGTTTCTTTGTTTTCTATTTCATTTAATATCTGCTCTTACTATAAATTATTTTCTTTCTTCTTTTTTTGTGTTAATTATATTGCCTTCTAACTTTTTACATTTCATGCTTAACTCACTAATTGTCAGTACACCTTTTCAAATACAATTTAAGTCTACAAATTTCACTCTAAGTACTGCACTACTGTACTTCATAAGTTTTCATGATATATTATCAACCAGTTCTGAGTATTTACTAATTTCCATAAACACACTATTTCTTTTAGTCTTTGTGGCAGATCCAGGATTATTATTTCACACTTTTAAGGGTCAAAACAGGTTGTCAGGCAGTAAATAAATGGCATAAAGTGAAGCTCCAAAGGCATAACCCCATGGGTTGCAAAGTACACTGGACTGTGGATAGGAGAGCACTGGCAGTCTTCTGTACTGAGAAGCATTAGCTCATTGGCTGAACGTGAAACAGTTTTTGCACTACTTCCCCTTGGATAAGCATAAATAATAATATCAATCATGGGACAAATCATTCAGTAGCAATGCACTTTAATGTACGGTTATGTATATCATTTCCTAAAATAAACATATACACAATTTCTATTTTATATATTTGTATTCACATATACTGAAAACATAGTTCAGAACTATAGTGTGAACACAGAGCATTCACTGTCAAACAATATGCATGTATTACTCTCTAGAGATGTAGACTTTTATTTAAGGTTCTCTTCTCAAGGGCAGAGTCTGCAGCTTAGTCTCAGGAATTGCCCCGTCCCAGCTGCTGAGGATCTAGGTTTTCCTGGGAGTCTAATCTTATTGTTACATTGAACCTTTCATTTGCTTAAAATACTGACTCTATGTTTTATCTCTATAGATGTCAACTCTTCATGGTCACTAACAGGGATGTTCTTACTAGAGTCTGGACCCTCTTAGCATTCAATCTGAAAACTAACTTAGTTAAAAGAAATAGGTTCAGGTGTCCAGTCACTATGGCTGCATCTTTCTGCAACCAGAGGTAACATGGTCTGTTATCAACAGAAGGCAGCATGTAAAGAATTCTGGATTAGAATTCTCCTGTCTTGGCTCGATTTATGTTCTGCCTCTATTATGTACCTTGGTAAATCACCTTCAAGACTTTGATTTGCTCATACAGAAAATTCATTCATTGCACCGACATTCACTGAATGCTCTCTATGGGTATGGTTTTAGGGCTCTATAGTAGATCTGGCTTACATAATCACCAAAGTTCTACATAAGCAATTATATTCTATAATTTTTGTATGTTAGAAAGACAAGTCTGCTCTCTTCTGCTGTGATTGATTCTCATCATGCCTCATCTTAATCTCTTGAGTTTACCGTCCCACTTATGGAAGTAGATGCAATAGGCCCACAAAGTGGTCATCTTCTGGCTGGTTTGCTTTCTCTTAAAGTCTTTGGGTCTAGGGGGTTTTCTCCAAGATGTTACCACATTGCTGTATTTTTTTAAAATGTTAAACTAATTGGATTACATATGTGATTAAAAATTATGTTGTAGAGTTTTTTTGTACAGATATATAGATCTAAATATATATCAGCAATCATAAGATAACAACCATGATTTATGCAGTGCCTTACAATTTGCAAGGTGTTTTCACACACATTCTTTATGTAGTACTCCTAATAACCTTGTGAAGCAATAAGAACTGGTAATATTTTTAGTCTCACTTAGCATATGATGAAATTGGTGCAGAAAGAATAAGTAACTTACCAAAGCACGTCACATAACTAGTCAATGGCTTCTGTTAAAGTTGTGCTTTTTCACTATCCAATTTAGGCAGATATGTGCAGGGCAAAAATGCTTATAAATTAGACTTTGAGCCAAGGTTATTTTTTACACACTTTATGTTCTTGATTATCTGATCACTAGAAATAACTTCAAATTTAAGACAGACTGTGAACCAGATAGTAATGATTTGATGGCATTAGAATACTTTTATATAAATAGTTCCTCAGTGGTAGAAACAATTTTCAACATTGAAAATTTCAAAGATAAAATTATTTTCTACTAAGGTTAACACATCCAATCATTCTGCCTTTATTTTTTTTCTATTTTGATATTATGTCATATAGACAGATTCTAGGAAATTCCAAGGGGCTTATAATTCACCCAATCTTCCAAGGAACATAAAATATTCATGTTTGGGGCTTCAGAATAGAATTTTTTTGATAAGGTACAGGAGATTCTTCTAGAATTTTTTATGCATGATGGTACTCTACATGGCTTTATTCACAGAACAGTACTAAGAGGACAGACTAAAAGCATTGTTGGATTTTCCTTTATCCTTTCAAGTAAGTCATGCCAAGTTTAAGTCATCATAGGTAAAATAGGTAAAAGTGCTATTAAAAATTAGCACTCTACTACCACAATTGTTATTTTTTTTTTTTTATTTTTTATTTTTTTTTTTTTGTGGTACGCGGTTCTCTCACCGCTGTGGCCTCACCTGTTGCGGAGCACAGGCTCCGGACGCGCAGGCCCAGCGGCCATGGCTCACGGGCCCAGCCGCTCCGCGGCATGTGGGATCCTCCCGGACCGGGGCACGAACCCATGTCCCCTGCATCGGCAGGCGGACTCTCAACCACTGCGCCACCAGGGAAGCCCCCACAATCGTTATTTTTTAATTAGCAATGTCCTAATTAAGCCAATGGTAAAGTTCCTGTTCTACTGGCTAGGAGATTGAAGCTATAGAGTCCTAAGAAAAGAAAAAAGTGGATATTAATAGCTCTGCTAGGGGTCATCTAAGTCATTTTTTTGTCTCTTTTCTCTTTCCATTTTTGTGTCTGTCTTTCTTACCCTGCCTCTCTGTCACACATACAAACACACACACACACAAACACACATTCATCAAACAATTCATGACAGAAGACTGTTGAGATGTCTGCATAATAATCTCTCAAAACTAAACAAATTAAAACCACATTTAGAACATGATTCATTACCTGCAGAAAGATATTTTCCCTGATAAAGCAAGAATTGCACAGCCTAGAAACATAAAGTTTGAAAGGTTATCAAAGAATCCTGTTGCCTAAACAATGGTATTAGCAAACCTGAAAATATTTTACTTGAATGAAAGGAAGTTATTTCACATGACCCTAGGAAAAGGAAAGCTTGTGTACTAGATCCTGCCAGAGTTTAACAATTGCTTTCCAAAGAAGAGAGACAATGAATTTGGTGTATTTTATTTTATAGGTCATTATAATAATGAGCCCTACCTGGGCGCAGGTACTTATCATACCCTGGCTGAAAGATTCCTTAAGATTTTTCATATTTTTACTTTGATGCTGCAATCTCCTGATTACTAATGTGAATTCCCAATTGCTATAGAAGTAGAAATAAATATATTTGTTCCCGGAAGGGACAGGCTTCTCTAAGATCAATATATGGGCATTGTGCTTTGTTCCTCAGTTTGCTTTTGAATTTAATTAGAATGAGTCAATCTCTGAGTCATGAACTCCTAGTGCACTCCGGTTGTAGGACTGGTAAAATAGAGCATCAGAATGAGCTGTGTGAGCCCAGGAACTGAAGTTATAGCATGTCCATAAAATAGGCATACTTATATAAGAGCTTATAGTCCTAAAAAGTCATCTATTTTCATTCTTGTATCAGTTGCTTTGATTCATCCCAAAGAAGTGTTAATCTATACCATTTTTTAGAGCTTTTTAGAGAGAGAGATATCTTATCTAAAAAGATATCTAAAGAGATATCTTTAGATAAAGAGATATCTTTTTATTCTACTCCAGGCAAACCATAAGGTACACAGGTTCTTCCTAATTATCTTACTGAAATTTAAAAACAATTGTTTTTTTTAATATGTGGAAAATGTCTCTCCTAATGATTGAGCTATAATAAACCATCATTTTCTCTCTATTAATTATGACTGTCTACCTAGAAATTCGTAGAGGATTAACTGAAAAGGTTTAGAACTAATAAATCAGTTAGTTAGCCAACATACAATTATCAGTTGCTTTCCTATACACTAGCAATGACCAGTAAAATTATATTTTAAAATATTCCACAAACCATAGCAACAGAAACCTTATAATGCTTAAGTATATGACAAGAAATATGCAAGACCTGTATGAGTAAATCTGTAACAGTTTGCTGTATAAAAAAGAAAATCCCTTATTTTCGTAACTGTAGTTCAAAGATCTTTTGTAGAATACTACATAGTAGCAGTAAAAGTAGGAATCTTATTTTTCTTTGTTCTTGAATGGATTAGCTGTTAATGTGGAACTGTTAAATATAATCATGTCTGATTTAGGTTTTTAGTAGATATCTAGGTGAGAACTTTTCTTCCTTTTTCTTACAATGTAATTTTGTTTGTATTTTGTTTTTAAAATGTGAAATGGATTTTGAATGTTATAAAACAATTTATCTGTATTTGCCAAGGTGATTCTATGTTGTTCACCTTAATGTAGTATATACTTGTGAAGAACTATCTTTGCATTCCTAAGATAAACCTTACTTGTTAATACTTGGTTATAATATAGTTCTAAAATTTTTATTGCAATTTTGGATTCAGTTTGATAATATTTCAAATAGAATTTTTATACCTCTCTTTATAAGTGATCTTGGCCTAGAGTTTTCTTGATTTTAGCCTTTTTTATTATCAATATCTGGTTATACTATTTGGGTTAAGCTATATTTAAGAGAATGTATTACGAAAATTTTCATTTTTTAATGTTCTGCAATAATTGATATAACATGGTAATTATCTGTTCATTGAAACCTTAATTGAAAGACCATTTCAGGGACAGATATTTGACCATCTTTTAAAATTATTTCATCCTATATTCAGATATTCTTCTTATTCAGTTTTGGTAATCAACAGAAAATTATCCATTACATTTATATAGTACATTTATTGATGTAAATTTACAATTAGGCTTGTCCTATTATTGAAAATCTCTTCCATAAATAACATTTTCCTCCTTCTAGTCAAGCTTGTTTATCAGTCTTCAAAACCACTGGATTTTGATTTTTTAAATCAAATATACTTTTCTTGATTCAGTTTCGTTAATTTTTGATTTTACACTTATTCATTCCTTCTTCCTCATCTTTTTAAGGTTTGGATATATACGTATCTCAATGTCTTTCATTTTAGAATAGTTTATAATTTAAGTCTTTTACCCTTTAATATGTGTTATTTAAGATAATATTCTAAATTTTCAAATAAATAGATATCGGGGTGAGATGGGGGATTTTTTAAAAAATTTTTAATTTTGTTGCATGATTTTCAAGGAATGATTCAAAGAATGAAGGAATAATTTTATACTACCTGACTCCTTCCTCTAGTTATTTCAATGCGTATCAATATATATCCCTAAGTAGTCAGCAATTTCCTCAAAAATGTGATATATAGTTGCTTCAAAAAACAAAACAAAACAAAAAAGCAAAGGAATGCTGGATGCATAGTTAGTGTTTAATACGTATCTACTGACTGATATTCACAAAGGAATACCTAGCCATCATTTAACACCTTGTGCAGCTCTGGTCACATATCATTGGGAACTGGACTACTAGAACTCCTGCTCCAATGTAGGAGCACAAATTGGGATGGCTTCCAGCTCACACTGATTCTCCTGTGACCAGATCTAAATTAGCCCCACAATCAGGAGAAAAGGGGGCTGGTGCCCAACAAAGCTGATTGCCCTGGAGATAAAAGCAAGTGAAAATAATTATGGATTTCTTATCCAATGACACTGAATCCATCATGAAAAATACAGAAAGAGAATTACGTTGAATAACCCCAGCTTTTCGGACTGTTGCCTTCCTGAGTCTAGAACATTCTGCTCTGCCTTGGATTCTACATTTTGACATCCTTAAATAATCATCAGAGTTGGGTTTTGTTGCTGGTAGCCAAAAAGAGTTACCTTCTTTTCTCACAATCATTTAAGTATACAAGAGGGAGTTTCTAATTGGGGGAGAGAAGGGGTTAACAAGCTGGTTGGTAGGGTGTTCTAAGTTAGTGGGTAAGGTGTTCTGAATTTTTTTTAAAGTAAAAATTGGCTACTGCTATGACAAAATTACAAATTAAGCATAAGTAAGAAAAATGTAGAAGTAGATATTCTAAGTACACAATTACTTTTTGACTGCACTTTTGGAGAAGTATCATTTAGTATACCACAGCTATAATTTACTATAATCAACTTTTGATTATCCCCAGTAATCCAAAACAGGAGATAACCCTAAATCACTTTTAAATGCATTCATGACTTTTTTTCTTATACTCCTTCCAATGTGTATCTTGTTTCACCTAAAATGAAATTAAATGCACTCCTTGAACATTAAATGTTGAGCAATAGTAGGAGATGGCAGCAAAGTATACCTGATGGGAGCAGTATATTGCTCTAGAATTAAGCATTCATAATTGATTTTCAGAGAACAGATAAGTTACATGTAGATAATTAACTGCTTGAAATTGTGGTTAAATTTACTTTTAGGGAAAATGGCTAGATTATTCCAGTGTGACCTTTACAAAATACTGGTGCTAGAATGAGACCAATGGAGTCCTAGTGGTAGTCAGTTTGTCTATGAAAACTGCGAAGATTATACAATCTCAAAGGGTCAGGCTTGTTGTAAGATAAAAAGCCAAATAACACGTAAAACCCTTTTACAGGCTCCAACAAATGTGTTTAGCATTATTTCTTTCTTTTAGGAGTTATTATCAATAGGTGGTGCATTTAATTTAGGGCAATGATAGACCTATGCCTTGAGGTAATTCTGCAAATGCTGTGAGAGGTCTTTCTAAAAATTTTATAAGTGTTTTGCTTGCCTGTTAACCTCTATATTCTCACGGCTTAATGCAGTGTTTCAAGCATATTGTAACCTCTCATAATTACAATGATACATGATACATCATGATACATTAGCCAAGTATACTGAACAAATATATTAATGAATTAATTGCTCTATATGTTTAGCTTTTAAATTATACATATTGTTATAGCAATTTAAAATTAGTGTGCATAAATGAATGATAATTCAAATGAGAGATGAGAAAAATTGTTTTGCTGGCTTATGGTACTTCCATAATCAAAATGCAATAATATTATGTCATTATAGCTGGCTTGTTTTCTTCAGAACATTGTGGAGAACAGCCAAGATTCTACTTGTCAAAAAATACTTTGCAAAACAATATGCTTGGAAAACCTAAGATTTGTGCTGAAATATCTTTTAATACATATATATTTTAATATTTATTCAGTTTTAACTTTCCCATCTGTCTTTGTGTAACCTACCTTATTGCAGATGGGATATAGATTTTTCCTCCATGCTCTATTACTCTATAAATATTTATAATGGTGTTCAAGTAGAAATTCAATGTTTAAAGCTTGATACCTGTCTCTGAAGAAAGTGTCTCCATCCCAAAATTCCTTAATGATTTTCTTAAAAATATGTCATAGACAAACAACAACTTTAAATTTATCATTCATTTTTAAGGTTTTGGGTAATTTATAAGAATTTTAAAACCATGTGTAAATTTGGTGATAAGAATAATAACATACAGATAGAAAAAGAAGGGACCATATGTAGAACAAAACATTTTAAAAATTCATATTTACTGAAGTATTGAGGATGAATAAAATTATTTATCTAAAAAGGGAGAAATGAAAAGGAAATTATAATCACTATAAGAATATTTGAGGATTACACTTAATTTAGACATTTTTTAGAAAAGTTTACAAATTACTGCTGATGTCAGTAATTTAGGTCAAGTACTAAAATAGCTATATAAAAGGCTAAAAAACAACTTTTATCATAAAATTAGGGTAAGTTATCAATAAATGCCACTGAGAGGAAAAAAACCACACTAAACATCTTTGGAAACATTACTACATATATGTTGACTTCTTCAAATATAAATGGTATTCCAAATGTCAAACTGAATGTTTTCAAAGTTAAACCATTGGAAAAACATGGCTGAATGGAGTGGCATAAAACTAGAAAGGTAACACATGCATGGTACTTTGATTAATTCTTCCTTAATTGTGGAATGTGGATTAAAAAAATAATAAAGCTGGGAGGTATAACATGTTTTTTAGAAAAGAAAAATATAGAGCAGTTAATTTTTTTCACAATAGTACTAATTGAATTATATGATAGGTAAGAAATATGAAGAATAGTAGAGAACAAGTCTTTGAAAATGAAATAACTAGACAGTAAATGTAGGTGACTGGCCTCCAAAACTGTTTCTTCATTGCTAGATATTCTGACGGAATTAAAGTGAATAATAAGGAAGGTAAGATTTATAGATAAGAATAATAAAGAAGGCAGAATTTCACTAGAGTGAAATTGCCTTAGAATACGAAAAAAAAAAAAACCGCTTTGTAGAAGTGTCCATGGAAAAACAGTTATCTTCTCTGAGTATCATTAAAGGCTTACATTTGTCCAAATTAGCCGCAAAATATGGTGATACAAGAGCTGCTTCTTGCATTGAAAAGGGGCAGAAATTCATTTAAATGTACAAGCATGAGAATGCCTTAGTCTCATTTAGAATAGGAAGAAAACACTTTCTGAAGATTTATTTTTCATTTTTATCTTTCCCATTTAAATGTATGTTGTTGCCATGGTGAAACTTTAATTTTTTTGTTATATTTGTTGATGGGTCTTAATTGTGATCTGATGACAGATATATTTGTTTTGTTCAAAATTGAAACAAAGATATCTATTAAGATTGATGTACCTAGGGGCAAGACAGGAATAAAGACACAGACCTACTAGTGAATGGACTTGAGGATACGAGGAGGGGGAAGGGTAACATGGGATAAAGTGAGAGAGTGGCATAGATATACATACACTACCAAACGTAAAATAGATAGCTAGTGGGAAGCAGCCGCATAGCACAGGGAGATCAGCTCGGTGCTTTGTGACCACCCCTCTAGGTGGGATAGGGAGGGTGGCGGGGAGGGAGATGCAAGAGGGAAGAGATATGGGGACATATGTATATGTATAACTGATTCACTTTGTTATAAAGCAGAAACTAACACACCATTGTAAAGCAATTATACTCCAATAAAGATGTTTAAAAAAAAGATTGATGTACAAAGCTACAAAGCATAAGTTATGTTTCAAGGAATGCAGTCCCACCTCCTCAAAAGAGAGATTTTAAACCTTCTTTGTAAGTGATATCATCTTGACTTGAAAAGCATCCCATTATACTCTAAATAACTCAGTATTTTCAGTTAATGATCTAAGGCAGTCATTGCCTTTAAATGTCCTCAGAGGACTAGTAATATTAAAATGTGCATCAAATGAATGCCTCAAGATTTATAATAAAATACAATAAATAGGTTTATCAAGATACTGTGACTGGAAACTGAGTAATATCTCATCACTGACAGAAAATAAGTAATATAATATTAATAAACATTGCAGTAATTGACAGCTTCCCACAGATCACACACACACACAGACACACGGTTCTTCTAGTTTCAATGCTGCTGTTTAAAGTCAAAGGAACTTATAAGTGTGTAGATGACTACAGACAGCGTTAAAAGCAAGAAAAGGAATTCAAGGCAAAGCAAACTCATTTTCCAGAAATATTATTTTAATCTGCATCATTATCAAACAATGGATGTATATTATTTATTTACTCCATGTATAAACTAGTTTTGAAATCAAATTAGAAAAAGAAAATTATGATGAAGTAATAAGTTAAATTTAGGGTAAAATAAAGTATAATCTGGACCACAGTGAAGAAGTTCTTTGCTGGTAGTCACAAATGTTGCCCATTTTAAGTATACATGCAGTTTGTTCTTGGTGGGGGGTAGTGGCGCTAGTAATGGATGCTTTTTCCTTACACATGCAGAAATCTTCTTATTTTCAAGTTTGGGTAATCTGATCTGTATAATTCTATTTTATTTGAAATGACCACATTGGCACAACCCAATGTACAGTCCAGATTCAAAGAACTGAAAAACTTCTTCGTGGAAGTTTTCTTTTCTTTTTTTTGCTGTACTTTTCTAAATTAACTATTTTTTTACCCTACAATATCTCCAGATACAATTATTGAAATAGTTTTAAAGTTTTAGAATTTCATACACATTCAAAATTAATAAATTTGCTTTGGCTTACTACTAAAATATACTTATTTTTAAAATTAGTACAGACTAGAAACAAAGCAGGTAATATAATATTATGTAGATCTAAAATCAAGTACTACAGCAGATTAAAGATGGTGGCAAATTCTTTTACACCCCTCTCATTGAAAAGTCAGATCTTTGCCACCCACCCCTTGAATCTGGTCTAGCCTGTAACTGATTTGACCAATAAAGTAGTGTAGAAGTGAGACACTGTCAATTAATTGCCCAGTCTCTAAGAAAACCGGCAATTTCCACTTTTTGCTTGGAGCTCTGAATTGTATGGCTAGCCTGAGACTGTTAAGCTATGTAGAAGACCAAGGTAGCCACTTGGAGGAGCCCTGAAGAGAGAGGAGGTAAGGTGGGAGAGAAGAGAGGGAGGGGGAGGGAGAGGGGATGATGATGAGCTCCTAAGCATGGCCATTCCTCAGGTGTTCCAGCCCCTAGCCTATTTTCTATCATCCCAACTGAGGTCCCAGAAATTGTGGAGCAGAGATGAGCTGCTCCTGATGTGTCCTGTTCAAATTACCTGACCCAGAGATTCATGAGATGTAATACTTATTAGTTGTTATTTTTAAGCCACTACATTTTGGGGGTAGTTGTGCAGTAACAGGTAACTGGAACAAGCAGATTGACCATTAACTTGCATTTCATAGACCTCTAATACGGATTGATTCTATTTTTTGTCACTAGATTGGGTGATGATATTTTGAAGATTCTGTCTTAACACATGAAACTCAATCAACTTAAACATTCCAATTATCTGATTCTTTGGAAGAGTCAGATAAATTTTAGGCCTGCAACAACAGGTTAAATTAGTCAAAACAAATCAATTGAAAGTAGAAACAGAACATAATATAGTTAAATTTTTTTTAATGTTAACACTTTCATAGTATTATTTTGCAGGCTCTATAAGCACTCCCAACACCCAGAAAATCCTCAAAGCTTCTCTGTGAAGTAGGTCTTACAAATGACAAGACTGAGATACAGAAAGATCAAGTAAGTTGTCCAAGGTTACTCAATAAATTAGTGATAGAGCTGGGATTTGAATCCAGGGAGTCTAGCTCTGGATTCTGTGCTGTTATTTATTACACTATGTAGCTTCCAATATTAAGTATTGTACTACAGCCACATATCATTAAGAACTTTATATATTATGTTAGAGTTTATATTCCCTTTTATTAATATATTGACAAACACAGAGGTAAAGATAATCTAGATTCTATATATTACAAATAATTCACAGTCCTAATCATAGTATGAGACTGACGTTCACAATACTTAGTCTAACAAAGGTGAAAATAGCTTGTATTTTGTTGCTATTTCATGGGATTTTGAGTACTCATCAAATCACCTCCTCTTTTTACAAGGTAATAAGGCAAGAGGCTCATTAGGAAGAATAAAACTGTTATTTCTTTTGTCACAAAAATTAAGTATCTAAACTCATCTATGAAGGCAAACTAGAAAGAGTGAGCCAAACTAATTTCCTTTATTTGAACTTTCATTTCAATTTTTCTATCATAGTGAGTTTAGGAGGATATCTATGTTACAGATCAAAAAAACTAAGAGCTTCTCAAGGCTTTATTCTGAGATTACTAATTCTGTTATAATTTCAACAGGATATTCTATATTTACTGGTAAACTGATGACCTTACTAATAATTAAAGTACTGAGTTGGAATTTAGAGATACAGTGCTGTCTTTCTCTGACTCACAGAGAGATGAATGTAAACATGTCATAATATTACTGAGCCAGAGCACATTCAGATGAAAAATAAACATAAAAACCTCAGCTCCATCCACCTCACAATATTGTTGTGTTGCATCAAATGAGAATGCATATGAAAGCATATTGTAAACTAGAACGTCCTCTTCATATATGAGATAGAATTGTTATTGTTGCTATTGGTATTATTAAATAGATGTCTATGTAGTTGGTGGAAAAATCTGTCACTTAGAGTAAGACGTAATATTTTAATAATGAATTATATTCTGAGTTAGTAGATGGGAATTGCATTCGTTATTTAGTAAATTAATCACTCAGAACTACAGAAACTTTCATCTTTTAATTCCATGTCAATAAAGTTAGTAGGAAAAATCAGCTGAATGCCCAGAGTCTGATGTTTTATGTAATTAGGGGTGCAGTTGAGATCTATGGGTGAGAATAACACCAATGTCTAGAAATTTCTTCAGATGACAGATCCACCTTTAGAGTTCACTACTTGGGCCTCAAGTTAGTACTTGCATCTGTGAGCATGACCAGTTGACTACTTGCTAATGTAGCTCTCACTGGTACAATGAATTAAAAATAGTGATTTGTAATAATCCTTAATGTGACATGTTTCAGGAGCTAAGAGGCACTATACATCTGTCAGCTACCGCCACCTATTTGTCATGTTACAGATGAATAGCAACAAAAAACCTTAGCCACTGTGCTAACCAACCAGTGAACTAAGTCTTCAGAAGGACTATATGGTGGTCTTTTAAAAATATGTAGCTGTTAAATATATTAAGGTAAAAATGTTATGATGCACAATTCACTAAATAGGAAGAAAATTACCAAGGGGTTGTTGATAGCAGCAGTTGTAATAGCTAAACACATTCGGGCATAACTAAATTAGAAAGATTTCGTCCATCTACCTGCTGTGATTTACCCCATGAAATCACAAGAATCAAGGGACATATGGGAATAATGATTGCATTGATTGCCTTCTTTAAATGTCCTTGTGTGATACAGAAGGATGAAATATAGGTTCTGGGAGCAATTTGCCTTTGCTAACTGAAACAGCCCAAAACAATTAATTTACACTGCATTCAACCATAAAGAACTGCAGAATACTTCCTCTGCTAAAGCTTTATATTTTCTAATTAAAGACTTAGATTTTCTATTACTAAAGGTTTAAGGAGTATCTAAATTAATTCTAATATTCTTCCTTTTTCAATCATTCTGTGGAAATGTTGACACCTCATAGTATTCAAGTCATTAGTTTCTAATTAAAATATATACACATATAGGAACATAAACCTGTCTTTTTCAACATATATAAATTGAGACAAAATTTCAAGAATAAACACCTAAACAAACTCAAATAGTGTTTACCATGAAACTTAGAAACATTAAAGGAAAACAACTTTTCAAATATTAGAATTCGTAATAATGAAATTTTCTAATTTTCTAATGATATACTCAAGTAAATGGGAAGATGTCTATTTTTACTTATTTTCCCCTAAAAATATTAGATCAGTGTGGATTCTACAAGGTCACTGCAAATATATGATATTAAAACACAGCCAAATTCTGCAGCAACACAAATGTTTTTATGAGCAGCAGGTGTATTCTTTGAAAGACAGTAAAGCTATTAACAGCTCAGTAAGGAGTACATAATACTAGGCTGTTAACTCAGCCTCCCTTATAAGAGTACTGAGGAAGGACATTTTGAAATCATTAAGATAAATGCATTTTCAAAAGTAGCCAATGTGAATGCTTTAGGAAGAGAGGTTCATCTAAACTTTATCTCATTAAAGTAATGAATTTAGTCTTGATTTGAATACGCCCATCCAAAAAAATTATTTAATTACTCTAAATAAAAATCAAATCATAATTTTGAAACCAAATATGTTCTATTCATGATAAGTATTTGAAAATGAATTCTAAATTATTTTATTTTTTGAATTTGAGGCTTATTCTAACACAAATCTACAATACTTAGCACAGGTACCTGCCATCTAAGAATTTGGTAATGCTATTTTAATGAATGAATGAGTGATGTCCCAAGATATTTTATAAATTGTTGACATTTCAGTTGCTCACCTTGGAAAAATTATTTGTGATTTGACTCCCATGAGGACACCTCTCGGTATCTGTTTCAAAGTCAGACAGACTTTGGTTTTATTAGTTTATTGTAATTATTTTTTCCTATAGTTGCCTCACTCATTAAATTATTTAAAATTTTCTTTTAATTTAAAAGGAATGAGGCTGTCAAAAATGTTTCTGGGTACAGATTATTTGAGGCACAGAATATTTTATGATGCCCAATAAACTATATCTACTTTTTTATTTTTCATCTTTTAAATAAGAATTTTATAATGAATTATTTAATTTGATTTAGATATAAAACTATGCAGGGGCTTCCCTGGTGGCGCAGTGGTTGAGAGTCCACCTGCTGGTGCAGGGGACGCGGGTTCGTGCCCTGGTCACAGAGGATCCCACATGCCGCGGAGCGGCTGGGCCCGTGAGCCATGGCCACTGGGCCTGTGCGTCCGGAGCCTGTGCTCTGCAACGGGAGAGGCTACAACAGTGAGAGGCCCGCGTACAGCAAAAAAAACAAAAAAACGAAAAAAAAACAAAAAACAAAGAAAAGGAACTATGCAGTATTTAAAAATTAATAGAAATAGAACAAAACATATTTAATTTTTTTTTCCTTAGAGCTCTTGCCTCAAATTCATGCTTCAGTGAAATAAACAAAACTACACATCAGAATGGCAGAGTTACTTAATAAAAATGTTGGATTGATTTATACTGGCACTGAGGATTATTTTTCCACACCCCTCATTCCGAAAGTAAAGAACAAAGGATAAAGAGAAAAAAAAGATATATACATCATTTAAAAATAATGTTCTCCTACTATAAAAGTATGAGTGAGCTAAAATAATTCCTAACTTGGCAGCAGGAGTTTGGCTTAAAACAGCACTTCCCAAAGCGTTTTCCATGGAACGTTATTTCCAAGGAATATGTGTTGTTATGGTTAAAGAAAAAAAGTTTTATGATTGTGTAAGTTTGAGTCTTCTGGGGAGCAGATTCCAAAATGTTGTTGAAAGTGAAGATATTTATGGAGCGAAATAACTGTGCAGGTAAAAATCTGTGCAAGGAAAGGGATCAAGTTAGACAAGGAGAGCTTTCAGACCCCAGTGAAAGTCTGATTCCTGTGAAAAGAGAGATGAAGAAATAGAATTGGGTTGAAAATGCCTCAGATGGCAGTGCAATTCTGAAAGTCTCTTGGCCAGGTATATGGGAGCCCCAAACAAGTTCTGCATTCATCAAGAAAGGCCTGGCTCTACTACTAGGGGCTCAGGAGGAATGGTAGATCCCACAGCAGCTGGAGACCTTCCTTTCAGCATGTTCTCTCTTGAAGGGAGATCTAAGTAATGCACTCTCATGGCTGCCACCCGGGTCATATAAATTTAGAAAGCACTAGGTTAAATAAAATTAAGTAGGTTACTTTGCTGCAGGTTTCCCCCAAGCATTTAATTACGCCCATGTGTTTTGTTAAACTCCAGAGATGGAAAATATATGCTACATTTTCCAAATTGATTTGACCATGCAACCCTATGGTGATTTAAAAAAATTCCATCTATTAAAACTAGCTCTATGGTACATACTTTGAGAAACATTAGTTTAAGATAATCTGTATTAATATAAATTCTGAGATACCATGAGAAATATCATATGAACTGTTTTCTGTCTCAATGGTACCATTAGCTCAGATTTAGCTCTTTCTTCCTATTCAAGCCCCTACCTCTTTCACAGAGGTATTTACTATCCTTGTGTTGGTCATATCCTTGCTTAAAGAATGTGTTATCACATCTGTATGAGTGCATAAATAATACATTGTTTAGTTTTGTATGTCTTTGAGCTTTCTACAAATATTATTATACTGTATGGACTCTTCTGGGACTGCATTATGTTTCTAAGGTTTATCATACTGTGGCATTACATTTTTTCATAATATTCACTTATATATTATGTTCATGTACATTTGTACATAATGTTCATTCATTTTCACTAATATACTGACTTATTTCAACATACAATTTATTTACATCTTTTTCTAAAGATGAAAGTTCGGATTTTTTTTGAACAATTTTTCCTTAAACATTGCAGGACATTTTCTTGACCACATATATAAGATTTTTAGGAGTAAAATTGCTGGGTCATTGAATATAAAAATGTAGAAATTGATAAAATTACTTTCCAAAATGATTTATCAGCTTACACTGATTCTAGAAATGTAAAAGTTCATATTGCTCTGCGTCATCTCCAGTTCTTAGAAATCTCAGATTTCTTAATTTTTGCCAATCTATTATGTGTAAAACGTTATCACATTGTGGTCTTAATTCACATTTTCCTTATTACTAATGAAGTGGAGCATCTTTTCTTATACAGGTTGATTTTTCTATTGGGTTGTTCTTTTTATCGTTCTCTAGGATTTCTTCATGTATTTTGCATAATAATCCTTTGCAAGTTGTAAACATGGCAGCTGTATTCTCCCAGTTTGTGGCTTGTCTTTTCGCAATCTTAATAGGGTCTTTGGAAAGAAAGAATTCTTAAAATGAAAGTAATCAAAGTTAGTAAGTTTTCTTTTATTGTAAGGTCTTTCATTTCATTTATGAAATATTTTCCTTACCGAAGGTAATAAAGATATTATTCCATATTTTTCTTCTAAAATGTAAAAAGTTTTTCCCATCACATTTACATCCTTAGAACATTTGGACTTAATTTTTATAAATGGTTTGAGGTAGGGATCCAGTTCCTTTTTCCTTCTTTTTTCCTTCTAATATAGATTGCCCGGCACAATTTCATGAACAAGACATACTTTTCCTAATGATCTGCAACGTCACTTCTGTCACGTTACAGGTTCATATATGTGTAGGTCTGTTTCTAAGGTTCTCCGTTATGATACGTTGGTCGTTTTCTCATTCTGCAGCAGTATCACTTAGCCTAATAACTATACTTTAGAGTGCTTTTTTTATATCTGTCAAGGCATGTAACCCTGGCTTAGTTTCACCAAAAATGTCATGCTCATTCATGCCCTCCCTTTTTCTTCTTTGCTATACCAATTTTAGAATCAGTTTTGACAATTCCTACAAAAAGACATGCTAGAATTTTTATTAGAATTGCATGGAGTCTACATATCATTTGGCGGAAAAGTAGTCTCTCTTATCCATGAATGTGAACTCTCCATTTATTTGAGCATTTTTAAATCTTTCTATCAAGTTTTAAAATTGTTTTGCCTATATTGAAAAATATTTTAGATTTATTCCCCAATATTCTACAGATTATGTTGCTATTGTAATGTACTTTCTATAAAAATTGTTTGCTGCTGGTGTGCAGAAATGCAATTGAAGTTTTATAGCCAGGCACCTTGCTACAATCTTATTAGTTAAACAACTTGTATGCAAATTTGGTGAGAATTTCATATCATCTGGAATAATGTGAGTTTTCTTTTTACAATCCGTATGATTTTATTTTATTTTTAAATTTTTAATTGAATTGAAATGGTTAGGTCCCACAATATTTAATAGAAGCAATGTTAATAGACATTTTTATGTAATTCCCATTTATAGGACATTTAGTTTAACATTTCCCCCACTAAGAAGAATATTTGCTTAATTTTAATTACCTTAAGGAAGTTATCTTATGTTCCTAGTTTTCTAAGAATTATACTCAAGAATAGGTGTTAGTATCAAATGCCTTTTCTGCATCTGCAGAAAGCTTTCTCCTTTAATTTACTAACATGGTAAATTGCATTTACAAATTATCTATTGTTAAAACCCAGTGCATTCCTGAAATAAAACTAATTTACTCATTTTTTTCTTTTTTTAATAATCTGCTGGATTATTTAGCTAATATTTAGTTTAGAATTTTCTATCTATGTTTCTGAGTGATATTTGCCTGTAGTTCTTATTTCTGCTGTCCTATTTTAGTTAGGAAGTTATTCTGTTCATAGAGAATACATTTCAGAGAATTCTCTCTTTATTTTCTGTTCTCAAGAAGTGTTTGCATATTTTTGGAATGATGTGTTCCTTGAAAGTTGGTAAAGTGACTTCTAAAACCAGGTTTGACATGTATACACTGCTATATTTAAAATAGATAACAAGGACCTACTGTATAGCACAGGGAATTCTGCTCAATATTCTGTAATAACCTAAATGGGAAAAGAATTTGAAAAAGAATAGATATACGTATATGTATAACTGAATCACTTTGCTGTACACCTGAAACTAACACAACATTGTTAATCAACTGTACTACAATATAAAGTAAAAATTAAAAGAAAGAAAAAAACCCCATCTAAGCCAGACGCTCTTAATTTTTGAACAATTTTTATACACTGTTTAAAATTTAATAGTTAAACAACTATTTAAATAACTATTCAAGTTATCTATTTCTTCTTCAGTCAAATTTAGTAAATAATATTTTTATGACGTTATTGCAAGGTTTCACATTTATTTGTATAGAGTTGATCTTGGTAAACTCACTATCTTTTCAATCCCTACAATATTTGTTATTCTACCACCATTATTATTCTTATTATTAGTTTCTTGTTTCTTTTATTTTGATCAGTCTTTCTAAAGTTTATATAATCAATTCATCAGTTCAACTTCTGGTTTTGTTGATCTCTATTGTATCTTTGTTTTCTATTTTCCTATTTCTGCTCTTGTAATTATTTATTTCCTTCTACTTTCCCTGGGCTTTTTCTTTTGCTAAATTTGTAAGTAGGATGCTTAGCTCATTCATTTTTGAAATTTATTATTTTATAATAAGAGAAGTTGTTATACATTTCCATTTATGAACTGCTTACACAGCATGGCGTGCTTTCTGCTATGTAATATTTTTATTATTTTTCAATTAGATGTACTTCAATTTCCTTTATGATTCCTTCTTTGACTCATGAATGCTATTTTTACCCAGTATTTGAGTTCTCTTCTTGAAATATTATTTTATGTAGGTAATGTTTGTTCAGATTTATGTATATGTTTATTATTTAATTTATTCACTTCTTGCTTCTTATACTATCCTTTTGGAATCATTTTTCTTCTAACTGAAGTCCATCCTGTAGGATTTCCTCTATGGTAGGTCTTTTGGTGATGAACTCTTTTTGTTTATCTCTAAAATGTCTTTATTTTACCTCTGTTCCTAGATGATTTGGAGTTGATAAATGTTTTCTATCATAACTTTGAGAGCAGTATTCTTAAATTTTCTGTTTTCTCTTGTGCTAAGAAGTCTGCTTTAATTCTAATTGTTGTTCTTTTGTCAATGGTCTCTTTTATATGACTAATTTCAAAATTGTGCTTTTTCTCTATATTTTTTATATTCTGCAATTCTACTGTAGAATTCATGCATTCTACATGTCTAGAAACATGAGTTCTTATTTTTCCTATTTTGGATATGATGTACTTTGTGGATTAATTGGTTCTAGGAAATTTACAGCCATTATTCATGTATCACATGCTCTCCTTTCTTTCTGTTTGTGCTTTCTTAAAATCCAGCTCAGTATATGTTAGATTTTATTATTCTATCTTCCACATGTTTTGTTTTGTTTTTGTTTTTGTTTTTCTTTTGCAGTACGTGGGCCTCTCACTGTTGTGGCCTCTCCCGTTGCGGAGCAACAGGCTCCGGACGCGCAGGCTCAGCAGCCATGGCTCACGGCCCTAGCCGCTCCGCGGCATGTGGGATCTTCCCAGACCGGGGCACGAACCCGTGTCCCCTGCATCGGCAGGCGGACTCTCAACCACTGCGCCACCAGCGAAGCCCCCACATCTTTTTATTCCTCTTTTATATTTTCCTTTTACTTGTCTCTCTTATTATCATATGTATAAAGATACATAATATACGATATGATTTTTTAATCCATTGGTTGAGTTTTTTCTTAAAATAATGATATTTTTTCATTTTAGAAGTCCCATTTTCCCCCAATCTGCCTATTCTTCTTGTCCCTTTCTAACTTTCATGATTGCATTTGTTACTTTTTTTATCATTCCATATATAGCTGTTCTATGTGTGATTCTTTAACATATGTAGTCCTTGGAATTCTAAATTTGTTTCTGATTGTTTCTGCTGATTCATTCATGTCTTGCTTTTTCCTGTGCTTCGTGTTCTTTGATTGTGATCTTATTGCCCGATCACAGTCTGTAGTGTCTTTGGGTCCTAAATTTCAAAAGATTTTCTCTAGAAAGAATTTATTTGTACATCTGCAAGTAGCCAGAGGCTGCTGCTAAGATGGTACCACTTCAATTTTCTTTGAGCTACTTGGCTGAAGATCGGAGACCCAGGATCAGTTCCCCTTTTTAGCTGGTGGTCCAATACTCTGACCCTGACAACGATGCTTTCAGAGCACTGAGAGATCTACTCTCAGAGAAACTCCACTGTACCAGAATGACATCTGTGTTTCTCCTCCATTCTCTCTTTTTTTTTTTTTTTGATAGGAAAGGGGAGTCCTTGAAATTTTATTTTAGTTTTTGTGAGACCAAAATTACCATCAACAGTATGCCTTACCCATACCTACTTATTTTGCAAAGAAAGAACCTTTCAGAATGCCTACTCTGGCACCATTCTAAAACCCAATAAACCAATTTCTACCAAGACTATGACACAGCACTGTTTTTTCAATTAAGATAAACATAGCAGAAAATAAAGTAGAAGTTTAGGAGTGACAAATCATTCATTCATCCAATCACCTATTTCTCAATTTTATTGAATTATTACACTATGTCCAGCAGAGTACTAGCTGCTGGAGATGCAAAGATGCATCAGGTATGATCTCAAGAGGACTCACAACCGAGCATGGGGAGGTAAGCATGGTCATAGAAAGGTCTGCAGTAACTTGCAATTCCTGTTGTCCCTGCAAAATCTTCTTCATGTAGCAATTCACATATATGTTTAAAATAAAATAAAATTGCAATGAAAGACATATGGGAACTATACTTGTTTATATACTTGTTTTAAATATACATTTGATCATAGCATACATTTCCTGAAATAATGTAATATTTTATTCTGGATGCATTCCAAACTAAGTATTTTGGGAAATTAAATTTATGAATCAAATGTACTGTTATTATGATTGTAAACATTTTAAAGAAAGACATTTATAAACACCTGTCTTGATTTGAGCATTTAAAAAGAAAAATAAGTGAATGAGAGTTATAAAATTGACTTGTTTCTTAAGGATTGAACTGGGTAAAAGTCACTGAAAGTTAAAATGGTATTAATGAAAGCCATGAAGATATTCTATAATCACAAAAGGCAAAAAATTTTTAGTGAGAGTTAATTATATCTTAAGCATATTTAAACAAATATAATAAAGTACTACTTAAAGTTTTAATCATCCTTAACATGAATCTGTAGTGCTAAACATCATACATGTTGACATTCAATAGATATTCATTGAATCAGGCAAGGAAAGAAGAGGGAAGAAAGGAAAGAAGGAGGGAAAGATGGAAGAAAGGAAGGGTGGCAAGGAAGGAGAAAGGAAGGGTGTCCTTGGGTTTCTTCTGCACACCGTTTCAGTCTCAACTCCTCTTCCTCACTTACTATATTCAAGCCACGGTAAACTGTCCCTTCCTTGAACTTGCGAACTTTCTTGAACTCCCTTTCTGTCCTGGGTTTTCACACAAGTGTGTCCCTTGCTTGGAGTGCTCCTCTCTTCCTATTTTGCCACAACCATTAATATTAAATATCTCCCCATCCTGGGCTAATCCTTAAACCAAAAATGAAAATGCTTTATCTCTATAATTACTTAAAGTTGTATCCATAACGGATTTTTCTTACAGAGTTTCATTTAATGCTAAATTCTAATGTGACTTTAGATTGTAAAAGAGTCTTGGATTTAATTTTCAGGAGACACCATGGTGTAAAGTAAAGAATTCTGGATTTGCTATTAGATAGGTGGCAAAAATGTGTAGCTCAGGACGTGGTACATAATGCGTACTTAATATATTTTATTTCCTTCTTTCCTTTCCTGTCTTTGTTCTTCACTTTTTCCTGTATTAAAACAAAATATTAGTACAAGGTAAAGTGTCCATCTGTAAGAATAAAAAGGAGTAGGTATTTTAGATTTCTGTCTTCCGCAGATTACAGTACTAGACCAAAAACTGGGTTCAGAATGTCTGGTAATTAAGTAAAACTGAGAAATATATTTTATTTTTGACAATAAACTATATAATACTAAAATTAGAAAATCAAATTTTTCCTCAAACAATACTCAAGTAGGAGAACACAAGTGCTTTTTAAAATAAAGACTATCGAATAAATCAGTAGAAAATAACTTCAACTGATGTTTTTGAAGGCAGAATACAGGCATATTATTGAATTTCAACTGACTGGAGAAATTTTTTTCAAGGGGCTTAGATAATGTATTGTAGACACTTCTTACTGATCATCTAATTTAATAAAGGGATAGAAATCAGAGATTGCACATGAATGTGTTTGTAATGTCCATTTTGTGGTCTGCTCCAAATAAATCCTTAAATGAATTTCCTATAAGACCTAGATTTCATTCAATTCGAAGACTACTTCCTTAATAAGTTCCTCTAATAAAACCAAGAAAAATACTTCCTGTCTACAGACTTTGTTAAAAACCCAGGAGAATTTTTTAATCTAAGGATATACACATGATCAAGTTGGTAACCATTACATAGGACCAGTTTAAGTTTGTTTTGACCCTTTCACAAATTCATATCCTAACCTCAACATGTATCATGTTTGGGATATTTTATACCATTTTATACAGTTTGTCTTCATTTCAATTTTGCCTTCAGGTGTATTTTTGTCTAGAAAATTTTATGAGCTTCAAGGTATCAAAGGAAAAGATAAGATAGAATTACAAAACACCACTCACATCTGAAGACTAATTAATATTGGATGATTATAATTGGACACATGCACTAATATTAAGAGAAGCAGAATGTGATAAGTTTAAAAACAAAAAAGTTGATGAATGCAGATGCTCAAATCAGCTTCGCCTTGCCTTAGATTACAGATAACTACTCCTAATGACTATTTTAACTATTTTTTCCCATAATTTTTCAGTGACAGCAACATCATCATACATAGTTTGCTTCATTTTATGAGATTCAACGTTTGCATGCCAAACAGTGCTAACTGGAGAGGCTTCTAAGTTACGTTTTTAGAGCAAAGCCACCTGGATTACTCTGTTTTCCCCAGAGTGACCCTTCTGTTCTGAAAGAAAGACAATGAGGAAATTCTCTGCAGGCCATTTTAATATGAAATACAAAAGCTTAGAAACCCAAAGCACGAGAGAGGCATGGACATATATACACTACCAAACGTAAGGTAGATAGCTAGTGGGAAGCAGCCGCATAGCACAGGGAGATCAGCTCAGTGCTTTGTGACCGCCTGGAGGGGTGGGATTCAGAGGGTGGGAGGGAGGGAGACACAAGAGGGAAGAGATATGGGAACATATGTATATATATAGCTGATTCACTCTGTTATACAGCAGAAACTAACACATCATTGTAAAGCAATTATACTCCAATAAAGATGTAAAAAAAAAAAATCCCTTCTAAATAACTGAAGAAAACCATCAGGAGTATAGCCAGCTAGTCTCTTAATGGAGAGGTCATGAGAGACAGTAAGCACAGAACCTCTCTGAAGAGTACAAGGAACATTTGGTGGTTTATAATTGATTTTTCTGGGCAGATACATTTTTTTTTTTCAAATAGTAATTATATCAGTGTCATTACTAATGGCGGTTGCAAGGGGCCTTGTTTTATTCTCCAAGGCAACAATTATGTCTGGTCAGAGAAGCCTCATAATTATTTCTACTTATTTGAAGTAGCATACAGACTTAGGTTTTTTCCCCCTCATTTAAGAATCTAAGACACTTAAGATTTCCCTTGGGGAATCAGGATAATAATAGCACAGCCAGGATATGTAGCAGCTTACTACACATCGCTTACTATGTGGGAATAAGCCAAAAGAGTTTTGCTGTAATAGTTTAACTCCCAGAGCACTTTTGTAGTAATATTTTTTTTTCTAAATTTTAAAGGTCTGATGCATTTCTTGAGGATGTTAAGTTTCTAAATTAAGAAAGTGTGGGAGTTGAGAAAGATGGCGGAAGAGTAAGACGCGGAGATCACCTTCCTCCCCACAAATTCATCAGAAATACATCTACATGTGGAACTGCTTCTATAGAACACCTGCTGAACGCTGGCAGAAGACCTCAGACTCCCAAGAGGCAAGAAACTCCCCACGTACCTGGGTAGGGCAAAAGAAAAAACACAGACAAAAGAATAGGGATGGTACCTGCACCAGTGGGAGGGAGCCGTGAAGGAGGAAAGGTTTCCACATACTAGGAAGCCCCTTCGCGGGCGGAGACTGCGGGTGGCAGAGGGGGAAGCTTAGGAGCCGCGTAGGAGAGCGCAGCAACAGGGTGTGGAGGGCAAAGCGGAGAGATTCCCACATAGAGGATCGGTTCCGACCGGCACTCACCAGCCTGAGAGGCTTGTCTGCTCACCCACCGGGACGGGCAGGGGCTGGGAGCTGAGGCTTGGGCTTCGGTCGGATCCCAGGGAGAGGACTGGGGCTGGCGGCGTGAACACAGCCTGAAGGGGCTAGTGCGCCACGGCTAGCCGGAAGGGAGTCTGGGGAAAAGCCTGAACCTGCCAAAGAGGCAAGAGACTTTTTCTTCCCTCTTTGTTTCCTGGCGCGCAAGGAGAGGGGATTAAGAGCGCTGCTTAAAGGAGCTCCAGAGACGGGCGCGAGCAGCGGCTAAAAGCGCGGACCCCAGAGACGCGTATGAGACGCTAAGGCTGCTGCTGCCGCCACCAAGAAGCCGGTGTGCGAGCACAGGTCACTCTCCACACCTCCACTCACCGGAGCCTGTGCAGCCGCCACTGCCAGGGTCCCGTGATCCAGGAACAACTTCCCCGGGAGAACGTACGGTGCACCTCAGGCTGGTGCAACGTCACGCCGGCCTCTGCCGCCACAGGATCGCCCCACATCCGTACCCCTCCCTCCCCCCTGCCTGAGTGAGCCAGAGCCCCCGAATCAGCTGCTCCTTTAAACCCATCCTGTCTGAGCAAAGAACAGACGCCCTCAGGCGAACTACACGTAGAGGCGGGTCCAGATCCAAAGCTGAGCCCCCGGGAGCTGTGAGAACAAAGAAGAGAAAAGGAAATTTCTCCCAGTAGCTTCAGGAGCAGCGGATTAAATCTCCACAATCAACTTGATGTACTCTGCATCTGTGGAATACCTGAATAGACAACGAGTCATCCCAAATTGAGGAGGTGGACTTTGAGAGCAAGATATATAACTTTTTCCCCTTTTTCTCTTTTTCTGAGTGTGTATGTGTATGCTTCTGTGTGAGATTTTGCCTGTATAGCTTTGCTTTCACCATTTGCCCTAGGGTTCTGTCTGTCCGTATTTTGTTTTGTTTTTTACTTAAAAAAATTTTTTTTCTTAATAATTATTTTTTATTTTAACTTTATTTTTTCTTATTTTATTTTATTTTATGTTCTTTCTTTCTCCCTTCCTTCCTTTCTTTCTTTCTTTCTTTTTCTACTTTTTCTCCCTTTTATTCTGAGCCGTGTGGATGAAAGGCTCTTGGTGCTAAAGCCAGGCATCAGGGCTGTGCCTCTGAGGTGGGAGAGCCAGGTTCAGGACACTGGTACACAAGAGACCTCCCAGCTCCACGTAATAGCAGACCGCTAAAATCTCCCAGAGATCTCCATCTCAACACCAAGACCCAGCTTCACTCAACGACCAGCAAGCTACAGTGCTGGACACCCTATGCCAAACAACTAGCAAGACAGGAACACAACCCCACCCATTAGCAGAGAGGCTGCCTAAAATCATAAGGCCACAGACACCCCAAAATACACCACAAGATGTGGACCTGCCCACCAGAAAGACAAGATGAAGCCTCATCCACCAGAACATAGGCACTAGTCCCCTCCACCAGGAAGCCTACACAACCCACTGAACCAACTTTAGCCACTGGGAACAGACACCAAAAACAACGGGAACTACAAACTTGCAGGCTGCAAAAAGGAGACCCCAAACACAGGAAGATAAGGAAAATGAGAAGACAGAAAAACACATAGCAGATGAAGGAGCAAGGTAAAAACCCACAGACCTAACAAATGAACAGAAAATAGTCAGTCTACATGAAAAAGAATTCAGAATAATGATAGTAAAGATGATCCAAAATCTTGGAAATAGAATAGACAAAATGCAAGAAACATTCAACAAGGACCTAGAAGAACTAAAGATGAATAAGCAATGATGAATAACACAATAAATGAAATTAAAAATACTCTAGAAGGGATCAATAGCAGAATAACTGAGGCAGAAGAACGGATAAGTGACCTGGAAGATAAGATAGTGGGAATAACTACTGCAGAGCAGAATAAAGAAAAAAGAATGAAAAGAATTGAGGACAGTCTCACAGACCTCTGGGACAACATTAAATGCAACAACATTCGAATTATAGGGGTCCCAGAAGAGGAGAAGAAAAGAAAAGGGACTGAGAAAATATTTGAAGAGATTATAGTTGAAAACTTCCCTATATGAGAAAGGAAATAGTTAGTCAAATCCAGGAAGCACAGAGAGTCCCATACAGGATAAATCCAAGGAGAAACACACCAAGACACATATTAATCAAACTGTCAAAAATTAAATACAGGGGCTTCCCTGGTGGCGCAGTGGTTGAGAGTCTGCCTGCCGATACAGGGACACAGGTTCGTGCCCCGGTCTGGGAAGATCCCACATGCCATGGAGCGGCTGGTCCCGTGAGCCATGGCCGCTGAGCCTGCGCATCTGGAGCCTGTGCTCTGCAATGGGAGAGGCCACAGCAGTGAGAGGACCGCATACCGCAAAATAAATAAATAAATAAATAAATAAATAAATAAATAAATAAATAAATAAATAAAATACAAAGAAAACATATTAAAAGCAGCAAGGGAAAAACAATGAATAACACACAAGGGAATCCCCATAAGTTTAAAAGCTGATCTTTTAGCAGAAGCTCTGCAAGCCAGAAGGGAGTGGCAGGACATGTTTAAAGTGATGAAGGAGAAAAACCTACAACCAAGATTACTCTACCCAGCAAGGATCTCATTCAGATTTGATGGAGAAATTAAAACCTTTACAGACAAGCAAAAGCTGAGAGAGTTCAGCACCACCAAACCAGCTTTACAACACATGCTAAAGGAACTTCTCTAGGCAAGAAACACAAGAGAAAGAAAAGGCCTACAATAAGAAACCTGAAACAATTAAGAAAATGGGAATAGGATCATACATATCGATAATTACCTTAAATGTAAATGGATTAAATGCTCCCACCAAAAGACACAGACTGGCTGAAAGGATAAAAAAACATGACCCATATATATGCTGTCTACAAGAGACCCACTTCAGACCTTGGGACACATACAGACTGAAAGTGAGGGGATGGAAAAAGATATTCCATGCAAATGGAAACCAAAAGAAAGCTGGAGTAGCAATTCTCATATCAGACAAAATAGACTTTAAAATAAAGACTATTACAAAGGACAAAGAAGGACACTACATAATGATCAAGGGATCGATCCAAGAGGAAGATATAACAATTGTAAATATTTATGCACCCAACATAGGAGCACCTCAATACATAAGGCAAATACTGACAGCCATAAAAGGGGAAATCGACAGTAACACAATCATAGTAGGGGACTTTAACACCCCACTTTCACCAATGGACAGATCATCCAAAATGAAAATAAATAAGGAAACACAAGCTTTAAATGATACATTAAACAAAATGGACTTAATTGATATTTATAGGACATTCCATCCATAAACAAAAGAATACAATTTTTTCTCAAGTGCTCATGGAACATTCTCCAGGACAGATCATATCTTGGGTCACAAATCAAGCCTTGGTAAATTTAAGAAAATTGAAATTGTATCAAGTATCTTTTCCAATCAAAATGCTATGAGACTAGATATCAATTACAGGAAAAGATCTGTAAAAAATACAAACACATGGAGGCTAAACAATACACTACTTAATGACGAAGTGATCACTGAAGAAATCAAAGAGGAAATCAAAAAATACCTAGAAACAAATGACAATGGAGACACGACAACTCAAAATCTATGGGATGCAGCAAAAGCAGTTCTAAGAGGGAAGTTTATACCAATACAATCCTACCTTAAGAAACAGGAAACATCTCGAATAAATAACCTAACCTTGCACCTAAAGCAATTAGAGAAAGAAGAACAAAAAAACCCCAAAGTTAGCAGAAGGAAAGAAATCATAAAGATCAGATCAGAAATAAATGAAAAAGAAATGAAGGAAATGATAGCAAAGATCAATAAAACTAAAAGCTGGTTCTTTGAGAAGATAAACAAAATTGATAAACCATTAGCCAGACTCATCAAGAAAAAAAGGGAGAAGATTCAAATCAAAAGAATTAGAAATGAAAAAGGAGAAGTAACAACTGACACTGCAGAAATACAAAAGATCATGAGAGATTACTACAAGCAACTGTATGCCAATAAAATGGACAACCTAGAAGAAATGGACAAATTGTTAGAAATGGACAACCTGCCAAGATTGAAGCAGGAAGAAATAGAAAATATGAACAGACCAGTCACAAGCACTAAAATTGAAACTGTGGTTAAAAATCTTCCAACAAACAAAAGACCAGGACCAAATGGCTTCACAGGCAAATTCTATCAAACGTTTAGAGAAGAGCTAACACCTAACCTTCTCAAACTCCTCCAAAATATAGCAGAAGGAGGAAAACTCCCAAACTCACTCTACGACGCCACCATCACCCTAATACCAAAACCAGACAAAGATGTCACAAAGAAAGAAAACTACAGACCAATATCACTGATGAACATAGATGCAAAAATCCTCAACAAAATACTAGCAAACAGAATCCAACAGCACATTAAAAGGATCATATACCATGATAAAGTGGGGTTCATTCCAGGAATGCAAGGATTCTTCAATATACTCAAATCAATCAACGTGATACACAATATTAACAAATTGAAGGAGAAAAACCATATGATCATCTCAATAGATGCAGAGAAAGCTTTCAACAAAATTCAACACCCATTTATGATAAAAACCCTGCAGAAAGTAGGCATAGAGGGAACTTTCCTCAACATAATAAAGGCCGTATATGACAAACCCACAGCCAACATTGTCCTCAATGGTGAAAAACTGAAAGCCTTTCCACTAAGATCAGGAACAAGACAAGGTTGCCCATTCTCCTCACTATTATTCAACATAGTTTTGGAAGTTTTAGCCACAGCAATCAGAGAAGAAAAAGAAACAAAAGGAATCCAAATCGGAAAAGAAGAAGTAAAGTGTCACTGTTTGCAGATGACATGATACTATACAGAGAATCCTAAAGATGCTACCAGAAAACTACTAGAGCTAATCAATGAATTTGGTAAAGTAGCAGGATACAAAATTAATGCACAGAAATCTCTGGCATTCCTACACACTAATGATGAAAAAACTGAAAGTGAAATTAAGAAAACACTCGCATTTACCATTGCAACAAAAAGAATAAAATATCTAGGAATAAACATACCTAAGAAGACAAAAGACCTGTATGCAGAAAATATAAGACACTGATGAAGGAGATTAAAGATGATACAAACAGATGGAGAGATATACCATGTTCTTGGATTGGAAGAATCAACATTGTGAAAATGACTCTACTACCCAAAGCAATCTACAGATTCAATGGAATCCCTATCTAAGTACCACTGGTATTTTTCACAGAACTAGAATAAAAAAATTTCACAATTTGTATGGAAAAACAGAAGACCCCGAATAGCTAAAGCAATCTTGAGAACGAAAAATGGAGTTGGAGGAATCAGCCTCCCTGACTTCAGACTATACTACAAAGCTACAGTAATCAAGACAGTATGGTACTGGCACAAAAACAGAAATATAGATCAATGGAACAGGATAGAAAGCCCAGAGATAAACCCACGCACATATGGTCACCTTATCTTTGATAAAGGAGGCAAGAATATACAGTGGAGAAAAGACAGCCTCTTCAATAAGTGGTGCTGGGAAAACTGGACAGGTACATGTAAAAGTATGAGATTAGAACACTCCCTAACATCATACACATCAATAAGCTCAAAATGGATTAAAGACCTAAATGTAAGGCCAGAAACTATAAAACTCTTAGAGGAAAACAGGCAGAACACTCTATGACATAAATCACAGCAAGATTCTTTTTGACCCACCTCCTATAGAAATGGAAATAAAACCAAAAATAAACAAATGGGACCTAATGATACTTCAAAGCTTTTGCACAGCAAAGGAAGCAAGGCGAAAAGAGAACCCTCAGAATGGGAGAAAATATTTGCAAATGAAGCAACTGACAAAGGATTAATCTCCAAAATTTACAAACAGCTCATGCAGCTCAATAACAAAAAAACAAAGAACCCAATCCAAAAATGGGCAGAAGACCTAAACAGACAGTTCTCCAAAGAAGATATACGGATTGCCAACAAACACATGAAAGAATTCTCTACATAATTAATCATTAGAGAAATGCAAATCAAAACTACAATGAGATATCATTTCACACTGGTCAGAATGGCCATCATCAAAAAATCTAGAAACAATTAATGCTGGAGAGGGCATGGAGAAAAGGGAGCACTTTTGCACTGCTGGTGGGAATGTAAATTGATACAGCCACTATGGAGAACAGTATGGAAGTTCCTTAAAAAACTACAAATAGAACTACCATACGACCCAGCAATCCCACTACTGGGCATATACCGTGAGAAAACCATAATTCAAAAAGAGTCATGTACCAAAATATTCATTGCAGCTCTATTTACAATAGCCAGGAGATGGAATCAACCTAAATGTCCATCATCGGATGAATGGATAAAGAAGAAGTGGCACATATATACAATGTAATATTACTCAGCCATAAAAAGAAACGAAATTGAGTTATTTGTAGTGAGGTGGATGGACCTAGCGTCTATCTTACTTCATTTTACAGAGTGAAGTAAGTCAGAAAGAGAAAAACAAATACCGTATGCTAACACATATATATGCAATGTAAGAAAAAAAAAAAAAAGGTCATGAAGAACCTAGGGTTAAGAAGGGAATAAAGACAGAGACCTACTAGAGAATGGACCTGAGGATATGGGGAGGGGGAAGGGTAAGCTGTGACAAGGTGAGAGAGTGGCATGGACATACCAAACGTAAAATAGATAGCTAGTGGAAAGCAGCCGCATAGCACAGGGAGATCAGCCCGGTGCTTTGTGACCACCTAGAGGGGTGGGATAGGGAGGGTGAGAGGGAGGGAGACAAGAGAGGGAAGAGATATGCGAACATATGTATATGTATAACTGATTCACTTTGTTATAAAGCAGAAATTAACACACCATTGTAAAGCAATTATACTCCAATAAAGGTGTTTAAAAAACAAAAAAAGGAAGTGTGGCATTGTTTTCAAAGAAATTTGTTTTTAAAGAGATGTACTGGGCTTCCCTGGTGGCGCAGTGGTTGAGAGTCTGCTTGCCGATGCAGGGGACATGGTTTCGTGGGGTCCGGGAGGATCCCACATGCCGTGGTGCGCCTGCGCCCGTGAGCCATGGCAGCTGGGCCTGCGCGTCCGGAGCCTGTGCTCCGCAACGGGAGAGGCCACAACAGTGAGAGGCCCGCGTACCGCAAAAAAAAAAAAAAAAGAGATGTACTGAGTAACAATTAGAAAAGATGAGTAGAGTTTAGAGGACTGGTTGAAGCAGTGAAACGCCTCTATTTTTAGGCATGCCTTTATTGAGATATTTATTTGAGTATATTAGATAACACAAATCCAGATACAAACTTCTTGGGAAATGATCTTTCTTGATTTAATTTTCCATTTACACACACACACACACACACACAAACAGATTCATGCAACTCTTTTGGTTTTTTTCTATACTTAAGAGTTAACTTATTAAATATTCCCATGGTTCCTTATATAAATATGCACTTAACTTGTTTTTTATACTTTAACTAATATTGATTTGGCAAAAAGTTCAAATATTTAATTTTTTAATGACCTGGGAAGCACTACGTTCGTTCATCTAATCAAGTTTAGAAATCTCTTTCATAAATTAAAATTTTAATTATTTACACAATATTAACTACTTTCCTATGTATCTTTACTGTATTAGAGTGGTTATAAAGGGAGAGGAGACTTCTGTTGTTTCCAAGGGTGGCTTAATCCTTTTGTAAACCAGGGAATTGTGTTCTGGTGAGACCTGGTCTACTTTAACTATCAAAAATTGTTAAGGTCATGCAAGAGTCAAAACAACATGAATTCTTAGTTATAGCTGAATACAAGGCCAAAGTTCTGTATAAATTTTTCTGTTTAATCTTCATCAAGAGAAGTATGCATGGGACTGCTTACTTGGAAATGTAGTTAGGTTGTTTATGTTACTTTAATTTTAGAGACAGAAAAACAACTACAAGGGCTTTTAAATGACATGACTGAGTTATTTGGAAAAAAAGAGATCATATGTGTATGTGTTAACTTCATATGTGTATGAAGTTAAGCTTTATATGTTGAATTTTGGACAGAATAGGCTAATCTTCTGGGGAAATTCTAAAAAATGGAATGGCCATATCACTGAACTATCTAGAGTATGTTTTAAAAATTATTGGCGTTTCAGAATAGGTACATTGCATTTTCTCAGAGATAATTATTTTGTTGAAGGCAAGTTGAAATATCATAGATTCTTCCAAGAAGCCTGATATGGTGGCCAGCTTCCAAAACTGACCCTGATGATCCCCACACCTAGAATTGGGTTGGCCGAAAAGTTCGTTCAGGTTTTTCCATAAGATGTTACAGGAAAACCTGAAGGAACTTTTCGGCCAACCCAATATTTATACCATTATGCAATCCCCTCCTAGGGTTGAACTGTGTGTCCAATAAAATATGACAGAAGTGATAGTAATTGCTAAGATTAGATTACAAAAGACACTGCCTCTTTGGTGTTAAATGTGCACTCTCTTTTAGATGTGATCAGGTCCCCGTGAACAGTAGCTGAAGCTTTCTGCCCAAGTCACATGAATGAGCTGGAAAAAAAGTTGCCCTGCCTCTTTAAGCTTTCAGCTGACTGCAGCCCATGACAGCTTGTCTGCAACCCCATGGGAGACCCAGAGCCAGAACTACCCAGCTAAGTCACTCCTAGATTCCTGATTCTCAGACATTTTGTGAGATAATACATACTCATTGCTTAAAACTGCTCAGTTTGGGGGTAATTTGTTACGTAGCAATAGAAAACTAATCCATTTGATCTGTACATGAGGTTAATGTTCAGTATCTTTTCCTATAAGGGAAGTAGCTTTCAAATGGTGGTGCTTTCTGAGACAATACAGAATATTAGAAGAGGACTAGCCTTGCATTCAGGACACCTGTATGTTCAATATCACACAAGCCACAATTGTTCTGGGTCTAGCTTCTTAATAAATATCAGAGAGTTAGATTAAATTTGCCCTAATAATCATTCATATTTTTAACTTCTATACTTCTAAGAGGGTTCTGACGCTCTCAGTTTGGAAATCTCTTTGTTTGTGAAATCTTTACTTATTTACCACAACATTGCCAACTTTTCGGTATATCTCTATTTTCATGAATGATTGATAATTAGAGAGAAAGGTTTCCCTGGTGGTGCGGTGGTTGAGAGTCCACCTGTCAATGCAGGGGGCACGGGTTCGAGGCCTGGTCCTGGAGGATCCCACATGCCGTGGAGCAGCTGGGCCCGTGCGCCACAGCTGCTGAGCCTGCACTCTGGAGCCCGCGAGTCACAGCTGCTGAGCCTGCGTGCCACAACTGCTGAGCCCGTGCGCCTGGAGCCTGTGCTCCGCAGCGGGAGAGGCCACCGCAGTGAGAGGCCCACGCACCACGGCGAAGAGGGGCCCCCACTCGCCGCAACTAGAGACGGCCTGCGCACGGCAACGAGGACCCAGTGCAGGAAAAATAAATAAAAATAAATAAATAAATAAAATAATTAGAGAGAAAAGGTTGCTATTGCAAAGATGGTACATGAGAGAAAGAGAATGTTTGGCTGCTGTGTATCCTCTGCATAACCTACTTTGGCCTTTAAAGAGTATACAGAAAGACACAGAAGAAATGAAACCATGAGGTAAGACATGAAAAGGTGGACCCATTAGAGTAATTTACCCTACCTAGAGAGTAATGAAATAATAAAATCTGCCAAAATAAATAGAACACCATGCTTCATGAATTATTCTCATATATAAAAAACTTAGAAGAGTGAGAATCTTGTATCAAAGCAAAATATGGCCTGTATTGTCATCAATATATCTAACGTGTACTTGGAAAGTACAATAGGAATGAAACTATTTTTCATGTTTATGGCCATACTACTCTAGAGTTATGTCTAATTTCGAAGAAAAAAATTTTCTGTATCTTATTTAATGTCAAATGTTTTATAGTTCATAAACTATGTAAATTCATAATTTAAGATATCAATTTTTGTAATTTCCAAATTAGAGTGTTATCACATGCTTATACTAAAACTTCTTAAGTGACAATAAAATAATATTATGGGATGGTATCAATTGATTAATATTGATGTGGATGGTAATTTTTAAATGTTAGGAACTGGTTCTGTGCCCTAGTTCACACATTCGTTAATGTCTTTACCCCTGTTTTACTTATTACCATATGATCTATAAAATAGAATAATCCTTTTGATGGTCATGCTTGCACTTTGGGTAAGATGGCATTCTGTTTGGGTGACAAAAATTTAAAGGACCTACTGTGCCTACTAGAACCATATTAAAATTAAAACTGGTAATGACACTGAAACTAATACCAGTTTTAGTAGGGTCTATGTATTGAATGCTTACTCTTTCCCAGGAGCAAATGAATGATTTACATTTAAAAGTCTCATTTAATCTATTCCTCATAATAGCTTATGTGGTTGTTATCATTTCTCTCCTAAGAGATGAAGAAGTTAAGTCTTAAGGAAATAAAACTTGTTGCCTATGGTCACAAAGCTAACTGGTTTCAAAGCCTGAATTCTAACCCAGGGCTGTCCAAATCCACTATGACTAGATAGAATATTTATTATTGTATAAAATATTTTGTTTCACAAATATCAATGTGAATTGACTAAAAACCCACCAAAAGTTAAAGCGACAGAAGAAAAATGAAATAATCAACAGTCCAGTCACTTTTAACATTCCATCAATATCTAAATATATTTTTATCATAGTTTCTTATTAAGTTGCCAGCTGGAGGTTGAAATCTAAGTGGTAATCATGAAGTAGGTAGGTGTCTCTCAATTAGCTAGCAGCTAATTAACTTGTCTTAAAATGAATTAATATAAGTAGAGTGCACTCAGTAAACTACTATTTGTTAACATTATTTTTGTTTTTTCATAATCCAAGTTAAGTATTAACACCAAAATGTTTTTCTCTACCTTCATTCAAGATTGGGAAGGCAGTTTTAAGGACTAGAAATGTGCAAATATTTTAGCTTCTAACTCATTTTTGTTTTCCTAATTCATCCAACAAAATCAAATCTTGGCCTTGCAATAAATAAGGGTTCTCTAGCTCCAGAAGAACAGGTTTCCCAATACTGGACACACTATAATCTTGGATGTTAGACATTCCCTCCAGCAATAAAAAAAAAAATCTGCAAATCAAGTCAGGCAGCAGAGGCACACAGAAGCTTACATATTTCTTAAATAAAAAGTAGGATTTTCTTTATAATACTGCAATATTTTGAAATCTATGGGGTCTAATAAAAACCATGCTTAAAAATGCAGTTTAAAAACACATACACACCTTTCACAGAAGTATTTATTGGAGTGAACTATTCAAGGAAGAAACCCCACCAAATTCCTGACTGACTACTAAGAAAAGTTGCTAGCTCTACCTTACCCCTCTGTATGGTCCATATTTATTTCCTCTATTAGCATTTGCTAATAAATCCCTGAAGGAAAATGGGGCTAAACAATGCACTCTGTAAACAGCCACCTCGTATTCTATAGGAAATCTCGCAAGATAATTTCACATGATTTATCATACAATTATAGGCTTTAAAATCCTCAGAAGAAATGAATGCATCTTTGTTCAGTTTATAGATTTCCTCATTAAGTGCAAGATGAAACAAGTAGTAGTACAGTATCAGAAGAGAAAAAAGTAAATTTATGAATTGGTAATTATGTTTGTACTTGTAGCCCCAAATTGTAATTGTTTAAGGAATAGGCAAAAATATGGTTGTATTTTTAACTGCACTTGAAAGAGCAAAACTTACATTTCTCCCAAGGGAGTATGACTCAGTCAACACTTTAACAGGCCAGTGATCAGGGGAAACTTGCTAAGGGTTAGATAACATAATCTACCAGAGTTGCAATTCTTAGCTTAAAGATTTGCCTACAGGCATTATACAGTATTATTTACCCTTTCATCATTTTAGGATAGAAAGTTAGATATCTGACTTGTACATCTGGCTTTCTGAAGTAATAACATTATATTTACATTTTACATTAATGGAAGAGCAGTTCTTTGAAGGCTGAATGCAGTCTGAATTCACGGCAATATCACACTCAAATAATTGGTGCCTGTCTATGGGATTTTTGTTTGTCTGATTTTCACCAAACTAGATCAGAAATTTAGAGGAAGTTTGAATTTGTGTCCTTGTTACTTCCCAGAAAAATTTTTTCTGAAGGAATGAAACTATAATGGAAAAATGCTAATTTTGCATACTCCAAGGCTATCCTGATTCTGGTGGGCACTAACCTAGACACCTTCCTAGAGTAGTTTCTAGTATTCTGTCCCACCATCTGCCCCTACTTAAAGGGACATTTGTGATCCTCTTAGAATTTGGTATTGTGGGTTCTATAACCTCCACTCCAAGCTGTATGTTCCATTGTATTATTTCTTCCCTCCAAACAATAATTTTTAAGAGGAGGTAGAAATTTATAGGAGTAGTAATTAATCTTTTTTAAAATAGACTTATATATATATTTTTTTTTTTTTTTTTTTTTTTTGCAGTATGCGGGCCTCTCACTGTTGTGGCCTCTCCCGCCGCGGAGCACAGGCTCCGGACGCGCAGGCTCAGCGGCCATGGCTCACGGGCCCAGCCGCTCCGCGGCATGTGGGATCTTCCCAAACTGGGGCACGAACCCGAATCCCCTGCATTGGCAGGCGGACTCTCAACCACTGCGCCACCAGGGAAGCCCTAAAATAGACTTATATTTTTATCTTTTCTTAGAAATGCAAAACTTGGTTGTAAATATATAGATTTCTAGATTGTTGAAGAAACTGAATTACTCTTTCACCCTTAAGATTTTTATATACTTTCCTGTAATTTTTTAATATCTCATATTTTCATTGGAAATATCAAATCTCTCATTCCTTCATTACTCTTACTTGATAGTTTCTTATCAGCTTGCATAGCAAAGCCAGACACAATAAAATAATAATAAGCTTATGCAGTCATGGAATTTCAGAATCGGAAAATAATCTAGTTTACCCTAACCTCATCAAAAAAGAGATGAAGACATGGAATTCATTAAAGTGATGATGAAGCAATTTAAGAAAAGTCTGACCAGGAATATCAAAACAACTGATTATGACTTCAGGATGTGAAATTGAATTAAAATGTTATGAAATTTAGAGCTGACTGAAATATAGCAAGTCGGCAGAAATGTGATTAATGAGCAGCCTTAGCTAGTATTACAACATCAGCGCTAAGATTGCACTTCTGGTGACTACATACCACCAAAAGAATCCAGGCCCTTTGAGCACAGTGAAGTGGGTATTGTTTTATTCTTGAAAACCAAAACATAAACTTTGATACTCATTATGCTTATAACCTCCATTTCAGTCTATAAATTTAGATATATTCTAAAGTTTTAAATGAAGTATATTTACTTAGTTCTACCAATTTTGCTTTTTCCTCTTTTGGATGTATCAAATCTTTGACATACTAAATCTAGCTTCTGTAATTTTAAACAAATCCATTTTTCAAATCAAACAAAAGGTAGTATGACTCTTATGAAACAGAAGACAATTTAAAGCTAGAGGAGTCAGTAGACATTTGTAATTTTCATATGCGTGCAAACCTTATACTAGATGTGTAGTGCAAATGTCTTTCAATTTCTTTCTATTCAGATACGTCCAAATCATACAGATGCTGCTGTTGATGCAGTGCTGGCACCAGTCCCAGGTTTGCGACCACAAAAATCTCTGCTCCAGGCACTTTGGGGACTCCTTGGGCTCACTAAACCAGACAGGCTTCTACATAGGGTGGTGTTTGCTACACAACACGGAAATTGGCAATGAAATCTCTGTAATGAGTGTTTGTATCAGTAAATTCCCTTGCCATCCATTTTTTATCAGGTAATGTTGTTTTAATTAGTACCAAATGCTCATATCCAATTTCTCTGTGGTGGACATGGCAACAAATAAGAATTATGAAAAGAAAGGAAAAAAGAGAACACAAAACTTTTATTTAGCAGCTCAGGAATTTGCTGATTCCATTAGAAACAACTCAATTGTATCTGAAACTGACTTGGTCCCTTATTTACTGCATTTTGCTTTGGATTAATATTTTAGGTCCAAATATCACACGAGACATGTAACATCTACAGAGATTCTAGCCAGTTATAAAGATGGTTCAATATTTAAGTTCACATGTATGTTTAGAGGGTTGTGGTTATTCTCCCTCTATCCATACCTTTAAAGTGAGGTAATGGAGAAGTGGTGCCTCTAGAGACTTAGAGCTTCAAGCGTGGTCCTGGGAGAGGCAGTGCTAGCCTTCCCTGTGAGCTGTTTCAAATGTAAACCCTCATCCCACCTCCTTTAAGCCACCTCCGGTCAACTGAATCAGAACCTGCATTTTAACAAGTTCCTCCTGTGATCCAGGAAATCCATAGGCCCTTTCCTCAACCACACTTTTCTTAGTTCCTATATGAAAACCATGTTTCAATTTACATGCAAGTTTACATTTACGTTACAAAATGTACACCTTAGATGGTCATTGTGGAAGGAGGATGCAGAGAATAAATGAGATATGTTTCTGTACCTAAACAGTGGATAGAGGTAAGAGTAGCATTCGTGGAAGCAAACAGAAAATTCTCTTCCACTTTTGGGCAAACACCTAAGTGAAGGAAATACAACAGAAGAAAATAAGAAATGTATCTTGACAATTTTATACGGAAGGAGAGAAGGATTCTTTTCTTTTCCAGTTGATTATTTCTACAATAGTTGCTTCATATATTTTTAATCAAATAAAGATGCAGATTTACTGCTTATATATTTTAGGAAAAAAATAGTATTTATTGAATTGTTATCTTGGGGGAAAAACTACCCTGAGAAAGTAGAATAAGAGGGAAGAGAAGGAAGAAAGAGACTTATTGTGCAAAGTTTGTTGTTGAGAAGTATGAGACTTTTACAAAAGATACCAATGATTCAACCTCCTATCGAAAGAGACTACTTTAAATCATCCCTGAGCGATGAAATTATTTCCCATAATGAAAAGCTTCCCACAAATCTCTTCACCTTTTTTCTTTAAAACAATACAGTGTTTTCATGACATGAAATTACATCTTTTATATAAACCTCATAGATACTCAATTCTATAATTGGTAGAGTAAGTGAAACAATGGCAAGTTAAACAAATTCAGAATTT
Source organism: Aethalodelphis obliquidens (assembly GCF_003676395.1). NCBI lineage: Eukaryota > Metazoa > Chordata > Mammalia > Artiodactyla > Delphinidae > Aethalodelphis > Aethalodelphis obliquidens. Next base: position 45,172,036 of record NW_020837945.1, on the reverse strand, counting down.
TATAATTATTGACCATCTGTATGTAAGAAATGTTTCCTTTCTTATGATGAAATTTCTTAAGCAAAATCTAAAAACTACTGACTGGTAAAAAAAAAAATTAATGAGAGAATTGTAAGGAAAAGACTTTACCATTCATAGGTCTTTAAATATTGGATGTAAGAATAATGAACTATTATGGAGGATTCATGTTTGCAAAATGAGCTACCAGTTGGTAATCAATGGAGCTGTACAACACCCTGGTGAGGAAGGTATATTTTATTGCTGCCATTTTATAGATGCAAAATGGGCAGCAGAGAGTAATGAAGAGAACCTAGAAAATCAGCATCAGCAGAAAGCACTGACTTTTCTGAGACATCCAATTGTGATGCAAGTAGGTGTTAACAACCACTTATTGCCTGGGTTATTTTGGTGAAGTTACTTAGGTTTCTTGTACCTTAGTTTCTTCATCTGTAAAGTGGGAAGGGTAATAGTACTTATTACAAAGCATTGTTATTGGAATTGAATTGCTTAATACATAAAAAACACTTTTAAAAGTATCTGGCATATAATTGGCCAACTATCGTTGCCTATGAATTATGAGCTATGTGCCTTTCTGAGTGCTAAGGATATGAACGTGGACAAAAGAAATCCCTGCCCTTGTGTGCTTACATTCTATTTATTAACAGAGCATTGTCTCAGCTGATGGATATCAGTGTGTGTCCGTCTTATGAACAGGTAGAAACAGGAAGTTCTCGGAGCTTTCTTTCTTTTTTTCTTAATTGTTAGGGGTAATTTCACAGTGGTTGGTAAGTTGTTTCAATTTCCTCTGAATGAGTTCTGAACAAAGAAAGGATTTTATTACTTTCTTTAGAATCTGACTGAAAGCAAACAGTGGTGTTAGGCACTGACTCAAGGTTGGGTGACAAAGACAAACAAGAAAAGATCTCCTTTATTCAGGGCCTTCCAAACTAGTGAGGGAGTCAGATACACACATAAATGACTCTAATCAAGACAGTCTTTGATAAATATAATAAAAGAACAAAGAAGCAAGAGAAAGAAAAGTGCTACGGGCAGAGAAACAAAGGAGAAGAAAAATTAAAAATGTGAAAACAAAGGGTAAAGAAAGGAGGTAGGAGCAGAGCTAAAGGAATGCTGTATTTGATGTTCAATGAGAGTTTTGATATTTAGTGACTGCAAGAGGGTCTGCAACATGTCGAAGGTGGAGACTGAGGGGTTGGGGACAGATGATGTCTTATTGACTTATTGAAATAACTTTCTAAGCCCAAGATGGAACTGCTCCCATCCAGAGTGCCAAGTCAGCAAACCAAAACTTTGATAATTTTTTGTCTCTGTAAAAGCTCTGGGATCAAAAACTCAGTATATCCACAGATGGCCAAGAAGCACATGAAAAGCTGCTCAACATCACTAATTATTAGAGAAATGCAAATCAAAACTACAATGAGGCACCACCTCACACCAGTCAGAATGGCCATCATTAAAAAGTCTACAAATAACAAATGCTGGAAAGGGTGTGGAAAACCGGAACCCTCCTACACTGTTGGTGGGAATGGAAGTTGGTGCAGCCACTATGGAAATCAGTATGGAGGCTCCTCAGAAAACTAAAAATTACCATGTGATCCAGCAATCCCACTCCTGGGCATATATCCAGAGAAAACTATAATCCAAAAAGATACATGCACCCCTATGTTCATAGCAGCACTATTCACAATAGCCAAAACATGGAAACAACCTAAATGTCCATTGACAGATGAATGGATAAAGAAGATGTGGTACATATATACAATGGAATATTACTTAGCCATAAAAAGAATGAAACAATGCCATTTGTAGCAACATGGATGTAACTAGAGATTATCATACTAAGTGAAGTAAGTCAGAAAGAGAAAGACAAATACCATAAGATGTCACTTACATATGGAATCTAAAATATGACACAAATGTCATATTTCTGCTATCTATGAAGCAGAAACAGACCTACAGACATAGAGAACAGATTTGTGGTTGCCAAGGGGGGCTGGTGGGGGAGGGATGGACTGGGAGTTTGGGGTTAGTAGATGCAAACTACTACACATAGAACGGATGGACAACAAGGTCCTACTGTAAAGCACAGGGAACTACATTAAATGTCCTGGGATAAACCATAACAGAAAACAATACAAAAAAGATTGTATATATATGTATAACTGAGTCACTTTGCTGTACAGCAGAATTAACACAACATTGTAAATCAACTATACTTCAATTAAAAAAAAAACACGCAGTATATCCAGTTACCCAGTCCCCAAATGGCCAAGCCAGCTCTGGGCTCTATACTTCTTTCCTTGTTCATTCTCACCCTAAACAAGGTTAACTGTGTGGCTCCAGCCAATCAGATATTTTCTCTTTTTCTCTCCCTTGTTCTTTATTCCTTGTGCTATAAAAGCTCCCTGCCTTCCGGCCCACTTGGCACTTCCTGAAAGGAGACCATCCACTTCATGAAGTGTTATATAAAGTGCGTATCACCTAAATTGTCTTCATGGTTTTTAACAGTTCCCTCATTATGAGGAGGCTCTACTTTGAAGAAAAGCATTGTTAGTAAGTAAATACAAAATATAAACTTTTTTGGTAACATACGTGACTTTCTTCATTATTTTAAGTGACTTTTCATATTCAAACTATATTCATGTGAGTTTAAAAAAATAAAATACTTTTTGAGTATGAAAAGAGAAAACCAAGAATTGGGGGAGTATAATTAACTGAATAGAGAGCATCTAATTAATTATAACCCACAAGCAATATATTTTCTTCTTCATAGCCCTCTCATCACACACACACATACACACACACACACACACACACACACACACACATAGAAACAAAAGACAATCATAGCAGGGTTTTAATTTTTATATATAATTATGATGTGAAGATTATTCCCTGTGATGTATTTTTTAAAATGTGTGTATGTATTTAATTTTAGTATACATAAATTCTTTGAAAGATAGTATAACATATCTATATAACTGTACAAACACAAACATAGCAGCATTTGCAAACAGCTAAAAATGGAAGAGATTATCTTTCCGGACCCTTATTTTACAGATGAGAAAACACGCCTAAGAAAGTTAAGGTCTGAGCCAAACTCAAATTTTTGAACATGTACGCCAATGCCTTTTTCTAAGCAAAGGTCACTGGTAACAACAATATGTGTTTGACCTCAGATATTTGTAGACACTTCACATTCTAAGCAGCTTAACTTCTCTCCTGATTTACAGAATAATGATCCTAACACAATAACTTAATAAAACAGCATGGATTCCTCAGAGAATGGAGGAATATTGATCATTTGTGTATTAATTAAGTTTAGCAATATACTATATCTTTGATTGAAAGGAAATGTAAAGTTTAAATGCCATAAATTAAAGACTGAGGCGCCAATATTAAAGACTGAGGAGACTGTGGATATCATAATGAGCCAAGGAGTAAAATTCTCTCCTAGCTCTCTGAGCATTGAGGCGCCTTAGTTATTAGTTGGTGTGCCATGAGATTTACTTGGATCACCTTTACCTGTCCCTGCTCCCACCCCCTAGCTTCTATGTGTTTTGCATTTAAAGGCTTGTACCTACCATCTACTTTAGACACCTAAACTTGGGCAACTGGCGCCACAGTGGAGAACCAGATGTGCCTATGACTTTTTCCTGAATACCACATGTATATGTCCATTCAGGCCTGTGGTCAATGACTGACTGGAGCCTGAGTATGGAAGCTCAGCTTCTTTGTCTCCATACGATGAACTCTGAGACGTAATTTAGACTCCAGAGCTCCCCTGCTCACTCTGAGTTTGATTTGCATCTTCCTTCATAGTCCTGCCTCCCCATTGTCTTACCAGTTCTCCTGGGAGGGTTCTTCATTAATCACTTACACACGAATTCCCATCTCAGGGTCTGCCTTTGGGCAACTTGATCTAGGACAGCTACCAAAGCTATTTAGGATCTATCCATCCATCCATCCATCCATCCATCCATCCATCTTTATCTATATTTGCTACCTCGCTCTCTCTCTTACCTCCATCTATGTACTTCCACCCCTCATCCCATTCTAACCCAACAGGTAACACCTAAAACAGCATATTTCCATTCCATATTCTGTATGTTAATATAACCACACAAAAATATACATAGATGGGGGAATATCTGTGTTCCCAAAATAGGAGCATTTGTACATGTACTGCTTTGTATTTTGCTTTTCCTACTGAACTATATTTAGATTCCTAATAAAGAAATTAGCACTTTTAACTAAGAGTTCTAGTGTAGGTTTCCCTAGTTATAAGCTTTATAAAAATAATTCTTGGGAGGAGAAACTGTATTATAGATATAGATAGATATATAAAAGGTACAGCAAGAATCTGAAGTCATAGTTGGGAAAAGTTTTAATGTTGTCAGTCATTTTATGCTTTCTCTCAGAGGTTTGATATTCTAACATCTTGATTGATTGCCTACACATTATGTATTTATGTATGAAGATATCATAATTTTTATTTAGTTTGTACATAATTCCCATGCTATTGTGCTCTGATTCTATATTGAACTATATAATATGCCAAATATTTCCCTAATGCTTTCTTAAATGATATTTAATACTGACTTCATACACTCTTCATCTTCAGGTCTGTTCAGAATTAATCTTTACAACCCACTAGAAGAGTTGCTATCTTTATTTCCATTTTACAAATGTGAAGTCTGAGACATAGGGAGATTAATAGACTTTTTCCTGACCACAAGCATAATGAGAGTCAGAGTCAGTACATGAATTAGGAATCCTTTGCTTCCAACTCCATGTTTAATCCATTAGCACTGGATCACTGCCATTTTCTTACAAAATAAACTCCTTCGTAACATTATTTATTCTATCATTCAAACATGGATATTATGTCAATGACCATCTTTCAGAATATGATTAATTTATAAAGTTTTGACTGGATTAATGTGGTTCTCTTTTTATGGAATCGGTGTAGTTTTTCTTTAATTGGAAATATTGCAAGTTATTTTCATCTTCAAACATATGAAGTAAAAATGACAATAGAATAAGAGTGATTTTCTGCATATGAAATATAACCTTTATAAAACACAGAGAAATATTTTTTATTCTGAAAAGTTGCTTAAAAATATGTGTGCATTGCTTTTTAAATACTCTGAATTTTTGAGTACATGAAGATATATTTAAACGAGTGGATGGAAAATACGTATATTTTTGTGACAGGATGCTACGGGTTGTAACATTTGAAAGAACAGCCCAACAGGATTTCTGAGCACATGCTGGCTAGACCAATGTGCAGAATCTATAAGCCAATTAAACTGAGTCAATTCCTCCTTTCTTAGACTATGGATTTATCCATGTCAGTTAATAATAATGACAGTTTTCATTGACTACATAATTCTGAAATTACTAGATACAGTCATGCAACTGAGTTACTTCTCCCCTTTTCAAAATTACATTTGCTCAGAATTAGCAGAATAGAAAAATAAAGACTTCTATTTCTCTTCTTGCCCTATGTTTCTCCATAGGAAACCTAAATTTATTTGTGATGTTCCTTTGCTTCTTGTAAGTTACAGAAACATAAATTCTTTCTTATTTTAATATACCACTGGGAATTACATATAGTTTTTACATTATAATTTTTTAAATGTAATGCTCACTTTATCAATATTCCAGGGTAGTATCAGTCCAATGGGACATATTATCAGAATTGACAATATGTTCTGCTATAATATCTATAGGACAATATCATAATAGTGAGGGATGGAGGGAAAAGCATAAAGAAAGAATGTATATGAATACCATAAAACTGAGTAAGTATATAATTTGGGAAAATATAGTAACTGAGAACAATTTTAAATGACAGAAATGGAAATTAACATTAAAAGTTGATTTATTAACCATATTTATCTTGCTAACTTATAAAATAAATCAGCTGACCTGAATGTAAAGAAAAATTTTAATTCATCAGCTATTTCCATTTAAACCTTAAATCATACTTTCCAAATTTTAGCAGACTGTAACTTTAAACTCATTAGCAAAGGATATGGCCTACATGAAATTGCTTTAGATTATGGTAATTCCATTTTACTATTTCTTCCCAAGTGAGTTTTAGAAACAATGTTATGTCAATTAAACTGTAAGTTGAAGGAGTTACAACTTTCTATTGTAAAACTCCCTAGAGTAAGTGAAGGTAGAGATGAACATCTTGTGTCTTCTACTTTAATCTGACATAAAACAAGACAAATTAATTAAGAAATTATAAGCACAATAGTATATTGGAGAGTATTCAAAGACATAGTAGGTATGAAGTTAGGCCGAAAAAGAATAGCTTTTAAAGTAAAATAATATTGTATAACAACATGTTTAGTATATACATATATGCATATATATGTATATGTAGATTTTTAGGAAGCTCCAAATAAGACCTACTTTCTCATAGTACTTGATCTCGTAGTCCAGTATGGGTCCATTGGAAAAAGCAGGTGCTTGCCATGATATGGCAATGCTATTTTGGGATGCCCAGTCCTTCCTTACCATACCTATCAGGGAAGGTGCTGAAAGGAAAGAAAATAACTGAGAATTAATTGGCAGGAATCATTCTCCATAATCCTTTCTTTGATATTTTGTCTTCTAAGGAAAACACAATTCCTGTTGAAGAGGACATTAGTTATTGATGTCAGAGTAATATGATAGGATCTCCTTTATTCAATCCAAATAAAATATTAAAATATATTTAGAAACATTATTAAGGAACATAGGAAAGACTCAGATAGTCCACGAATAAGGACCAGAACTCATCATCTCTGGTTTTGTTAGAGGACAACAATTTTTCTTAAACTGGCTTTGGTTTGGGGCTACAACTTGAAGTACAATAGACTTGACTTCTATATTTAATCAAATCTAAGTCTGCTATAGAAAATTCTCTGCAATTACAAGATCATTTATAGACTTTCCTTTAAGACTTGGTACTTTATAAAGTCTTAGTACTTTATAGAAGTTTATATCACAAACTTCGTAACTACAGTGAATTTTTGCTTATCAATGTGAGGATTATTTCTTTTGCATGGTTTCTATGACATTTGAATAAAACCGAAATATTTAATTTCTGAAGTTCATTTTCACAATCATGTCTATCTTCTTTTTCTATATAACATTGTTTTAACAATCTAATCCTAACCTAAAGTAATCTTGTGTTAAACTTCAAAATTTACCTAGAATGTATATACTGCAGGTTCTTTTATCTAACAAAATACTTCTCATTTTTAAATATTCTAATTACTTATAAAAGGAGTTTTTTACATAGAAGTTAAAACTCACTCTTAAAAATACAAATTAAATATACTGAGATACCATTTCTCATCTATTAGATTGGTAAAAAATCCAAAAATTTGACACCAGGCTCTGGGCTAGGCTATGGGGAAAAGCACTTTAATACATTGTTGGTGTAAAGGCAAAATGGCACAATCCTTATAAAGGGAAATTTAAGGCAAATTATATATTCATTTATGCTTTGGTTTTTGGGACTCTATCTGAAAGAAACACTGCAGAAATACAAAGTGACATATTTATAAGACTACTCACTGAGATTTATTTGTAAAGATTGGAAACAATTTAAATGCCCATCAATAAGGGACTGATTGAAAAAACTACACTACATCCACCAGAGAATTATGAAATTGTAAAAAGGAATTGAGACCATATATAAATACTAGAATGGAGTTATTTCAGGATATATTTTTAAGTGAAGAAAGTGAGATGGAGAAAAATGTATAAAAAACAATGTAAGGATAAACCTAGAATAAAAACGAATAATAATGGTTACCCTTAGAGGGTGGGAGGCAAAAGGATGGACACTACAGGGTGAGAAGCAAAACATCTCTGAATATATCTTCCCCTGAAGAGTTACTTTGGAACCCTGTAAATATTTTAAATAATTAAAAAACAAATTAACGTTTAAAAGAGCAATCTCAAAAAATCAGTAGAAAGAAACCTGTGTATTGAGTTGAAAGTATAGCCTTCAAGAGGAACTATTTAAAATGACATTAAAACACAGTAACTTAACTTACATACCAATAGAACATATTTTAAGTACTAAAAAAACTGCAAAAAATATTGAACTGTTTTTAGTAATGATATTGTTAGTGGTACTACTGGTATTGTAATTCTGAATATGTGTGTGTGTGTGTGTGTGTGTGTGTGTGTGTGTGTGTGTGTGTATTGAGGGATAAATCAAATGAGTAATTTTGTTGGTGTTATTGAGAACTAGGATTTTTTTCCTCTGGGAAAAAAGGAGATACAGATGCCAGACCAATGAAGGTAAGTAAAAACCCTATACCAGTAAACTCGAATTAGAAGTTTCATTATGAACTCATGATATCTTTCCAGTTCATTTTCAGAAATCCATTCAAATGTACCAATTGCAGTTGAAAATAGGATTTGAAAAAATTGATTCTCTATGATCAAGATGAAAATTCTTTAAATTTATAAGAAAGACTCAAGTATTAAATGTGGTAATTTACTTCCAAATGTTGCCTTTGTATCTTAAGGATAAACTATTCAGTATTTTCTTAAATTTGTGAGAATGACAAGTTTGGTTCTCCTAAGGAATTAAGTACTTTAGAAAGCATATTTAAAACTCTTTCCAGCTGTTCAGTGACAGCACTATTGCTGGATTAAGATATATTCTTAAAATGAGTGATAATTATAGAAATTTATAAGAAACAGAAGTTTGTGCCATGAGCTAAAATAGAAATGGGTAATATGATAAATAAGAAAGTGTTCTGATAATTCACTATTTAAATTGAGTCATATTCACTGCTAATAAATTACCATTAATAAATTTATCCCTGTTGAAAAATGCATTAATGTTCTTGAATTATAGTATAATAATGTATTAAATGGTGCTTTATGGAAAAATTGTAACTTTAAAGTGAATAAAACAAATTAGAATTTGATTAAAGTATATCAGTTTCTTACAATTTTTGAAAATGTCCTTTTCATGTATACAATCTTATAGCTTATTTTTCAGTTTAATGTACAATATCACAAAGCAATATTACCAGTGTATTACTTTTTGCCTCATAATTATTTAGCACTCAAGGTCAAATGATATAATCCTTGCAAAACTTATAAGAAATTCAGTTAGGTTAAAATGGTTAAAATCTAGGTACTATCTTTTCTATTTCCATTTCTCCAATGGTAAATTAATTGTACAGACACATCACCTAAATTATATGAATCCTCTTCTATACTTTTATAAAAGAGAAATAAAGAATCTATTCCCTAACTACATAGATTCTTCACTTACACATGGACTTCAGGGTCTAAGATCTATGAAAATCCTAAAATTTCTTCACTTTTGCACATTCCTTTCATATGTAAACATCCACGTTTTACATAGTTGTTAAATATACTTAATTCTAGATAATTCTATTTTAAACCATATATTCTTATCCCTATTCCATACTTTAATATAGTTTCTATAATTTTTACTTCAATGGCTAAAATATTCAATTATACTGATACTTTATCAAGTCACTCCTCTAATGTTGGGTGTTGAAGTTTCCAATATTGTCCTGTTAGAGTTCTGACGTTTTATGCACAAATTTTTGTGCATAAATTTTGATTTTGTTAAATTATTTTATAGAGAAAATTGCTTTATATAATTTGGATTTTGTGTCATACTATTATTACCATATTGCTTTTGAAAAAAGCTGTATCAATATACACTAAGCACGCATTTTAAACTCTTAATGAGTTTGAAAGCAGAGGATGTGGGAAACAATTAATAGGTCAATAAAACCCAAATGCTGCATTTTATATTTTCAGAGAAGAAAAACACTATACAGAATTTCATTTTAAAATAAGGTTTCAATGCATGTAAACTAAAGCATTTGTTTTGAATATATTTAATGAATTTGTCTTAATAATTCAAGTTTACATAGCATCTGAATTTGGCATATTGTGAAAACACTGTAGTGCCAACTGATATAAAGCAGAAAATACGTTTATTCCTCCACATGAGAAAAACTGATTTTAGGACACAAAAGGGCAACTAATTGATCTTTACTTCTGATTCTAAAAAGTCAGAGAAGGAGAGAAATAGTCAGGGAAATAATATCTTCTGGAGTTTGTCAGATCAGAGGCTAACTGAAAGACCTGAAGACTCAAGCAATGTTTCCTGAGTAAGAATTATGTGTTCAGTATAGCCTTCAGCAGAACTGTATTCCTGATATACATCTTTTCTTAAACTTTCAAAAATCTTAGCTTTGACCTTCAGCATAAATGATTGTTGAACAGATTACCACATTCTTGAAAATGCTTTTAACACAAACCTTTTTGATTACTACATTTTCTGAATCTCAAATAGTCTACCAAAAACTGTGTAACAAAAATTGAAAATAAAAGTACGAAGTGGACTTAGTTAGCAAAAGAGATCTTATTCACACTCAGAAAAGCTTTGTTTTCTTATGCTTACGTGGAGATATCTGAAGAAACAGTGAATTGTTCTAGTTAGTTAATTATTTTGCTCCTAATTAAGAGTTAATCAATTTTTATTAAACGTTTACTTTATACCATGTATGTTATCTTATTTCATTCTCATAAATCTATGGGAAGGAGACTGTCTCCACTTTAAAGATGAGGACACTGAGGTTCAGAGAAGTGAGCAATTGTTTAATGACAAGATGTGAAGGCCAATTTTGACATTAACTCAAAAAAATGTCAAGGTTATTTCTTGAAAATTTAAAATATCAAACACTAAAACTACAGTTCAAAATCACACTGTGGATTATCACAAATATGTCTTATTTTGAGCACGTAATCAAGACTTATACCATGAGTCATGAGATGATGTGTTTTCCTAAAGATCTATCAAATGTTGCTAATTCTCAGTCATCTACTAAGCATAGTGGGCATATGAAGGTTTATAAATCGGGATAGCCTGTGTGCATGAGTGTGTGTGTGTTTAGATGAGAAACAGAGAAATTGGGGGAAGGGGAGAGAGAGAGCGAGCGAGTGCACACTCTTATGCACATGTGTTTGTGACAATGAAAATCTTAAGTAACAGAATCGTAATATTAGAACAGACCTTACAAGCCATTTAATACATTTCTTTTCAGCAATGCAGAAAACCCTTCAATGCACCGCTGATAGCTGAGTATCCACTTCTTAATTCAGCAGTTGCACTGAAGTGTATACTTCTTCACAAAGCTATCCATTCTATTTTTTTGTTAACATCTTTATTGGAGTATAATTGCTTTACAATGGTGTGTTAGTTTCTGCTTTATAACAAAGTGAATCAGCTATACATATATCCCCATATATCCTCCCTCTTGCAACTCCCTTCCACCCCCCCTAACCCAACCCTCTAGATGGTCACAGAGCACAAAGCTGATCTCCCTGTTCTATGCGGCTGCTTCCAACAGCTATCTATTTTACATTTGGTAGTGTATATATGTCCATGCCACTCTCTCACTTCGTCCCAACTTATCCTTCCCCCTCCCTGTGTCCTCAAGTCCATTCTCTACGTCTGCATCTTTCATCTTTATTCCTATCCTGCCCCTAGGTTCTTCAGAATGACTTTTTTTTCTTTTTTTTAGATTCCATATATATGTGTTAGCATATAGTATTTCTCTTTCTGGCTTACTTCACTCTGTATGCCAGACTCTAGGTCCATCCACTGCTCTACAAATAACTCAATTTCGTTTCTTTCTATTGCTGAGTAATATTCCACTGTGTATGTGTGCCACATCTTCTTTATCCATTCATTTGTTGATGGACACTGAGGCTGCTTCCACGTCCTGGCTATTGTAAACAGAGCTGCAATGAACATTGGGGTACATGACTCTTTTTGAATTATGGTTTTCTCAGGGTATATGCCCAGCAGTGGGATTGCTCGGTCATATGGCAGTTCTATTTTTAGTTTTTTAAGGAACCTCCATACTGTTCTCCATAGTGGCTGTATCAATTTACATTCCCACCAACAGTGCAGGTGGGTTCCCTTTTCTCCACACCCAGTCCAGCATTTATTGTTTGTAGATTTTTAATAAAGGCCATTGTGACTGGTGTGAGGTGACATCTCACTGTAGTTTTGATTTGCATTACTCTAATGATCAGTGATGTTGAGCATCCTTTCATGTGTTTGTTGGCAATCTGTATATCTTCTTTGGAGAAATGTCTATTTAGGTCTTCTGCCCATTTTTAGATTGGGTTGCTTGTTTCTTTGATATTGAGCTGCATGAGCTCGTTGTAAATTTTGGAGATTAATCCTTTGTCAGTTGCTTCATTTGCAAATATTTTCTCCCATTCTGAGGGTTGTCTTTTGGTCTTGTTTATGGTTTCCTTTGCTGTGCAAAAGCTTTTAGGTTTAATTAGGTCCCATTTGTTTATTTTTGTTTTTATTTCCATTTCTCTAGGAGGTGGGTCAAAAAGGATCTTGCTGTGATTTATGTCATAGAGTGTTCTGCCTATGTTTTCCTCTAAGAGTTTGATAGTGTCTGGCCTTACATTTAGGTCTTTAATACATTTTGAGTTTATTTTGTGTATGGTGTTTGGGAGTGTTCTAATTTCATTCTTTTACATGTAGCTGTCCAGTTTTCCCAGCACCACTTATTGAAGAGGCTGTCTTTTCTCCACTGTATATTCTTGCCTCCTTTATCAAAAATAAGGTGACCATGTGTGTGTGGGTTTATCTCTGGACTTTCTATCCTGTTCAAATGATCTATATTTCTGTTTTTGTGCCAGTACCATACTGTCTTGATTACTGTAGCTCTGTAGTATAGTCTGAAATCAGGGAGCCTGATCCCTCCAACTCCATTTTTCTTTCTCAAGATTGCTTTGGCTATTTGGGGTCTTTTGTGTTTTCATACTAATTGTGAAATTTTTTGTTCTAGTTCTGTGAAAAATGCCAGTGGTAGTTAGAGAGTGATTGCATTGAATCTGTAGATTGCTTTGGGTAATATAGTCATGTTCACAGTGTTGACACTTCCAATCCAAGAACATGGTATATCTCTCCATCTGTTTTATCATCTTTAATTTCTTTCATCAGTGTCTTATAGTTTTCTGCATACAGGTCTTTTGCCTCCTCAGGTAGGTTTATTCCTAGTTATTTTATTCTTTTTGTTGCAGTGGTAAATGGAAGTGTTTCCTTAATTTCTCTTTCAGATTTTTCACCATTACTGTATAGGAATGCCAGAGATTTCTGTGCATTAATTTTGTATCCTGCTACTTTACCAAATTCATTGATTAGCTCTAGTAGTTTTCCGGTAGCATATTTAGGATTCTCTATGTATACTATCATGTCATCTGCAAACAGTGACAGCTTTACTTCTTCTTTTCTGATTTGGATTCCTTTTATTACTTTTTCTTCTGTGATTGCTGTGGCTAAAACTTCCAAAATTATGTTGAATAATAGTGGTGAGAGTGGACAGCCTTGTCTTGTTCCTGATCTTAGAGGAAATGGTTTCAGTTTTTCACCATTGAGAATGACGTTGGCTGTGGATTTGTCATGTATGGCCTTCATTATGTTGAGGTAAGTTCCCTCTATGCCTACTTTCTGCAGGGTTTTTATCATAAATGGGTGCTGAATTTTGTTGAAAGCTTTTTCTGCATCTATTGAGACGATCCTATGGTTTTTCTCCTTCAATTTGTTAATATGGTGTATCACATTGATTGATTTGCATATATTGAGGAATCCTTGCATTCCTGGAAAAAACCCCACTTGATCATGGTCTATGGTCCTTTTAATGTGCTGTTGGATTCTGTTTGCTAGTATTTTGCTGAGGATTTTTGCATCTATGTTCATCAGTGATATTGGCCTGTCATTTTCTTTCTTTGTGACATCTTTGCCTGGTTTTGGTATCAGAGTGATGGTGGCCTCGTAGAACGAGTTTGGGAGTGTTCCTCCCTCTGCTATATTTTGGAAGAGTTTGAGAAGGATAGGAGTTAGCTCTTCTCTAAATGTTTGATAGAATTCGCCTGTGAAGCCATCTGGTCCTGGGATTTTGTTTGCTGGAAGATTTTTAATCACAGTCTCAATTTCAGTGCTTGTTATTGTTCTGTTTATATTTTCTATTTCTTCCTGGTTCAGTCTCAGAAGCTTGTGCATTTCTAAGAATTTGTCCATTTCTTCCAGGTTGTCCATTTTATTGGCATATAGCTGCTTGTAGTAATCTCTCATGATCCTTTGTATTTCTGCAGTGTCAGTTGTCACTTCTCCTTTTTCATTTCTAATTCTATTGATCTGAATCTTCTCCCTTTTTTTCTTGATGAGTCTGGCTAATGGTTTATCAATTTGTTTATCTTCTCAGAGAACAAGCTTTTAGTTTTATTGATCTTTGCTATTGTTTCCTTTATTTCCTTTTCATTTATTTCTGATTTGATACTTATGATATCTTTCCTTCAGCTAACTTTGGGGATTTTTGTTCTTCTTTTTCTAATTGCTTTAGGTGTAAGGTTAGGTTTTTTATTTGAGTTCTTCATTGTTTCTTGATGTAGGATTCTATTGGTGTAACCTTCCCTCTTAGAACTGCTTTTGCTGTATCCCATAGGTTTTGCATCATCGTGTTTCTATTGTCATTTGTTTCTAGGTGTTTTTTAATTTCCGCTGTGATTTCTTCAGTGATCTCTTGGTTATTTAGTAGTGTAGTGTTTATACTCCATGTGGTTGTATTTTTTACAGCTTTTTTCCTGTAATTGATATCTAGTCTCATAGTGGTCAGAAAAGATACTTGAAACAATTTCAATTTTCTTAAATTTACCAAGGCTTGACTTGTGACCCAACATATGATCTATCGTGGAGAATGTTCCATGAGCACTTGAGAAGAAAGTGTATTCTGTTGTTTTTGGATGGAATGTCCTATAAATATTAAGTCCATCTTGTTTAATGTATCATTTAAAGCTTGTGTTCCGTTATTTATTTTCATTTTGGATGATCTGTCCATGGGTGAAAGTGGGGTGTTGAAATCCCCTACTATGATTGTGTTACTGTTGATTTCCCCTTTTATGGCTGTTAGTATTTGTCTTATGTATTGAGGTGCTCCTATGTTGGGTGCATAAATATTTACAATTGTTATATCTTCTCGATCCCTGTATCATTATGTAGTGTCCTTCTTTGTCTCTTGTAATAGTCTTTATTTTAAAGTCTATTTTGTCTGATATAAGAATTGCTACTCCAGCTTTCTTTTGATTTCCATTTGCATGGAATATCTTTTTGCATCCCCTCACTTTCAGTCTGTATGTGTCCCTAGGTCTGAAGTGAGTCTCTTGTAGACAGCATATATATGGGCCTTGTTTTTTCTATCTATTCAGTCAGTCTATGTCTTTTGTTTGGAGCATTAAATCCATTTACATTTAAGGTACCTATTGATATGTATGTTCCTATTACCATTTTCTTAATTATTCTGGGTTTGTTACTGTAAGTCTTTTGCTCCTCTTGTGTTTACTGCCTAGAGAAGTTCCTTTAGCATTTGTTGTAAAGCTGGTTTGGTGGTGCTGAATTCTGTTCCTTTGCTTGTCTTTAAAGGTTTAAATTCTCCATCAAACCTTAATGAGACCCTTGCTGGGTAGAGTAATCTTGGTTGTAGGTTGTAGGTTTTTCCCTTTCATCACAGGCCACTCCCTTCTGGCCTGCAGTGTCCACTTAAAAATCAGCTGATAACCTTATGGGGATTCCTTTTTGTGTAATTTTTTGTTTTTCCTTTGCTGCTTTTAATATATTTTCTTTGTATTTAATTTTTGATAGTTTGATTAATATGTGTCTTGGTGTGTTTCTCCTTGGATTTATCCTGTATGTGGCTCCTCTGTGCTTCCTGGACTTGAATGACTATTTCCTTTCCCATATTAGGGAAGTTTTCAACTATAATCTCTTCAAATATTTTCTCAATCCCTTTCTTTTTCTCTTCTTCTTCTGGGACCCCTATAATTTGAACATTGGTGCGTTTAATATTGCCCCAGAGGTCTCTGAGACTGTCCTCAAGCCTTTTCATTCTTTTTTATTTATTCTGCTCTGTGGTAGTTATTTCCACTATTTTATCTTCCAGGTCACTTATACTTTCTTCTGGCTCAGTTATTCTGCTATTGATTCCTTCTAGAGAATTTTAAATTTCATTTATTGTGTTGTTAATCATTGTTTGTTTGCTCTTTAGGTCTTCTAGATCCTTGTTAAACCTTTCTTGTATTTTCTCCATTCTATTTCCAAGATTTTGGATCATCTTTACTATCATTTCTCTGAATTCTTTTTCAGGTAGTCTGCCTATTTCCTCTTCATTTGTTTGGTCTGGTGGGTTTTTACCTTGCTCCTTCACCTGCTCTGTGTTTCTCTGTCTTCTCATTTTGCTTCACTTACTGTGTTTGGTGTCTCCTTTTCACAGGTTCACAGTTTCCGTTGTTTTTGGTGTCTGCCCCCAGTGGCTAAGGTTGGTTCAGTGGGTTGTATAGGCTTCCTGGTGGAGGGGACTGGTGCCTGTGTTCTGGTGGATGAGGCTGGATCTTGTCTTTCTGTTGGGCAGGACCATGTCCAATGGTGTTGCCTCTCTGCTCATGGGTGGGGTTGTGCACCTGTCTTGCTAGTTGTTTGGCATAGGGTGTCCTGCACTGTAGCTTGCTGATCATTTGAGTGGAGCTGGGTCTTAGCATTGAGATCGAGATCTCTGGGAGAGCTTTTGCCATTTGATATTACGTGGAGCTGGGAGGTCTCTGGTGGACCAATGTCCTGAACTTGGCTCTACCACCTTAGAGTCACAGGCGTGACACCCAGCTGGAGCATGAAGACCCTGTTAGCCACATGGCTCAAAAGAAAAGGAGAAAAAAAAGAAATAAATAAAATAAAATAAAAGTTATTAAAATAAAAAAATATTAAAAATTAAAAAGTAATAAGAAAAGGAAAGAAAAATAAAGAAGAGAGCAGCCAAAGCAAAAAACAAATCCACCAGTGATGACAAATGCTAAAAACTATACTACAAAAAAAGACAAGAAAAAGAAACGGCCAGACAGAACCCTGGGACAAATGGCAAAAACAAAGCTACACAGACAAAATCACACAAAGAAACATAACATACACACTCACAAAAAGAGAAAAAGGAAAAAATGAAAATCTTTGGGAAGTCTAAGGTCTTCTGGCAATGTTCAGTAGGTGTTCTGTAGGAGTTGTTCCACATGTAGTTGTATTTCTGACATATTTGTGGGGAGGAAGGTGATATCTATGTCTTACTCCTCCGCCATCTTGAATGTCTGTCTCTCTGGCACCTGCTGTATCCTCCTCACATGGCTGAAGGCCCTGTATCTTCCTTCCCCTACTTGGGGAGGTTGCTCGCCCATTCTCTTTTGAAAATCTTTAACTGATAAAAAGTTCTCATATGGAGTCATTGTTTTCTTCCAATAACTTCCACCTAGTCCTAGTGCTGACCTTTAGTATAAATAGAATTAACTCTTCCACTTTGCTTATCTATCAACCTTTCTTCTTTTTTTCTTCTTTCTCTTCTTCCTATCCCTCTTCCTTCCTTTATTCTTTCTTCATGTCATTCCTTAGTGCTTTTCTGTGTCTCTTTGCTTTATCCTCTCCTTTCTTTTCTTCCCTGTGCTTCTTTCTAGAAAGATGTGTATGTGTGATTTAAAGGAATTATAATCAACATGATGAAATGTGAATTAAGAACAATTATATAATAAATAAATAATATAGACCAGAAAGTACAACTCAGAGCAGACTTTTAAGACTATATGATTTTCCCCTTTTCTTTGCTAATGAACCAATGGGTATAACTGCAGAGCAAGAACATGTAATAGTGTTTCTTCTGTGTATGCGCAGAAGAGAAACACACTATACTCAATACAGTAATTTTACTTGTGAAATGTTGTAAATGTGATATTTATCATGTGAATTGACATTTTTTGAAACCTGATAACATGCTTCCAAATATTTCTGATCTATATCTTGTTTTGGAAATGTTTATTAAATATACTGTGCTTTAGATAGCATAATATATTCTAATGATATCTGCTCATGATGTGTTTTTTCCTGTAATCAGAGTTTAATGGTAATATATACTGTTATCTACTTTCCCTGTGTGGTTAAAACCTGATTATGTGTCTGAGATATACATGTGATACTTACATACAGCAGAATTGGTGCTTTCTTTCTAGTTTCTGTCTCTTTTCTAGACCTGAGTATAACACTGTGATATGTTCAACCATATGACACCTGTGATAGGATGAATTATGGCCTCCAAATTATTTCCACATTGTAATCCCCAGAACATGTGAATGTTCTTTTCTGGTAAAGGGACTTTGCAGTTTTGATTACATTAAGGGTTTTGAGATGAGATTATCCTGGATTATCCAGGTAGGCCCAATATAATCACAAGTATACTCATAAAAGGGAGGTAGGAGGAGACATCTACATAAGAGAAGGCTGTGAACCAAGGAATGCAGAAGCTGGAAGAGGGAAGGAATGGATCCTTCCTGGATCCATGCTATAAAATGCAGTTTCTTTGACATGTAAGGGGGAAAAATGTCCTCAGATTAGACCAGTCTGAGATTCTGTTGACCTTATTATTACCTGTCAAGTTTCAGTAAAACGGTGATATATGTCGTGCCAGTATTTTCTAGGAATTTAACATATACTATCCACCAAAATCTCAGAAAGTTGGCATGGCCCTAGAGAAAAATCAATAATTTGTCCCTTTTCATCTTAACTTCACACAATCTCCCTATTCATAATATTATATTAAAATAAAAAATACTGGTTTTTAGTAATTCTTCTAGGTAAAAGTACTATTATTTGAACTGTAAAATTATATAAATTATATATAAAAATTATATAAATAGATTTAAAATATAATATCTTAGTTATATTTGAAAATGGTTTGTAACTTCTGGGCCTCAGTTGCTTCATCAAAAATTCTGAATCATGTTCCAGGTATAGGAAAAAATGAACCAACTAAATATTATCAAAAAAGAGAAAAAATTATATTAAAATGACCAGGAAAGTCATCTATAAGTAAATGACTAAAATCATTTTAACACATATTGTGGAAAGGAAGCAGCTAAGTGATAAAGCCTGCAAAAATATAAATTCTAAAATAATGTAATGAATAAAGTTTTACATACAAATTTTATTGCTGTACTTAAAAAAAATTCAGACTCTTAAAAGAAATCCATACAGTAGATTTCAATCAAGCTGTTTAAAACATGATGTAGACATACAGGCATGGGGAAATAAGTATAATATTTAAAGTGACAAAACAATATGCAAAATGGCATGCATGCCATGATTCAAAACATTTTAAAAATAGCAAATGCCCCCAAACTGTATAACTAAATTGTGTATCTATTTTATAACTAAATTGTGTATCTATCAAGACCATTTTGGAAGATTTGGAATGGATCATGAAGGAGATAATGACCAGTTCCTCTCCAGATCTTAATTCAGCAGCATTAAAAAAGGTCATTCAGGGCTTCCCTGGTGGCGCAGTGGTTGAGAGTCCGCCTGCCGATGCAGGGGACACGGGTTCATGCCCCGGTCTGGGCAGATCCCACATGCCACAGAGCGGCTGGGCCCGTGAGCCATGGCCGCTGAGCCTGCGCGTCCGGAGCCTGTGCTCTGCAACGGGAGAGGCCACAACAGTGAGAGGCCCACGTACCCCCCCCACACACACAAAAAAGGTTATTCAGTGGTACATCCACCACGAGGATGACCCTTCTCCTGAGGATGATGAGAACAAAGAAAAAGAAAGGGATAATATCCCTGTCTGGGAAGAAGAATTCCTGAAAGTTTTCCAAGGAACACTTTTTGAACTTACTCTGGCTGCAAACTCTCAAAGGTTTGCTTGATATCACATGCAAGACTGTTGCCAATATGATCAAGGGGGAAAACTCATGAGGAGATTTTCAAGACCTTCAATATCAAAAGTGACCTTACTGAAGAAGAGGAAGCCCAGGTAGGCAAAGAAAACCAATGGTAAGAAAAGAAGTGGAATGTTGTGCCTGACACTGTAACAGTGAAAGGCTTTTTCCAAATACTATTTGCACTACTCTGTTTACAGTTGTTAATATTAGACAAACAGTAGATAGATGCAACAGCGAATCAACTGTATTTGCAGGATATTGTCCTCATTGAACCTGTTGTTTCAGTACAGATTCCAAACTTCTGGCTGAGTTTCTTCTAGTGTGATCAAAAGTTTCTCTTTTCTTTGCTCTGAAAAAAACTGAACTGTGGGTTCTCTAAAAAAACAAAACAAATATATATATATATATATATATGTGTGTGTGTGTATATATATACACGTATATATGTATATATAAAAACTATAATAGCATTAAACTACTAATAGCTATTTACCATTACCATGCTGGCCTAGGAAAACTAGATGTTAAAAGAGCAAAACAGACATAAATCTAATAATTGTCTGATAGTTACTGATTTTTAAATTATATTAACAAATTATTACTTTATTCATAATTTTTAAAACTGATTTAAAAGGAATATGATTTTATTTCAAAGAGTCTAACTAATCTTAGCCTTAGCTCATTATTCTAAAGATTGTTTTCAAAAATATAATTAAAAATTTTAATAAATTTCAGAGTTGAATCTAAATATTAATATATTTATAAGCTATGACTATGAAGTGATACATGTGACTTATGGAGGTGTCATCAAATTTTAGTTACCCTGTATTTCCATCATCCTTGAATTTAAAGGAGGATACAAAATTGCAGAGAAAGCTAGCTGAAAGATGACTGGCTTCAAAAGTTTTTTAAATGAAGAAGTTTTATGAAAATTAGTCTCATAACTGTTATGGATTTGTTTATGAGATGTCTCAAGAAGGAAAAATAAAGACCTTTTTCTATGCTGTTGGACCCCTAAGGTACATAAACAGACCAGAAAATTTCACTCACATTTTAGGGCTGTGAAACAGCCCATGGATAACCTTGGGAATTTTAGAAGACAGATTCACATATAAGGACTTCTATTCATATTATAAGGTAAAATAGAGCAATTACCTTTTTTCCCTTAAGATAGAAACACAGACTAGCTTAATACTTCTTTGATCACTTCAAATGGAATTGATTTTGATGTCTGAACTCCTAAAACATTTATTGTCTATTCCACATGACATCTAGCATTGACTACCTTTATCTTAAGCTCTTGCTATTCTATTCCTCTTTACAGAATAAATAATAATATACTGTAGTTCACTTTTCAACTTCTTATGCTCTTTCACGTATATTAAATCACCTGAAATACACTGTAACTCTGTTAAGTACACTATTCTCATTTTAGTTGAGGAAATAGGATCAGACTGGAAATAACTTACTCACAATTACATAAGAGATAAGGAGCAGACTCCAGACTGAGTCCAGCATTTACCGACTGTACTTTAGGAACTGTGTCACATTTCAAGATCTGAAGCTCCCATAGGACCTAGTACAGTGCCACACAAACACATTAGGTACCTTGCATGTGAGTATCTCTTTTATTCAGAACTTGTTTAAATCTTGTTTCAAGGCTTCAGACAACTGTCCTGCCCTCTGAGGTTCTGTTCTATAAATCCTTTAAGGTACCATGTGAACACTATCTAATTAATTTACATATTCCATGTATATAATCATCATTTTATGAGAATAGAATTAATGTAAGAAAATAATAACATATAATAATAATATTACCAGAAAATAAGGAAAGATTATTGCAAAGTGATAAGAGTTTGAACATATGGTGATGATGAAAATGGACATTACGCCATAATTTGATTGTATAATATTAAAATCCATCTTGGGTTAGTTTCTTTTCAATGTTTTCCATTATTGAACTGTCTCAATTGAAAATGTATTTGGACTGAGAAATAAAAGCAAAACCCAAAATATTCTGAGTTATTTGATTATCGATTTTGAGTGCTTCCAATATCAACTGTCCTTTCACTAATTCCAAACCCATTTTCATCATCCTGATACCTGTTCCACCCCTAAGCTGAACTCTCACTTTCCCTTGCCACAATTTAACATCTCTTGATCAGTAAAAGTCTGCTGGATTCCATAATTTTATAGGTTGTAACGCTAAGATTCTATATGTTTTTTATGTAATCTAGCTGTACAATGTTTAAAAAGCTGTGCTTTGGGTTTTTTTCTCTTACTTTTTGGAAGTGAAAGTTATCTTCACAATTTTATATAAGTATATATTTGTTGTAGGGAAGCAAAATTTGCCACCACGTAATGTGTCTCTTTGGCATGACCATTAATTTAGGTTGGTTATTAATTTTTTAACTGAAGTATAGTTGATTTAAAAACAAGCAACCTGATTAAAGAATGGGCAGAAGACCTGGATACACTAATATATTAGTTTCGATATTTTTACAGATTATACTCTATTTAATGTTATTACAAAATAATTTCTGTATTTCCCTCTGCTGTACAATATATCCTTGCTGCCTATTTATTTTATACACAGTACTTTTTATCTCTTAACCCCATATGCTTATGTTGTCGTTCATCCCACTCTTTCTCCCCACTGGTAACCATTAGTTTGTTCTCTATATCTGTGAGTCAGTTTCTGTTTTGTTATCAGGACTAAAATATTGCCTGCCATATCAGTAAACAAACTATGTTGCAGCCATCAAGCCATTACATTACAGTTGCCTGGAAGGCGAGCCCTGAGGGAACTCAGGATGGAGACAAATGGGCTGCCCACTGCCAAGCCCTTCTAGCTGTCAGCCACTTGCAGCCACCCTGACAGAGAGGCTGAGGAAGCTCAGAATACTAGCTCCAGATAGCTGAGGTGCATATCAAAGGAATAATTTCAGTGAGCTCAGACTCTTACATCTTCCTATACATAGAAAAGCAATTCCTTAACTTGAGAAATCTGGTTTTCTTTTTATTAACAGTAGTCTTTTGATGTTCTGACTACCTGATTTAGTTGCAAAAACTCCTACATATCCTGGTTTCTCCCCTTCCTCTTCCGAGCAGTCTCTCAGTGCTATTTGAGATGCTGTCTCCTGGGCTTGAAGTCTTAAGAGTATCTGCCGAAGAAAACATAGCTCTCAACTTTTAGGATGTACTTTTTTTTTTCAGTCAACAGTTATATGCATTCATTCATTTGTGTTTTTAATTTTTTTAGATTCCACATATAAGTGATAACAAAGAGTATTTGTCTTTGTCTGATTTATCTCACTAGAGAGCTCAGAAATAAACCCATGTGTCTATGGTCAATTAATCTATGACAAAGGAGGCAAGAATATACAATGAAGAAAAAAGAGTGGTGCTGGGAAAGCTGGACAGCTACAAGTAAAAGAATGAGATGAGAACATTTCCTCACAGCATATACAAAAATAAACTCATAATAGACTGAGGCCCTAAATGTAAGACCTGAAACCATAAAAATCCCAGAAAAGAACATAGGCAGAACACTCTTTTACATAAATCGTAGCAATGGTTTTTTTGGATCTGTGTCTTAAGGCAAAAGAAATAAAAGCAAAACTAAACAGGACCTAATTCAACTTAAAATCTTTTACAAAGCAAAGGAAATCATTGACAAAATGAAAAGACAACCTACTAAATGGGAGAAAATATTTGCAAATGATACCATTGATAAAGGGTTAATATCTAAAATATATAAACAGCTCATACAGCTCAATATCAAAAAAACAAACAATCTGATTAAAGAATGGGCAGTAGACCAGAATAGACATTTTTCCAAAGAAGACATACGGATAGGTAAGAGGCACATGAAAATATGCTCAACATCGCTAATTATTAGAGAAATGCAAATCAAAACCACAATGAGATATCACCTCACACTTGTCAGAATGGCTAACATTAAAAAGAACACAAATAACAAATGTTGGTGAGGATGTGGAAAAAAGGGAACTCCTATACTCTGTTGGGGGGAAGGTAAATTGGTGCAGCCCCTGTGGAAAACAGTGTGGAGGTTCCTCAAAAAACTGAAAATAGAACTACCATATGATCCAGCAATTCCACTCCTGGGTATATAACCAAAAAAATCTAAAACACTAAGTCGAAAAGATACATGTGCCCCAATGTTTATAGTAGCATTATTTACAATAAAGGAAGTAACCCCAAGATATGAAAGTAACCCAAGTGTCCATCAACAGATGAATGGATAAAGAACATGTGATACACATGTGCACACACACACACACACACAATTATTACTTAGCCATAAAAAAGAATGAAATTCTGTTATTTGCAGCAACATGGATAGACCTAGACGGTATCATGCTTAGTGAAATAGCCTGATTATTTTTAAGAAACAGAAGACTCAGGAAGCCTTCCTTTTTATGTCTCCCTTGGCTATCTAAAGAATTTAGGTAAAGGGCCTATTCCCTGAATAAGAGATATCACCAGAGATGTCTGTAAAGAATATGGGCTAGATGTGGCAGGACAACCTTGTCAGCCCTGTCAGAATTCACTTTGTGTTCCATTGTCTCCGCACGGCCCAGCAAACATATGCTTTTCCATTTCCATGTGAATTGCCTTTCTCCCTTTCGAAGTCCCAAATCACTACCCCAGCATACTCTTTTGTATTTAGCTGACAGTGGTATTTAAAGCAAAGGTTTCAACGATTTTTTGGTGAGTTACTCAGTTTTCCTGGGTTTCTCTCATATATACATGTTATTAAACTTTTGTTTGATTTTCTCTTGTCAATTTGTCTCAGGTCAATTTAATTCTTAGATCAGCCAGAAGAACCTAGGAGGGAGAAGAAAGTTTCTTCCTTACCAATAGTATGTGTGTGTGTGCATTTATAGAAAATATACAAAGGGAGAAAGCACTCATGCTGTTGGCCACTCGAGGGAATGTTGAAGGATTTTGTCACACAGATTCAAGAGGATGCAAGTGTATTCCTGCCAATTCACCAGAAATAGGACGTAAAACTGCTTTTGTTCTCTCATTAAAGAAATAATGCAATGCAACAGATTTATTGGGATGGTTTCTGGTTCAAGCCAAGAGGAATAAATCTTGATTCTTCCTTGATAGAGGTAGTCTTTGCATAGGACAAGTAGCCAGGTGCTCCCACAGCTGCCTTGAAACATTCATGTATTCCTGAGGATATGGGTGATTTTGTTCTTATCACTGATCAAATAGTAGAATAAATAACTTACATAAAATAACACCTGGCTGAGCCCTGTGTTTTGCTCTCATTTTCTCTAGTTAGTAATTGTTGTTTACAAATCATGACTGCACGCAGAAAAAAACCTTGTGTTTTCTCACATTGGCTGCTAGCTCATAATTTCTATTTCATGTTCTCTAAATAGCTTCAAAGGTATTTAGTGCATATGTTACACTTTTCCCCAGCGATTTTTGTGACTACTTTGTTAACAAGCCAAATGGCATTGCTCCATATTTATTGCAAAAGTTAATAGGATTACAAAGATTTTCCAAACTAAAAATGATCTAAGTATTATTATTCACTATGAATAATGTGAATCTTAGCCACATTTTTGTATTTCATTTAAAATGCAACACGATGTGCTAAATAATTGTGGGGTTTTTTTCTAAATTCTGTTTCTAGGGGAAAAAGTATGTGGATAAAACAATTTTTTTAGCCTATACATTTGTAAGGTGAGTTTATGCAACCAAGTAGTATTTGTTTTCTTAACATTAACTTATAATTAATTGTACAGTATACACGAAAAATACATAAAATTTAATATTAATTTTAAAAACTAAAATTGGAATTTAGCAACACCATTTCTGAATATTCAAATTACATTAGGTTAGTGTCAGCAAAGTGATAGGTAAACAAGGAAATCTATCTGACAATGTAATGATGGCATTTTAGTGGGTACATGCTATCATGGCCATAACAATGGTTTACAGCCAGCACTCTTTAATCTGGATAATGCCTATGCTGTAAGTATTTTGAGTGTCACCCTGAATATATGTACTTCTGTCCTTAATAATTTTAGAATTATGTCATTTATTGTAATTCTTATCATGGTTTTCTGACTTTGACTTAAGAGATCAATTTGAATTAATGGGCAGAGTTTTCTTTTTTTTACTACATACATATTAATTTGTCTTTGATTTGAATCTGCAGCCTTTAGTTGCATAATTCTGCCTGGTTCTTAAGGAAGCCAAATCTCTGTTCAAAGAGAAGTGGCCTATCAGGCTAAAAATTAGCCACATCATAAATTCACTAAGAAATGACCTCTGCTTGCAGGACGTTTTTTTTCCCAGATACCCACAATGATGTTTCCTTGCCTGCAGCTGTGCTTCAGAAAAACCTGACAATAATTTGCTCAGATGACTTCCCTAACCTCAGTCACTATCTTCCCACATTTGGGTTGTTCTACTGCCTTCTACACTGTATATATATCATTGTCCATTTGAGTTTTTCTGCGTTGTTTTGTTTTTTTTGGCTGTGTCGTGTCTTTGTTGCTGTAAGCAGGCTTTCTCTAGTTGTGGCTAGCGGGCTTCGTTGCGGTGCCTGGGCTTCTCATTGCAGTGGCTTCTCTTGTTGCGAAGCATGGGCTCTAGGCACGCAGGCTTCAGTAGTTGTGGCTCGTGGGCTCTAGAGCGCAGGGTCAGTAGTTGTGGTGAATGGGCCCAGTTGCTCCGCGGCATGTGGGATCTTCCCAGACCAGGGATCGAACCCGTGTCCCCTGCATCAGCAGGCGGACTCAACCACTGTGCCACCAGGGAAGTCCTCCATTTGAGTTTTGAAGGGATCCATAATGTACACTATAAAGTTTTTTTTTTAAAACTTCTAAACTCTACTTATCTGTTTAAAAGCTGAGCCTCCCAAAAGAATTCAACTGTCATAAATCCCCTCCTCAGGAGTTTTGCAACCGGGGAGGACTGACTCCTATCACCAGAAGGGAGAAGTTAGCACCAGGACAAGAAATCACCTAAACAGACGTTGTCACAAAACTATTGTATCTGCCATCTATTTTTCTAAGGGCCCATTTATCTTTTCTAAAAGACATTTGTTTTCCCATAAGTACTCTTATTCCCCTCCCCTTCCCCTGTCAAGATGTGTTATAAGTCCCCAGTTCTAACCATCTCCTTGAGTCATGTTTTCCTGTGAACTCCTATGTATGCACATAAATAAAAATCTGTCTTTTCTGTTGATAATCTGTCTTTTGTCAATTTAATTTGTAGGTTCCCAAACAATAACAAAAGAGGGTAGAGAAAATTGTTTTCTACCCTGACAGTTTCAATGCAATGGGAATGGCTTCAATGCTAGTAGAATAACTGTGGATGGTACTGTCGTCTTAGACGTCTTCATGAGAGAGCCTGACCGAACTGCTTATACATATCAATGTGCCATTTTATGATAATGTATAAGAGAAGTTTAGATAAAGTGATATTTGTAAGGAATTAGAGGGAACTCCATTAGGGCACAACAGTTTAGGGAGCAAATATTTGTAGATAGTGGATCTTTGAAATAAACCTGGTCTAAATTTGTTTCCTCTTTTCTTTCCTTATGGTTAGTTCTTTTGGGTTTTTTTCCACTTTGGTGTGTACTGTCTTTTATTATAGACTCTTGTATAATGGCTTTTTGTGATAGGAATACATTTAAACAGCTAGAGCTAGAATTATTAGGATATAGGCAATCTTGATATGCATCTAATGTAGGATTTTTGGAAGAAAGTCTATGGCATCATAACCATATTGGTAGTGACTTAGTCCAGATGTGACTTTTTAAGCACTTATGTCAAGTGTCCACACAAAGTAAAGATAATCATGTAAGAGCCTTGAATACAATCCTTGAAAATCCCTCTTGATCGCTTGTATAATGGCCTCCACATAAAGAGATGCCAATTCTTAATGATGATATAAGAGGTAATGCTAGATTTTGAGGAGATTGAGAAATATATGGTGTGCTGCAGCCAGCCTTTGTCAGCTTTTCAGAACCTATTGTGCCTATCTTTTCACTACAAACATTCAAACTCTGTAAATCAGTCTTTAAAAAAAACTTTCTTTCCTTTTTGCCTTGGAGATCCAGTTTTTAAACATCAGCACATCACTGGTCATTACTCACTATTTATCAAACTTAGGGTGGTTCTAACTTTGGTCTTCGAGATGTTGATAGGTGTGTACCATGAAGGAGATATATCTTCAAATAAGTTTGGAAAATGCTAGATTAAACAAAGTTACTGTAAATATCCAAAAAAGAGGCAATGGTATTATATTTCTCTTATTTCATACTATGTAAAATGAAAAACTTTTACTGGCACTATGTTCATAAAATATCAGAATGCTAGAACACTACTTTTGGAAACAATGTTAGCCTAAACTTTGGAAAATTTATGCTGTTGACTCCGGCTCAAGAGTTTGTACTGACTATGGCCATGTTCCTGGCATATAAGTGTCAGAAAGACTGTCAAGTATCTTAAGCTTCTGAAGCAAGACTAGGTTTCCTCTTCACTGAGATATCCTAGTAGCCACTGGGAGCCTAAAGCTACAAATGAGTGGAGATGGAGGGAGGATCATGAGAGTCCCAGAACAGGCTCTCATGATAAGTGGCGGTATAGTGCTATGATTAAGCACTTGGGCTTTGGTGCCAGGGTGCTTGGTTTTGAATACCAGCTCTGCTACTCACTGGTCATGTGACTGTAATCAATTTACTTAACCTCTCTGTTTCCTCAGTTTTTTCTTCCAAAAAATGGAAATAATAATATCCACCACTGAGGGTTATTGTGAAGATTAAGTATATTGTTTCATTTAAAGCACTTAAAATTAATTCCTGACACATTGCAAGCACTCGAAATTATCGGCTACTGTTATTGTCATGAACAAAAGACAACACTGAACAAACATTGTTATTGTCATAAAAAAGGCATTTCACTAATAAAAATGTTATAGAAGATTTTGCAAAAGTCAATATCACAAATCCAGGAAAACCTTTCACATCCCACATGCTAAAAAGCCATGCAGAAAACAATTTGTTTCTTCACGTATGAAAGAATTTTGGCAAATATTTCCCAGAGGATATTTATTAAATTTGAATATCTTTGGTAAATGCTAGGTTGGGAATAATTTTCCAGAAGATTATATGTTTAGGATTTTAATAAATGTTGCACAGGAAAAGAATTTTGTACTTAAGTACATTTTTGGGAACACTAGATGGGGGGAAAAAAGCCAAATAAGTTTTCTTATTGAAGGAATTATCAAAGCTTTTAATGTGTTATTCTGCTGTAAGCAGTGAAGAAGGTCACATAGCATGCACATTTCCTAACTCAACTGACCAAGGAAACACTTTTTGAAAAGCATGTCACAGGATTAATCCTCTGCAGAAATATTTTGGGGACTGCTTATCTAGAAGATAAGTCCAGGAAATTCAAACATTTATTCAGATGTATATACTTTCTTGGAATTCTCCAGGTCCTGTTATTTGCACGCCAGTGAACATATATAAATCTCATGTAACCCACTGGCACTTGATTAGTTAAAAACATGCCAATATGCTAGAATCTAATTTTCAGGGCATGCGTTTTCAATGAACAATTTCAATAATATGAACTTGGCACTTTACTTGTTTTAATTTTGCAAGTATATTTTAACCAAATATGAGTAGTGCCCTTCTTCCAATGTCTCTGGATGTGTCCAGTATATGTCAGAGAGTTTTGGAAGAAAATAGATATAATTCCCACAACAGGGGCACAATTACTCCTTGTCTGGGGACATGTGATGTCAGTGTCTCTATTAAAATCAAATTTTCACATGTCTTTACAAAGAGAGATCATTATAAAAATATCAATGAGTCCATACTTTATTCCCTACCTATCTATATATTGAAGTCCTAAGTAATCTTTCAATACCATAGAATAAATTCCTACCTGTGGGTCAGGCCATTAAATAAATCATTGATTAAATGCATCAATGGTGTCCTATGACCACAAAAATTAATGTGCTACTTTCCTTTGGACCAGATGACACCTTATTTGCTAAAAGGGGGTGGTGGAATAGATGGTTGTTTTAGCAAACTTTCAGATCTTCAGGACATAAGTAGGGGACTTCTTGTTTACCTCAACTGCTACTGTTTTCTGATTATACCTCAGTAGAAAGTAATACTGTCTTCCTTCTAAAGAAATATAATTAAAGCAAGAAGAGAAGCACAAATATTAAAATTGAATCTACATTGAATCTATAGTACATCCAGTTGAAAGTTATCCAATTCATGTTTTCCTGTTTGTTTAGTTTTCATATTAAAAACTGTAGTACGTTCGGTTTTATTCTCATAAAGTTCTTTTTTACATAACTGAGTCGTTTACTCATCTCTGTATGAACCATCAGGTGACTGACTGTATGACTAGCACAGATCACTAAAGTTAAAAATGCTTTAGTTATGTGAAAGAGCACATCAACTGAGCACTACTGTGTTTGACCAAGTCAGGGTAGATCCTAATTGCTTTGACAAATTTCCTGCTGAGAAATTGATCTTCAAAGATTTCTTAATGCCTTTTTTTTTTACCCATTTACTTCATTTTAAAGCTTCAAAGTCTTCCTTTCTATTAATTATCACATATACTAGAAAACACAAAGAACAAAATATTATGTTTTATTCATCTAAGCAGGGCATCTAAACACTAAGTTATAGCAAAGATGGGAACTTATTGAAGCAAAGGTCATCCTCTGTCAAACAAAACCATAAGAGACTTTTCTTTTAGTGGAGAATTCATAAATATTTTATCTGAACATTTCCATGAACTTGCTGTAAAAGCTGTTTCCTGGCATTTACTGAGGATGACAAAATCAGTTACTGTAATTTAAAACTTTTGCTAATATGCTTATCAGACTTTCATTTAAAACATGCTCATCATCCGTACCCTAATCCATCTAAAACAAATAATTCTAAATAGTTAACATTATAGACATTTACATCACATAAAATAAAATTCTGCTTTCTTTTATTTGTAAATGCATATTATTTTTGTTCTAATATAAAGCTGAGAGTCTACTGGAAACAATCACAATAAAACATCAAGTGACTTAATTCTCCTTATCTGAATGAGAACAGAATATCTCTATAAATGCTTCCAAAGTTTAAGCTAAGTGCTAAGCAGTCTTTTGGGCCCCAAATGGTGAAGGGATCAATCAAAAAACAACCACAGCTCACAACCTACTAAAATTTCTTTAATTTAGTTAGCCATGGTTATTTGATGTTCCAGAGTACTTCCAACATTTTTAAGTCTTCACAAAATGTTGTATTTGCATATAATACACGCATCAGCCAAACCTCTAAACCTGATAGTATTCTCATTTGCTCTCATGAAGAAGACACAGGAATTGAGTGAAAGTAGAATGTTTGTCTCTTTAACTTGATTTTCCATAAATATGCTGTGGCCTACTAAATAAGCATGTATACTGTAGGATTTTTTTAATAGATCTTTATTGGAGTATAATTGCTTCACAGTACCGTGTTAGTTTCTGTTGTACACCAAAGTGAATCAGCCATATGCATACATATGTCCCCATATCCCCTCCCTCTTTTGCCTCCCTCCCATCCTCTCTATCCCACCCCTCTAGGTCATCTTAAAGCACCGAGCTGATCTCTCTGTGCTTTGCTGCTGTTTCCCGCTAGCTAACTATTTTACATTCGGTAGCATACATACGTTGATGTTACTCTCACTTCGCCCCAGCTTTCCCCTCCCACCCCGTGTCCTCAAGTCCATTCTCTATGAGTAATGTAGGATTTTAAAAAGTCAAATCTGGAGCTAGATGTCCTTGACTTTGAATTCTGGCTAAGTAGCTTAACTCTTGGCAATTCACTTATTTTCTCTGCACCTCATTTTCTCATCTATAAACTAGGAAGTAGCATCTACCTAATAGGGTTGCTATGGGAAGTTTAAGGAGGTAATCTGTAAAAAGTGACTAGCTCAGTATTTTGGATATAATAGGCATCAATAAAAAATAAATAGGCTATTATTCTCATTATTATGCTAACTAATCTTTTCCAAAGCTTTGTATAAAAACTGTATTTTGAGTTTTTTAATCTTATGTATTTCAATTACCTCATTTGCTTTCAGGTATATTTTCATTAGAAAAATTTGTTTTGGTTTATTCATTTACTTTGATTTGGCAAGTATAAGCTAACTAAAATATTTGTATTACAGAAGGACTGGAAAGTGCTGAAAATCAATAGAACTCCTATTGTTACTGAAAGTGGAGTCTGGCCGCTCTCTGCTCAAAATCTGATAAAGAGGCAAGGTTGATGGAAAGGGAGGCTTGCTTTATTTTAGAGGCCAGCAACCTGGGGCGGGTGGGGAACTCCTGTCCAAAGGTCGACTCCCCCCACTGACAATCAGTGGACAAGAGCTTTTATAGACAGAGGGAGGGGGCTACATGTAGAAACAGCACAGTAGGCTCTGACAGTCATCTTGAAATTAGTCATGCCGTGCTCCGATCAGCATCATCTTGATTGTTTTAAATACAGTTAGTCTTTAGTTCCTGGGTCAGGTTTGTTCCCATTTCTTTGAGGCCAGTTCTCAGAATTGTGGCAGCTTATGTCATGATTACAGGCTGGTCATCATGTAGTTAACTTCTTCCACCTGGTGGGGGTTTTAGTATCTATAAGACAGCTCAAAAGATATGGCTCAGAATATTACCTACAGCCCTTGAGGAAGAACTAAATGTCCTTAATTTTGCTTAATGACTGAGCTATTATTATTTGGTCTCATTCGACTGTTTTCCTTTGTTTCTGCATTTTCTCACTTCTCTAATTAAACTTATTGTTTGGCTAAAGTTCTTCCACAGACAAAAGGCAGGCTGAGGACATGGAGGCAGTGGGGAGGATCATAGAGTCCTGCTTTGTTTCAATTCCCCCTTTTCTTTGATACTCCTCAACCTTGAGGAGGGACAGGTACAAAACAAGAAAGGGAATAAAGTTTTAGATTGAGGGGTTAATCATAAACGTGGCAAAGGAACTCGGTTTTAGTTCTACTTCTGTTCCAATTTTCCCCAACTCTTTGAGGGAATGGGGTGACAGCCACTCTGGTTACTTCCTGATAAAGTGGGGTGGAGTCCCGCCTAATTTTGTGAATGGACACAGAGTCGGAAATAATCTTAAATCCCAAGCTTAGCATCAGTATTTTACATTATGAAAACATTACCTCTCTCTTTGATTACTTTGTCTTAGTACCTGGACAAACATTTGAAAATTAGTAGACATATTATGAGGATTATAATCAAAATTTATCTTTGTATTATTCTCTGAATGTGTTTTTTTTTTCCTTAATGGTTAAAGCAGATGTATAATGTATGTTTAATAGGCCACAAACCTGCTGTTTTGGTTAATGTTCAAATTAAATCATGTATAAGCCAGAATGACTTCCCCATACCTCAATATGTGAAAATTTCTTCCATCATTTTCCCCTTTTAATTGTAAATCTTTTCATAGAAAGCACTTATAATCAACAATTTTTCCAGCATTGCCAGAGTGGCTCAGTTGCTTGCTCTGGGTCCATTCATGTCTCTCGGTGCTAGGCCTAATTTTTGTTTATATATTGGCCTAGTTATCCACGTTGGGTGAAAACTAATCAGACATAAAAAACAAGTACAGAGCTATGCTGACGGGGAAACATTTTATGGGCTATATATTTTATCACTCACACCCAATTGTCACATAAGCATTGTACATGTGCTTTTAGCAGTGTACCTAAAGCCAGCAGTGATACACATAATAAATATTTATACTCTGTGATAACTTTATTAGACAATTTTTTCCATCCTGAACAATGAGGTCAAAAATATGGTTTGAAGCAAAACAACAGCTTTCCATTAGAATTTTTAAAATCTCTTACCCTGTTTAGCAGTATGATCCGAAAGTCATCAAACATTTTTCATATAATTTAACATACAAAATAATTCTAGTTACTCTAATATTTTTTCTAAGATGCCTAGGGGCCCGCAGGAATACTCAAAGTTAGTTAGAGAAAGAAACTTAAAAGTCCGTTATCTAAAGCAGCTCAATACTCCAGGAAAATTCTGTTCTCTTAATGGGGAGAAAGAAAAGCAAATTCCAGTCTTGTATCAGGTTACTATTAATAACAAAGATCATTTACCTAATTAAATCAATCTAATCTTAATCCTGACAACGTACAAATTTATTTTTTTTCCTCAAAGTTCCTTTTTCATAAACCTTTTATCACTTTCTGGATCCACATTAATTCATCCCTTATTTTCCCTAACATAAGCAAACAGTTCTAGGACAAAATTATTTTTCCTCAGCAAATATATTTCTGGTCTTTACACCTTCTTCAGTGGCAGCACATATCATACTTGCTTTATACACTGAAATGTTTTCCCTAACATTTTAGTAGCTTTAATTACATATTACAATTTTAACATTCAAAAGATCCTAGGGCTTCCCTGGTGGCGCAGTGGTTGAGAGTCCGCCTGCCAATGTAGGGGACACGGGTTCGTGCCCCAGTCTGGGAAGATCTCACATGCTGTGGAGCGGCTGGGCCCGTGAGCCATGGCCACTGAGCCTGCGCGTCCGGAGCCTGTGCTCCACAACAGGAGAGGCCACAACAGTGAGAGGCCCGCGTACCACAAAAAAACACAAAAAACACAAAACGATCCTAACAAAACCAAGAAACAAGTAATTGAACTGTTATACCAGCATTTTCTGATTGGCAAACTTAAGAACATATTCCATAACCTCTAAAAACATACTTTGTTTTTCATAGCACAATTTCTGTTTAATGTGGTAGAAGACGTATGTTTAATGAACCCAAACATCTTTTGAAGTTCTACTAATTAACCCAAAGCTGAAGTCTCAGGCAAAGTGGGCTGTGTTTGTGTTTTAAGGACCTGATAAGACTTAACTTCAAGCTTTCTCCTAGGCATATTTTTGTTCTCTCAGGGTCAGAATTCTGAAAAGAGTATTTTATCAAGCTAGCTTTCTCTAACTGCATATGCAAAAAGAACCAGTTTGGGAGTTTTAAAAGAGTTTCATCTTAACTAATCTCCTCTGGAGTCTGAAGAATACTGTTGCCATACATTGCTTAAAAAACATCTTTCTTTTTCTTTTTTTATAGCTATAATATTTATAATGAATTGAACCTGAATTTTCATTTTTACAAAAGACAACAAAGATACCAATCACACAAATGGAATATACATTCATACACCAGAAGACAGACCTGTCACAAATCTGCCAAGAGGAAGACCTATACAAGTCCCAAACAAACATTTCCCCAACACAAAGGGTCCTTGACATCAGACACATGTCAGAAACAATTGGCAAAAATGCCCAATAGCACTTCGTGCTCACAAACGGCACTCGATGTCAGACACACATCAGAACCAACGGCAAAATGTCCAAATAGCACTTTGTGCTCAAAAGAGAAGTTTGCCCGGATGCGCACGGGTGGACTTACTCGGTCTTGGAGCTCGTCAGCTTGTCCAGATGCATGTTTCTGTTCCACCAAGGAAAAGCGTAAGTTGGCAGCCAGTGCCAAGCAGGGGAGAAACAGGGAGGATCCCCAAAACAAATGGTTTTGTCAGCTGCAAGGAACGTCCCCCTAAATCCCCCTCTTGAGGCCAGCTAGCCATGAGCAGCTGGCTCATTGCAACCCTCTTGGTGCATTGCTGTGGCTGTTGGCTCTGGAAAACACTGGGGAGCCAGATGTCGGGAGAGCGCAGCCCCATGTTGGACACGAAATAAACTGTTACTGGAAGTGAGGGTCCCACTGCTCGCCACTCAAAAGCCAATAAAGAGGCAAGGTTGGTGGAAAGGAAAGCATGGTTTATTTTGGTGGCCAGCAACAGGGGGGAGGGAGAGGGCAGACTCCTGTCCAAAGGCTGACTCCCCCCACTGCCAATCAGTGGGCAAGAGCTTTTATAGACACAGGGAGGGAGTACATAAAGAAACAGCACAGTAGGCTCCGACAGTCATCTTGAAATTAGTCATGCAGTGCTGAGATCAGCATTATCTTGATTGTTTTAAATACGGTTAGTCTTTAGTTCCAGGGTCAGTTTGTTCCCACTTCTTTGAGGCCAGTTCTGGGAATTGTGGCAGCTTATGTCATGGCTACAGGCTGGTCATCGTGTAGTTAACTTCTTCCACCTGGTGGGGGTTTTAGTATCTATAAAACAGCTCACAGGATATGGCTCAGAATATTGTCTACAGCCCTTGAGGAGGAACTTGGGCAAGGTCCTTGACTTTGCTTAATGACTGAACTATTATTATTTGGTCTCATCTGACTGTTTTCCTTTATGTCTGCATTTTCTCACTTCTCTGATTAAATTTACTGTTTGCTTAAAGTTCTTCCACAGACAAAAGGCAGGCTGAGGACATGGGGCAATTGGGGGGATTGGTGGAAGGACCATAGGGTCCTGTTCTGTTTCACTATGTCATATTAAAGCCAACGTTATCTAAAATTAATAATAAAATCTGGAAGAAAATGCCACAGTCTTGAAAGGACAAATGACTAGATTGAAGAGAAAAAGCATATATATGAAGAGGAAGTTGCCTTTATAATCATGAATGAAATAAAACTATGCTAAAATAAAACTAACACATGGTAGATAGTAACTTTTGAGATAGCAGTAAATTATGAAGCAGATGAAAAATTGTATTTGAAAGTTATTTAAAGAAGGGAACAGAAAAAAAATTTTTTAATTTTAAAATATTTTCAAGACCTTTAAAATAAGAGAGTATCAAACAGAAACAAATTTAGATGAAAATGAAATTGACATAGAAAGAGCAGGCAGAAGTAAATAAGGAGCAGTACATGATTTTAACTGGCATTTGAGGCAGAATTGACATTTCAGAAAATAAATGAGCAATATCCTGGACAATTCAAAAATTTTCTTAATCTCACCAGGTGAAGACCAGTGCCGATTATCTGACAGCTCTTCTCGGAGATATGAGCATCAGATATGTGGTCATTCCTCCTCTGAACTCCAATGTTCTGGAAACACCACCTTTTGCCTTTTGTCCTCCTAATTGAGAGGTTGTAACTTCTTTCTGCAGTTTTTACTCTCTGGGATACCTCAGCATCCTTCCTTTTTCACCTTTATTCTCTTTTAGGATATAACTATGTTTCTAATTCCCCATACTGGGACTTCCCTGGTGGTGCAGTGGTTAGGAATCCACCAGGCAATTCAGGGGACATGGGTTTGAGCCCTAGTCTGGGAAGATCCCACATGCTGTGGAGCAACTAAGCCCGTGAGCCACAACTACTGAGCCTGCACTCTAGAGTTCACGAGCCACAACTACTGAGTCTGTGTGCCACAACTACTGAAGCCCTCATGCCTAGAGCCCATGCTCTGCAACAAGAGAAGCCACCACAATAAGAAGGCTGTGAACCGCAAAGGAGAGTAGCTCCTGCTTGCCACAACTAGGGAAAGCCCGCGCGCAGCAACGAAGACCCAACACAGCCAAAAAAAAAAAAAAAAAAATCCCTCTATTAAATCTTTTATTTTTTCTTTTTAAATAGATCTTTATTGGAGTATAATTACTTCACAATACCGTGTTAGTTTCTGTTGTACAACAAAGCAAACCAGCCATATGCATACACATGTCCCGATATCCCCTCCCTCTTGAACCTCCCTCCCATCCTCCCCATCCCACCCATATAGGTCATTGCAAAGCACCGGGCCGACTCCCTGTGCTATGCTGCTGCTTCCCACCAGCCAATTATGTTACATTCGGTAGTGTATATATGTTGATGCTACTCTCACTTTGCCCCCGCTTCATCCTCCCGCACCATGTCCTCAAGTCAACTTTCTATGTGTATCTCTTTATTCCTGCCCTGCAGCTAGGTTCACCAGTACCATTTTTCTATATTTTTAGATTCCATATACATGTGTTAGCATATGGTATTTGTTTTTTTCTTTCTGACTTACTTCACTCTGTATGACAGACTCTAGGTCATCCACCCCACTACAAATAACTCAATTTCATTTCTTATTATGGCTGAGTAATATTCCATTGTATATATGTGCCACATCTTCTTTATCCATTCATCTGTTGATGGAGATTTAGGTTGGCTCCATGTCCTGGCCATTGTAAATAGTGCTGCAGTGAACATTGTGGTACATGTCTCCTTTTGAATTATGGTTTTCTCAGGGTATATGTGCAGTAGTGAGATTGCTGGGTCGTATGGTAGTTCTATTTTTAGTTTTTTAAGGAACCTCCATACTGTTCTCCATAGAGGCTGTACCAATTTACGTTCCTACCAACAGTGGAGGAGGGTTCCCTTTCTCCACACCCTCTCCAGCATTTATTGTTTGTAGATTTTTTGATGATGGCCACTCTGACTGGTGTGAGGTGATACCTCAGTGTAGTTTTGATTTGCGTTACTCTAATGATTAATGATGTTGAGCATCCTTTCATGCGTTTGTTGGCAATCTGTATATCTGCTTTGGAGAAATGTCTGTTTAGGTCTTCTGCTCATTATTGGATTGTGTTGCTTGTTCTTTGGATATTGAGCTGCATGAGCTGCTTGTAAATTTTGGAGATTAATCCTTT
Organism: Aethalodelphis obliquidens; assembly: GCF_003676395.1. Taxonomy (NCBI): domain Eukaryota; kingdom Metazoa; phylum Chordata; class Mammalia; order Artiodactyla; family Delphinidae; genus Aethalodelphis; species Aethalodelphis obliquidens. The sequence continues at coordinate 45,133,584 of NW_020837945.1, read as the reverse complement.
GTCAGTTGCTTCATTTGTAAATATTTTCTCCCATTCTGAGGGGTGTCTTTTTGTCTTGTTTATGGTTTCCTTTGCTGTGCAAAAGCTTTGAAGTTTCATTAGGTCACATTTGTTTATTTTTGTTTTTATTTCCATTTCTCTAGGAGGTGGGTCAAAAAGGATCTTGCTGTGATTTATGTCATAGAGTGTTCTGCCTATGTTTTCCTCTAAGAGTTTGATAGTGTCTGGCCTTACATTTAGGTCTTTAATCCATTTTGAGTTTATTCTTGTGTATGGTGTTAGGGAGTGTTCTAATTTCATTCTTTTACATGTAGCGGTCCAGTTTTCCCAGCACCACTTATTGAAGAGGCTGTCTTTTCTCCATTGTATGTTCTTGCCTCCTTTGCCATAAATTAGGTGCCCATGTGTTTGTGGGTTTATCTCTGGGCATTCTATCTTGTACCAATGATTTGTATTTCTGTTTTTGTGCCAGTACCATACTGTCTTGATTACTGCAGCTCTGTTGTATAGTTTGAAGTCAGGGAGCCTGATTCCTCCAACTCCGTTTTGCTTTCTCAAGATTGCTTTGGCTATTCAAGGTCTTCTGTGTTTCCATACGAATTGTAAATTTTTTTTGTTCTAATTCTGTGAAGAATGCCATTGGTAGTTTGATAGGGATTGCACTGAATCTGTAGATTGCTTTGGGTCGTATAGTCATTTTCACAATACTGATTCTTCCAATCCAAGAACATGGTATATTTCTCCATCTGTTTATGCCATCTTTGATTTCTTTCATCAGTGTTTTATAGTTTTCTAAGTAAAGGGTTTTTGCCTCTTTAGGCAGGTTTGTTCCTAGGTATTTTATTCTTTTTGTTGCAATGGTAAATGGAAGTGTTTCCTTAATTTCTCTTTCTGAATTTTTGTGGTTGGTGTATAGAAATGCCAGAGACTTCTGTGCATTAATTTTGTATCCTGCAACCTTAACAAATTCATTGATTAGTTCTAGTAGTTTTCTGGTGGCATCTTTAGGATTTTCTATGTATAGTATCATGTCATCAGCAAACAGTGACAGTTTTACTTCTTTTCCAATTTGTATTCCTTTTATTTCTTTTTCTTTTTTAATTGCTGTGGCTAGGACTTCCAAAACTATGTTTAATAAGAGTGGCGAAAGTGGACATCCTTGTCTTGTTCCGGATCTTCGTGGAAATGCTTTCAGTTTTTCAACATTGAGTATGATGCTTGCTGTGGGTTTGTCATATATGGCCTTTATTATGTTGAGGTAGGTTTTGTCTATGCCCATTTTCTGGAGAGTTTTTATCATAAATGGGTGTTGTATTTTGCCAAAAGCTTTTTCTGCACCTACTGAGATGATCATATGGTTTTTATTCCTTAATTTGTTAATGTGGTGTATCACATTGATTTATTTGCATATATTGAAGAATCCTTGCATCCCTGGCATAAATCCCACTTGATCATGGTTTATGATCCTTTTAATGTGCTGTTGGATTCTGTTTGCTAGTATTTTGTTCAGGATTTTTGCATTTATGTTCATTGGTGATATTGGCCTGTAGTTTTCTTTCTTTGTGACATCTTTGCCTGGGTTTGTTATCAGGGTGATGGTGGCTTTGTAGAATGAATTTGGGAGTGTTTCTCCCTCTGAAATTTTTGGGGAGAGTTTGAAAAGGATAGGTGTTAGCTCTTTTCCAAATGTTTGATAGAATTCGCCTCTGAAGCCATTTGGTCCTGGACTGTTGTTTGTTGGAAGATTTTTAATTATGGTTTCAATTTCATTACTTGTGATAGGTCTGTTTATATTTTCTAATTATTCCTGGTTCAGTCTTGGAAAAATGGTATCTTTCCAAGAATTTGTCCATTTCTTCATGGTTGTCCATTTCATTGGTATATAGTTGTTTGTAGTAGTCTCTTATAATCCTTTGTACTTCTGCAGTTTCAGTTGTGATTTCTCCTTTTTCATTTGTAATTTTATTGATTTGTGTTCCCTCCTTTTTTTCTTGATCAGTCTGGCTGAGGGTTTATCAATTTTGTTTACCTTTTCAAAGAACCAGCTTTTAGTTTTATCGATCTTTGCTATTGTTTCTTCATTTCTATTTAATTTATTTCTGCTCTGATCTTTATGATTTCTTTCCCTCTATTGACTTTGGGTTTTCTTTGTTCTTCTTTCTCTAGCTGTTTTTAAGTGTAGGGTTAGATTGTTTATTTAAGATTTTTCTTGTTTCTTGAGATGAGATTGTATTGCTATAAACTTCCATCTTAGAACTGCTTTTGCTGTGTCCGATAGGTTTTGGGTCATTGTGTTTCTATTGTCATTTGTTTCTATGTATTTTTTTTTTTTTTTTTTTTTTTTGCTGTACGTGGGCCTCTCACTGTTGTGGCCTCTCCCGTTGTGGAGCACAGGCTCTGGACACGCAGCCTCAGCGGCCATGGCTAATGGGCCCAGCCTCTCCGCGGCACGTGGGATTCTCCCGGACCGGGGTATGAACCCGTGTCCCCTGCATCAGCAGGCGGACTCCCAACCACTGTGCCACCAGGGAAGCCCTCTATGTATTTTTAATTTCTTCTTTGATTTCTTCAGTGATCTCTTGGTTATTTAGTAGTGCACTGTTTAGCCTCCATTTATTTCTATTTTTTACAGTTTTTTTCCTGTAACTGATTTCCAGTCTCATAGCGTCATGGTCAGAAAAGATGCTTGATACGATTTCAGTTTTCTTAAATTTTCTGAAGCTTGATGTGTGACCCAAGATGTGATCTATCCTGGAGAATGTTCCATGTGCAGTTGAGAAGAAAGTGTATTCTGCCACTTTTGGGTGGAATGTTCTATAAATATCAATTCGATCTATCTGTTCTATTGTGTCATTTAAAGCTTGTGTTTCTTTCTTTATTTTCATTTTGGATGATCTGTCCATTGGTGTAAGTGGGGTCTTAAAGTCCCCTATGATTATTGTGTTACTGTCAATTTCTCCTTTCATGGTTGTTTGCATTTGCCTTATGTATTGAGGTACTCCTATGTTGGGTACATAAACATTTATAATTGTTATATCTTCTTCTTGGATTGATCCTTTGATCATTATGTAGTATCCCTCCTTATCTTTTATAACAGTCTTTATTTTAAAGTCTATTTTATCTGATACGAGTATTGGTACGCCAGCTTTATTTTGATTTCCATTTGCACGGGATATCTTTTTTTCCATCCCTTCACTTTCAGTATGTATGTGTCCCTGAGTCTGAAGTGGGCCTCTTATAGACAGCATATATATGGGTGTTGTTTTTGTATCCATTCAGCCAGTGTCTTTTGGTTGGGGCATGTAATCCATTTACATTCATGGTTATTATCAATATGTATGTTCTTATTACCATTTTCTTAATTGTTTTGGGTTTGTCTGTGTGGGTATTTTTCTTCTCTTGTGTTTCCCACTTAAAGAAATTTCTTTAACATTTGTTGTAAAGCTGGTTTGGTGATGCTCAATTCTCTTAGCTTTTGCTTGTCTGAAAAGCTTTTGACTTCTCCGTCGAATCTGAATGAGATCCTTGCTGGGTAGAGTAATCTTGGTTGTAGGTTTTTCTCTTTCATCCCTTTAAGTATATCCTGACACTCTCTTCTGGCCTCCAGAGTGTCCACTGAAAAACCAGCTAATAACCTTATGGGGATTCCTTTGTGTGTTATTTTTTGTTTTTCCCTTGCTGCTTTTAATATTTTTTCTTTGAATTTTATTTTTGTTTTAGTTTGATTAGAATGTGTCTTAGTGTGTTTTCCTAGGTTTTATCCTGTATGGGACTCTCTGTGCTTCCTGGAGTTGGGTGACTATTTCCTTTCCCATGTTAGGGAAGTTTTCCACTATAATTTCTTTAAATATTTTCTCAGACCCTTTCTTTTTTTCTTCTTCTTCTGGGAACCCTATAATTAGAATGTTGGTGCATTTATTGTTGTTCCAGAGGTCTCTGAGATTGTCTTCAATTCTTTTCTTTTTTTTTTTTTTTTTATTTTGCTCCTTGGCAGTTATTTCCACCATTTTGTCTTACAGGTCACTTATTCGTTCTTCTGCCTCAGTTTTTCTGTTATTGATGCAGCTGTTGCTTTAACATCAGGAGATGCGAGATTTCAGACTGTACATTTAAAAAGGAAACTTAAAAATGTTCACTATTATAGTATTACTGAGATAGATATTTTCTATGTAAATAAATTGGAATTATATTTTTATTATAAATTCATAGACAGATTCCCCTTTTTAAATACTCTGTGACTAGTCCATGTGAGTTTTTATATTTGATTCACTTCATAGTTGAAATATGTCAGTAAATACTTTTTTCCTATAAGAGTATAAGGATAACTGTTGAATAGCTCAGACTTTTCATTTCTTTCACATACGAAATGCAACTTGTCTGGGTATAAAAGTTTGTGTCACAATATTTCCCCCTGAACACTTAGCGCATTTTGAAGGCTGAGAAGTTCCCTGGGTGTGCTGCCGGCAGACTGTGAATCTCCTTTGCTTGTGAGCACAATTTTAGGCATGTGAGAATATGTGTATATGTATTTCTCAAAGTGGTCAATGACTATAGAGGGTAAAGAACTCCATTCTTAGGAAGCACCTTCTAGCATTTATTCTGATGATAGGTCTGATAAACTTTTTGTCAATAATTATTTTTACTATCACAAAACCTGCAAGATATATATTTAAAAATCCTTGTGTTAAAGAAAAAGAAGGTATAGATAACCAAAACATGTCTCCAGGTTGTTTCTAGGCAATATAAATGAGATCTTTTCATTCTGTAGATCAGGTTTTCAATTTTGTGATGACTATTATAGGTCTGTCTTCAGTGACTTCTGGATACTTCCTAAGGTGCCCCTGTGTGGTAGAGTTGCTCTCTATCCTCCCATGGACTTCTGTCTCACTGCTTTAATAATTTTTCTATTCCTAAAAATGCTGAATCAGCTTTTAAGATGTGTATGCAACATTATTCATTTAGTTTGTCATTTCTCCATTTCCTATCACATAAAGTTTTATTATTCTTCATCACATAATTGTTTTTCTGATGTCTTTAATTAGTACATCTACATTCTCATTTCACATCCAACTTCTTTTTTACCTTATGCTTTTTTCCCCCATGAGATCAAAGCCCATACTTTTGAAAATCATAAACATTTTTCTGTTTCTCGTTTCTAAAGTAAAAAGATTTTCAAAGGTCTGAACTTCCTCCTAATCATCTATATTATGTTTTTTCCTTGGTTCTGAAATATTTTTAATTGGTCACATGACGGCTTTGGGTTTTGTTGTTAATTGTTTTTCAAATGAAAAATCTCTCCAGTGAACTTTGGCAATACACAGGACAGGAAAACTGTCTTTGTTACACTTTTATCCACGTGGGTTCCTGTGTCATCTGCTTAGACTCAGAGCTGGACAACAGGTGGATGTGCCTGGATTTTCAGGTTCTAGATGATTTTTATCAAATGTAATTCTACTAAATATTCTCCTACCCTCATTACCTGAGTCTCTGGCACCCTGATAATATGAAATCTGCATCATAAATTTTTACTTATACTCTTCTTATCTTCCCCAAACTGCTACCAGCATAATTCATCCTTTCTTGGCATCATTTTCCTTACTTCCTGTTTTTCTGATGAGTATAAATCCCTGAATGACTGTAGAAAGTAATAGTGCTTGCAAGAAGTCTCATTGACTCAAAAACAGGAGTACCCACCAGGCAGAAATGATTTGCCAATGTTCCAGTTCAGATCTTGCATTTCTGAAGCAAAATAGACAGTGGGCCTGGTTCCACCTGTAAGGAGCATGGAAGTCACCACTCCATCCCCAAAAGAAGTAATAATCTGAACAGACTGAAAAATCAACAACGCTTCTTGGATTCATAAAAGAGATGAAGTCAGAGGGCAAACCACTGCTCCCAAATTAGAGGGACAGACAGGCAAATACAGGGAGTCCTGGCTTACTGGAGCAGAGACTCAAGAACAGAAACTGCTGTGGAAACCAGTGTTGTGGTAGGAAAACCTGAACTATAATTGAAAAATTGCTGGAGGCTCCATATGGACAACTCTGGTGAGTTAAAAACTCCAGGGCTTCCAGTAATAGAAGAACTCCCATACTTTGTGAATTTTACCTGCAGGTTCTTACTCTAAAACTTGGAGAAAAGCTCCCTCATGCTTCAGGCAGCAGTAGGAGAAAAGGAACCATTTTGAAATATGCTACAACACTCCGTTCTTAATAAGATCTGCCCTCAAGGGCAACTAGTTAACCAGAGCCTAACCTGCTGATATATTCAGGGCCTAACTGACTTAGGGAAAAGAAATACTCAACCCAGCCCACTCTAGTCATCCTGTTCCACCTAAGTAGGGAGAAAAAAAAACGCTGAAGTTCACAATCCAGAGGCACAGCCTCACGAAAAGACTGAGACCTAATCATAGGACTATAGCATGCTTCTCCCCTTCCTCACCTCATCAGTACATTACTAAAGGCCTATTAATAGCAGTTCCTTTTACCTAATACTTCATGTACACCTATTAAGAAAAATTACATGGCATGGCGAAAGGCAAAAACCACAATTTGAACAGACAGAACAAGCATCAGAACTAGACAGTAGAGAGATGTTAAAATTATCAGACCAGGAATTTTAAACAACTATGAATAATATGATAAGGGCTTTAAAGGATAAAGTAGACAGCATGCAAGAACAGATGGGCAAACTAAGCAGAGAGATGGAAAGAATCAAAAGTAATGCTAGAGGGCTTCCCTGGTGGCACACTGGTTAAGAATCCGCCTGCCAATGCAGGGGACATGGGTTCGATTCCTGGTCTGGGAAGATCCCACATTCTGCGGAGCAACCAAGCCTGTGCTCCACAACTACTGAGCCTGAGCTCTAGAACTTGCGAGCCACAACTACTGAAGCCCACGTGCCACAGCTACTGAAGCCCACACACCCTAGAGCCTATGCTCCACAACAAGAGAAGCCACTGCAATGAGAAACCTGTGTACCTCAATGAAGAATAACCCCTGCTGACCACAACAAGAGAAAGTCACGCACAGCAACAAAGACCCAATGCAGCCAAAAATAAAATAAAATAAAATAATAAAATAAATAGTAATGCTAGAAAGAGAAAACACTGCTAACAGAAATAAAGAATGCCTTTATTGAGCTCAGTGGTAGACTGGACACAGCTGAGGAAAAAATCTCTGAGCTAGAGGATATACCAATAGAAACCTTAAAAACCGAAAAGCAAAGACAGCAAAGGCTGGATAAAACAATACTCAAGGACTGTGTGAAAACTACAAAAAGTGCAGCATATGTATAAGAAGAATACCAAAAGGAGAAGAAACAGAAGAAGCAGAAGAAATATCTGAAACAATAATGACTGAGAATTCGCCCAAACTAATGTCAGACACCAAACCACAGATCTAGGAAGAAATGAATGTAAATGTCAAAAAAACTACACTTAGACATACCACTTTCAAACTACAGAAGATAAAGGTAAAGAAAACGTCCTGAAGGAAGCCAGAGGAAAGTAAAACACCTCACCTATAGAAGAACAAAGACAAAAATTACATCTGATTTCTCCTCAGAAGCCATGCAAGAAAAAAGAGAGTAGAGTAAAATATTTAAAGTGTTTAGAGAAAAAAACCCACCAACCTAGAATTCTCTACCCTGCAAAACTGTCCCTCAAAAGTGAAGGAGAGGGCTTCCCTGGTGGCGCAGTGGTTGAGAGCCGCCGATGCAGGGATGCAGGTTCGTGCCCCGGTCTGGGAGGATCCCACATGCCGCGGAGCAGCTAGGCCCGTGAGCCATGGCCACTGGGCCTGTGCGTCCGGAGCCTGTGCTCTGCAACAGGAGAGGCCACAACAATGAGAGGCCCACATAACGCAAAAGAAAAAAAAAAAAAAGTGAAGGAGAAACAATGACTTTTTCAGACAAAGAAAAATTGAGGAAATTTCTTGCCAGTTGACCTGCCTTGCAGGATGTTAAAAGAAGTTCTTTAGAGAGAAGAAAATAATATAGGTCAGAAACTCAGATCTACATAAAAAAGGAAGAACACTGAAGAAGGAATAAATGAAGTAAAATTAAAACTTTATTTTATTCTTAATTATCTAAGACAAAAGTTTCTTCAAAATAACAATAGTAACAATGTATTCAATTATGTATGCTTACATATATATATGCTCATGTATACATCTTATGTATATATATGCTTATATGTATCATATATGTGCTTAAATATGCTTATATATAAGTGAAATGAATGACAACAATGATACAAGGGATGGGAGGGAGGAATTAGGATTATTTTGTTATTATAAAGTACTCAGACTACTCGCGGAGTCCAACAGTGTTATCTGAAGGTAGATTTGGATTAGCTATAAATGCATATTGCAAACTCTAGGGTAGCCACTAAAAAAACATAAAAAAAAGTATAAGCAATATGATAAGCAAGAAAAGAAAATAGAATCATAAAATCCTTAATTAAAAATGATGAAAGGCAGAAAAAGAATGGAAGAAAAAATAAGAACAAAAGCAAAAAATAGAAAACAGTGACAAATATGGTAGATAATAATCCAAATATATCAATAATCGCTTTGAATGTCAATGATCTAAATGCTCCAATTAAAAGACAGATTGTTAAAATGAACCAAAGAAAGGCTGAAAACTCTCTTCACTTTCAGAAAAGTAAACCAATGGTAAGCATATTCAGCCTAGTTCTTTCTGCCTTAGAAATTTAGAGAATCCTTTCAGATTCTGAAAACATGCTGTTAGTCCTAATTGACTTCACACCTGGAAATATTCTTTTTTCACTATGTTTTTATATCTGTTTTATAGACATTTTAAAGAGAAATTGCAACACGTGATCAAGCAGTTCTACTAGCCAGATGATCCAACTAGGAGCCTGCTTATTTCATTCTGAACACTTCCACATGTAGGTCAGTTTACCTTTCTAAAGTAATTCCATGCCTAAGTTTTACTAAAATTAGTACCTTTGGGGGAAAAATATGGATTGTATTTGTCTTGGTATCTCTATTATTATAACAGTGAAACATTAAAATCCAAAGTTTTCCCCTCACTATTGTATGCCTTATACATAATTAATTGTATACATTTACATTGTACAATTTGACAAGTTTTGACATATGTATACACCCATAAACCAGCAAGATACCAGATATTTTTATTAACAGCAAAAGATTCCTTTTGCACCATTTGCAATCCCTTGCTTTCCCACAACTGTCCCAGACAACTACTGATCCACCTTCTCTCAAGGTTAGGTTAGGTTGCATTTTCTATGTTTTTATATGAATGAATCATACAGTATGCAATCTTTTTTGTATGTTTTTTTTTTCTTTTAGAAAAAGAAATTGGGATTAATCCATGTTGGTGCATGTATTGGGTTGGCCAAAAAGTTTGTTTGGGTTTTTCCATAACCTCTTATGGAAAACCTGAATGAACTTTTTGGCCAACCCCATATTAGTAGTTTGTTCCTTTCAGCTGCTGAGTAATATTGCATTACTGATTTTTTCCAAGCATTAATTTTATATCTGTAGTAAGGGTTAAAATATTTAAAAACAATATTTATTAACATGATACTTATATTTTCTCAGGAAATTAAGCAGAGATGTATTATCTAGGATATGCACTGATCATCCTTTTTTCATAAGCTATGCCCTTAATTCTTCATAGTTATAGTTATGAAAAACTGATTAATTTGCTTTGTGGCTTAAATAAATAAGAGACAGAAGAAAATGTATATTCAGTAAATTTTACTCAATAGCTTTTTCCACCTTAGCCCCTCCCTCCTTCTCACCCTGATCCAGAATTTTATGGGAATAAAATGTGCTGAAGTTACCATTTAGCTACAAAGTTTAATACGCTAATAATTATGGAATTCACTGAATTCTCCCTAGTATTTTCTCAGTGATGCTAAAGAGACCAATCTTAAATCAGAAACAACAGAAGTGGGAGGGGGTAGCTTAATGATTAAGACAACTTATTTAAAAAATACCCTCCCTTTTATTATGCAAGGAGAAAAATAAAGGCCTATGTAACAGGATGACCAGAGTATGTAGAAAGTATAAGGCTTTGTTGGGAAATGAGAGATACCCATTACTTTGTGGAGAGACTAAAGAGGTACAGTAAGAACCATTTTTGCCTTGTTTGCTGTTGTGTGCCCAGTGCCTGCATGAGCTTAACACATTGTAGGTGCTCAATAAATATTTGTTTTATAAAATCATTAGGTCTAATAAGAAATATTAATCAAGACTATGCAAAGCCTCCAAAGCCAAAAAATAAGAAGTCATAAATACCATTAGAGAAGAGAGTAAATATTTAAACTCAATAGTGTAAATTGGAGAAAAAAAAAGTAGTGATGTGGGTGGATTGTCAAGATGAAGAGAGATGGCATCAAGGAGAACATTCAGAAGACTGTTGCAATAACCCAGGCTTGAGGCAATGGGGGCCTGGGAAAGAGTGGTAATGAGAGGTACCAAAACAGGATGGTTCCTGTGGAAACTGATTCCTGATTGGTAGGTAAGAATGAGGATGTTAAAGGTGAAAGATGCAAAAGGGCAGGAGAGGAAAGGTTTTGAGTCTGGGTAACTGGGAGAATTGTGAAAGCACTTGTGAAAGTGGGAAGCTGGAAGGAGGGATTAATTTGGAAACAGGAGTGAAGAAGTATATGAGGTTTGGAACTTGTCTTAACCTTTACTTTAGTCCTTTAAGATATATAATGCACCTAGAATATAGAAAGTATTGACAGAAACAGGAGTTCAAATAGCTATTACTTCTCTAAGTAAAGGAAAATAAAATCAGAGAACATATTTCAGTCTCTGAGAAAGCCTTGAAAAGTTTTACCTCTAGTGTAAAACAAAAGCCATGGATCTAACAGTGAAATAACACCTTCAAAAAAAACAAACAATTTTTCGAAGAACTGTATATCCAACAAATGCTTCATATAAATCATTTTTCAATAATATTACACAGCAAAACCAGCTGATTTATTTTTATAAAAACAGGCAAAAGACATTCTTGTAGAGAAGAAAAAGTTTGCGTTACATGAGGGTATAAAGTGAGATAGTTGTAATGGCTTTTTAAATTGACTACAATATATGAAGTCTTAGTGATATAAAGCAAGATGGTAATAAAAGATAAGTTCAGAATCAAACGGCATTTTCTTTTAAAAATGATCATCTCTAACTTTCAAATCGCATTATAATAATTCAAAAGCACTATTTCTTTTTACAGATACTACTTCCTAAAAGGCTGAGTAGTTACTGACTTTGTGGCTGATGAATTCAAATAACAAGCCATTCTTGGATCAATTTTCTGACTTCAAGAGTAAATGACTTGTGAAATAATATTCTAATTTTACCTTATCTTTTAAAATGACTTACTTTCCTTATTAACAAAGAAATGGATGTGACCACAGTAGCTGGGAACTTACAAATTTTTCAACTACTTGACTCATTGGAAAAGAGGAATATTATCAGCTTATTCCCACAGCCTATTGTTGTGATTGATATTTTATGACCAAGCTGTCATCACAAGGCTGAAATGTGAGATCAGAGACATGGTGCATTTTTTAAATTGCAAAAAGGATGAAAAACTAAATCTCATCCAAAATGTTTGTTCTTAATTTTGTTATAGCCATTTAAAATAAAAATGTACATTTCAAAGAGGGATTGGAAATATATTATTCATTCCAAAATTACATTTCATAAGTACAAATTACTTTAAAAAAAACCTCTTTAATAATGTAAATCACAAAAATGCTCTTAAGAAGATAATTTCAAGTGCAAGCCTACTGTTTATCATGAAATTTCATACATGCAAAGAGAAAAGGACAACAGTACAATGAATAAACAGTCACCACCTAGTTTTAAAAAACAGGAAATTTGAACGATTTGGTTTCCATATGTTTTTGTGTAATTAAAAACAAAACAACTTTCCAGATAAATAAGAGTCTCTTTTATAATCTCCTTAAGCAAATTCTCTTGTGTTTTACCCCAAAAGTAACCATTAGCCTGGTTACTGGTATGTATCTTTTTCTGCAACGTCCTTCTATGTCTACTATAAGCATATATATAAACTTAAAATGCATAATATAATATACTATTGTCATATGTAATAATACTATATATTGTACTATATATAATATAGTATAGTATGAAATGTAGTATAAGGTGATATAATCTTGCTTGGAGTGCTTTTAAAGTTTACTTAAAATGAATTATTTTACGTGTATTATGTCTTTAATTCAATGTTTCATTTTCTAAATTTCTAAATTTATGCCAACACATGTACATCTGGTTCATTCACTTTTACTGCTGTATAATTTTTCATTGTATTACTATACGGAAAGTTTTTACTTATTCTTATATTGATAAAATTATAGGTCCTTTTTAAATTATTGCTATTGAAACCAATGCGGCACTGAACATCTCTGCCCACATCTCCTTGAGCACATGTGAAAATCTCTTTAAAGTGTGAATATAAAAGTAGAATTGCATTTGTATGAAGTATATACACATCTTCATACCATCCTACTCTCCAAAGAGATTAAACCAATTGACTGGCTCCTTAACAATGCATGAAAGTTTCACTTTCCCTACATCTTTGTCTATATGTTTATTTTTGAGAATCAAATTTAAAATTGACATAAAGTTTGAACTTAATGTACCTTTCACATAAAACAAATTAGCTAAAATGCTATGCTGAATTTGATATTTATAATGAAAAGGCTTTAGGACCCATGAATCCTTCAGATAATTTTGGATCTTCCTGCATGGATTAAACATATTTAGCTACAGTAAAATTCAGCTATGGATGGGACCAGACTTTTCATCTCCCACCCTTATTCATGATCCCAGAAATAGAAGGAATTATAATTCTCTAGCATCCAACAATGGAAATAAATCAGATGATTGCCTTACATTCCACTTCCAGGCATGACTGCCTTACATCTCAGTTCCATCTCTCATTAGCTACATGATCTTGCACAACTTATTCAAACTCTCTGAACTTCAGATTCTCTCCGAAAAATGGTGATTATAACTTCATCCTTACAGTATTGCTTCAAAAACGTAAATCAGATAACATTTTTAATACACAAAGCACAATGCTTAGCAGAGAGTAAATTAGAAAATGTTCATTCGTCATACTGTATAGAGTTGTGCAAACTGTCGTGTTAAATATCATAAAATAAAAGACCCTTTAATATGTAATAGCCACATACATTTCCTCCTTTCCTTTAGATTCCATAGCATTTAAACTATTACCGTGATATCTGTTAGTTTTTAACAAATATTGTCTCCCAAAAACCCTGAAGTTCATTTGTTATATACTTTGGCTTTACATGGTATGCAAATGACTAAGTACATCTAACTTGCTGAATACAGGCATAATATAGCAGCACTATAGAGTGGCAGAAAAAATAGTAGCAGACAAGTATGTCGGGACTATACATTTTCCTTGTTATACTATGAACTGTTTGGGGTCAGGAATCTTCTCTTATTCACATAAGACTGGCACATAGTCAGCATTCTTTTTTGTGTGTGTGTCTTTTTTTTTTTTTTTTTCTTTTGCGGTACGCAGGCCTCTCACTGTTATGGCCTCTCCCGTTGCGGAGCACAGGCTCCAGATGTGCAGGCTCAGTGGCCATGGCTCATGGGCCCAGCCGCTCCGCAGCATGTGGGATCTTCCCGGACCGGGGCACGAACCCGTGTCCCCTGCATCGGCAGGCGGACTCCCAATCATTGCACCACCAGGGAAGCCCAGTCAGCATTCTCATATGCTAGATGAATGAATAAATGAATTAATGAATGAAGACTATTATTAATATTTCTTCCTGTGCTAATTTTTAGAAACATTGAGAGTTTTGAGTTGGAAAGTATTCCTTGGCAGAATCAGATCATCTTCTTCATAAATGGAAGCACCAAGTCTCTATTCGTGCATCTGTCATCACAAGTAGTATATTATAGGTGCCAAGTCTCAATTTGGCTGAGTTTGCTACCACAGCAGTGGCAAATGCCATACGACTGAAAATAGGGGGTGGTGGAGTGTGAAGGGAACACTCTAATGCTTTGCTGTCAATTTCAAATCAACAGTTATTTGTTTTTTATTGTTAGGCACTGTAGGGACTAAAATGGTATATATGGTCCCTGCTTTCATAAAGCTACTGTCCTTATGGAGAGAATAGAAGATTGATAAATTTGATTTTTTTTCACCTGGTAGCTTGTTGTTGTATATTAGCAGTCTGAAAATAAAAGTAGCATACTGCAAAATATGGTAAATAACTAGGGCTGTCACTCTAGATATTATTTACAACCAGCAAAACATAGGAAAGGCATATATTGATTATTAGTATATAAACGTTTTAAAGACAGAAATTAAATTCTGGCTATGAAATGTATTACCGTGTCAATCAGTAGGACTCATAGGTCGCATAAAACAAGGAGGTCTAAGGAGCAAGGAATGGAAATCAAAATGAAAATCATAGGGGCTTCACTGGTGGCACAGTGGTTGGGAATCTGCTTGCTAATGCAGGGAACGCAGGTTCGAGCCCTGGTCTGGGAGAATCCCACATGCCGCAGAGCAACTGGGCCCGTGAGCCACAGCTGTTGAGCCTGGGCGTCTGGAGCCTGTGCTCCGCAACAAGAGGCCGCGATAGTGAGAGGTCCGAGCACCGCGATGAAGAGTGGCCCCCGCTTGCCACAACTAGAGAAAGCCCTCGCACAGAAATGAAGACCCAACACAGCAAAAATAAATAAATTAATAAACTCCTACCCCCAACATCTTCTAAAAAAAAATGAAGATCATATTGAATTTAAGGCAAAAAGCTGACGCCAGCCACTTAAGCCAGGTTGGTCATTATCTGATGGTCCCTAGTCTTGCCCATATCAGTAATTGGAACCACCATTTACCCAGGTGCTAAAGACAGAAACTTGAAAGTCAACCATGATTCCTCCTTTTCCTTGATCCCCTATATCCACCAAACAATCATCAGCAAATCCTGCCAGCTTTACTTTAAAAATATACCTTGACTCTATTCACTTTCCTCCATTTCCATTGGCACCAAACCAGTCCAAACCACCTTTATTTCTTGGCTGATCTAATGAAAAAGTTTTTTTATTTCTTTCCTTTCACTCTTGACCTCATCAATCCCTTCCCCACACTGCAGCCAGACACTCTTTTGAAGAGGTAATTCAGGTAATGCCACCTCCGGTTTGAAAACTTTCAATGTCTTACAAAAATAACTTAAAATATAATCCAAACTTCTCACCTGCATGCTCTGACTCCTAGGAAGCCAAAATTCCATCATTCTATCATGAGGCTTTGCTCTCTCATTCACTATAGTCCAGTTACAAACGTCCTCTGTCAAAACATGGACAATTCTTTTCTCAGCTCAGAGCCATCTGCTTTTTTCTTGTTTCTAGAACACTGTTCACATGCTGGCTTATTCTGATTCTTCAGATAACAGTTTAAGTGTCAATTCTTTAAAGAGACTTTCTTTGACCTCTGTATCCAAAATAGGTCAACTTATCTTTCATAGCAACCTTACAGAAAAACCTTACATGTTTTTCCCTTACAGTAGTAATCACAATGAGTAAATGTTTATTCATTTATTTACTCATTTATTGTATGTTTTCCCCACCCAAATATAATGATAATTATCCCAAGTGCCTGGGTTGTGCCTGGCAAATAATAAGCACCTAATACCTCTATGTTCAAAGAATGAGTGAATGCATGCTTACTTGTATGCCTCTCTAGAGATTTTTAAAGACGTTAACAGACAAATGAAGTTGGAATTTGGAAAACTTAAAAAAGTTTTTCTTTTATCATTCATTTCATTCATTCTGAAAACATACTACCACTGAAACAGGCTGAATTCTTCAACAAATAAAAATGTAGCAAATATAAATTCAATAATTATTACCTTTGACTAGTATATAAGGTAAAAAAGAAAATCTATTAGTTATGAAATATCGTTCATGAAAATAAAAATGCTACTTATCTTTACATAGGCATTTATATTTTCAAATTAAGTAAATTTATACATGTTGAAGTATTGTTGACTTATTTTGATTTATATATGTGTATGTATACATATATATGTGTAAATGTTTCAAAACTATCCATACACTGTATTTTAATAGAAGCAGATATGATATAGTCTCTCATTTTAATCTATCAATGTATACTAGTATGTTTTCCTTTTACTACTAATAAAATATACGAGGACAATAGACAGAAATTAAAATGTGCCTTCAGGCTGTGATTAACTGACATTTGTCTCAGAAAAATAGGCAGTTTCTGATTTGATTCTTTCCAACATTATTCCACTATTATTAGGAAAAGGCTTAAAATGTTCCAGATGAGTTCAGTGTTTACCAACATATGGCAATGTTGTCAAACAAAGAATATGTAAATTTTGAGCTTTGAAGTCAGCACGTTGAACTTGCAAAGGTATATACGAATTATTTAAGAAGTGTGAAAGTAATGCTATGTTACATAAGAAAGTACATTAGAAAAAAAAATCACAGTCAGGCTCTGGTTATGCACAGGCATGCTACATTGCTTTTTGTTTTTGGTCTTGTGCATTTTAAATGTACTAATTATTTTAAGACTATATCTAAAGTGGAGATAGATTTTTCACTGGAATATTTTTATTGCTATTCTTATTTAACATAGATGTTTTACTTAGTAGTTGTATTAACCTGCCAGTGTTATCTGAAAGGTCCCCCAAATGCCTCCTAATAGCCACTATACAATACCAATTATGTTATCAACAGGAACCAGATGGTACACTCAAACTGGGATAATTTTGGAAGTTTTGATAAAAGGGACTGCTTACAAAGGTGTGAGAAGAGTGTAGGGGAACTACAGGGATAATGGGGAGCTAGAAGCAAACGAAAGGCCCAAACCAAAAAGCAACTGTTACTGTCTTTGGGTCTAATGGGATGGATTAGGCAGTTAAGCAGAAAACCAAAGGAAAGTCAGAAAGAGAAGTTGCCTGGAAAGGAGCAGTGACCCACTCTTCAGGGACACAGCAGGCCAGAAATAACATTGCAGGAAGGGAGCCAGGGAAGTAAATGTTGGGACCTTACTTTCCTCACTGCTGTCCCATACAGCGTCTTAGAAGATCAAGTCTGAGCATGTGACCTCTTTTAGCTGATCTGAGAGGTTAACTTACTCTCTGTTTACTTTAAAGATGAGTTCACACACACACACACAAAACAGGCAATGTGTTAATCATTCACACTTTAATAATAATATTATCATAGGTTAGTGTTTTTAGCACAATAGATTATAAAGCTCTTTCATTTTTATTACTTCATGTGTGGCCTTATTAAAGCACTCACAGGTTCATAGCCATGGGTTCTAGAGCAAGACTTCCTGGGTTCAAATCTCAGTCTCCATTCATTGACTGTGTTACCTTGGCCAAGTTTCTAATTTACATACCATCATTCTTCATCTTCAGAAAGGGAATAGTAATGATATCTCCTCCTAGGGTGTTGTGAGGACTCAGTGAAGTGCTTAGTAAATGCCAGCTCTTATTATTTTTATTTTACAGTGACAGAAGTGAAGTTCAATGAACTCATGGAATTCAAGGCCATAGTTTTTAAACAATGATGAGAGGTAGTACATGACCCAAGTTTTCTGACTTACAATAAAATAGTTTTTATATTCTATATAATTATATAATCACAGTTTATTAATTTGTTTACTTTTTCCAAACATATACTTTTTGTTGGATTTGCTTACTCTCATGTCCAGTTATTACTTATCCCCACTCTTTGTTTTTACAGGGTAGTGAGAAAAAAGTAGTGGCATATTCTATGCTGGTGTGTTATTAATTTCAGCCTTAGATTGTTCTATTAACAATAAACTTGTTCAGAAACAGCATTTCCACACATGTACATATGAACATAGGACCTTCTCCATTAGTTATCTAAATGATTCAATCCAATGCTTAATTTTAAAAGAGGGCTCTACCACTTTAAATATCCCATCACTGGAAAATTTTAAACTGTTGCCTACTGGATTTATTTAGTGCACTGATGACAGACCAGCAAATGCTGCCTGGTACACAGTAGGTGTTGAATAAATATTTGTTGAATTAATTAACGAATTAATAAAAGTGCTATACCTAGTATATTGTTCTTATTAATATACAAGAGAATAAACTGCCTAGAATATAGAAAGACCAGGAAAACGGAAATATCTAGATTTAGATGGAAATACAAGGGATCAATACATCACAATGTGGAGTTTCTATAGTTAGGAAGGCCTTAGATCAATGTGACCTTTCAAGATAAGCCAAAACAACAATCCCATACTGAATTTTCTCAGGCTGATTTAGAGAGAGCCTGCTGAAGTTTCAGTATCTTTCGTAATATTGTGAGAGAGAAATGCTGACGGTGGGTTTTGAATCCAGATTGTAGCAATTGAGAGTTTTATGCCATTGAGTGAATGAATCTTACTCCCCACAGAGTGGGATTCTTTTTTATTTTACAGAACGTAGTTGTAGAAGAGCAAAACAAAATAAACCCCCTTATCTGAGGATGATTAAAACAGAACAGAGCTTACAGGGGAAAAACAAAAAACCACAACCACAACCAAACCAAACAACCCCCAAACAACCTTCTATTTAAATTCAGCCATGGATTCTTTATAGGAAAACCACAGGAATATAGGAGGGAGCTACTGTCCACTATTGGAAATAGAGGAGTGAAAAATATAATCTATTAAAATGTCTCTATAATTTTTTTCTATCATAATATTCAAAATGTGACAGGGTAGTGTTTAGAATAAAATAGAACATTATAGAACCTGAGGCTCACCTACTGCTGAGCTGTCAACTGCTTTGGAATATTTCTTTAGTCCAAATAAAGGAATATCTTTAAAATTCTTTAAAATGTCTCTAAGTAAACTCAATATCATATTTTAGCAGTTCTAAATAAATATTAAACAAGCTTTGGTTATACATATACAAATTAGATTATGGATTTTAAGGCAGATACCGCTTTTCTATTCCTTAATACCTTTAACCACCCACCTCCCTACCTTTTATTAGTTTTTACAGTCAAAGCTTAATCATTTTTGTAAGGTTTATGCTTAGATTTAACTCTTCTGGAAAAATTTGTGGACATCACTAGACTGGATTAGTTTTCCCTTCTGTCTGTTCCTACAGAATCTTGTGGTGTCCTGAAGATATCACACTTCTTAACAGCTTATGTCCTTTGATGGTGTCTAAGACAGTGTCTAGCTTACGCAGATTTGCATGCCTAGAATAAGCTAATTTCTTGGTAAATAATGTGCTCAATAAATATCTGATGACATAAAATACTGACATCTTATTTTATGATTTTATGATGTAAGAAATAATCATTTGTCTTTCAAATTGCTATAAAATGAATATATCTACATTTTAAATATATTTTCCATGAATACATTCTACACATTAAGGTCTTGGTAAAGTAGCTCTAGTTTTTGAGATATTGATAAGATCTTGTTTTGTTAACATATAATTTTCTCTTTTTCTTTGTATTCAGTAGAACTCTTTGAAATCTAAACATGTTAACTTCTCCTTCTATACCAGCCAATATCAACCTGACCTGAGAGAAGGTATTTTCTTGGAGTGGGAAGGTTGCTCATGATTGTTTAAGATGGACATCCCAAACTCAAGTCTTCAATTTGTGCTTCATTAATTTTTTGAAGTGATTTTCCAGAAAATCAGGCCCACCTACTTTCAAAATTAAAGAGCAAATTCCAAAATAAATTATATATTATTTAAAAAGGCATTTTTAAGAAGGAATTAGTGCCTCTTGATTCTGCTAAGGGCAAATAATTATCAGTTGCTGGTGTAAATCGATATTCTTATATATTCAAGGCTCCAGAGTTGCACAGAAATAAATTTTTTTTATTTGTAACTGTTTTGCATTTTCTTTAAAACATGATCCTAATCATGAAGATTGGCTTCTTTCTTTGAAATTTTGCTGGTTGTGGCATAAATCTAAGGAACTCTATCACGTGAAAAATAATCCCGCATCTTATTCTTTCCTACATCTCAAATGTGGATGTCTTCTTGATGCCTCCTGAAATACTTAAAACAGAGTGGGAGAAAACTACTGTTTAGGCCAACTGTGAGAGGAAGAAGACTAGATTCCAAAAAAATTGGTTCAGGTAACACTAACACGGTCTATCATACTAAAATACAATCTCCCCAAAGAATAATGCTGGATATTAGAATTTTTCATAATTGTCCTCATAATTTTTCTCAAAAATTTTCCATCAATTCAGGACTTTTTAAAAATTGTAGTAAAATGCACGTAACATAAAATCTACTATTTTAACCATTTAAAAATGTACAGTTCAGTGACATCAAGTACATTCATGCTGCTGTGCCACCATTATCACCATCCATCTTCTTTCATCTTCTTTTCATCTACTCAAGCTGCAAATATGTGCCAGTTAAAGAGTTACTTCCCATTCTCCCCTTTTCCAGCTCCTGGAAACCACCATTCTACTTTTTATCTCTTTGAATTTGAATACTCTAGGTACCTCATGTGAGTAGAATCACGCAGTATTTGCTTTCTTGTCATAGCTTATTTCATTTAGCATAATGTCCTCAAGATTCATCCATGATGTGGCATGTATCAGAATTTCTTTCTGTTGTAAGGCTGAATACTATTCTATTGTATATATAGACCACATTTTGTTTATCTCTTCATTCGCTGATGAACACTTCTGTTGTTTCTACCTTTTGGCTTCTGTGAATAATGCTGCTGAGAACATGGGTATACAAACATGTTAGTGTCCCCGCTTTCAATTCTTTTGGGTATATATCTAGAAGTGGAATTGCTGGATCACATGGTAATTCTATTTTTAATTTTAGAAAACTGTCATACTGTTTTCCATTGCTAATTCAGGGCTTTTAAAAATGAGTAAAATGAATAAGGATCAAAAAAGAAAAAAACAAGTTTGTATGCCCACTGTGGACTGCAGAACATCACGCTAGAAGAGTCTTGAGGTTAATTTTTAACCTACTCCATTATTTTATAATGCAATACAAACCCTGGTATCCTGATTCCCAGGCCAATGATTGTTCCACAAACTCACATTTCAATTTGGTGCTTAAAAGTTTGTTATAATTTTAGAAAAAAATATAAGCTTGAATAACCTACAGAAATAATTTATTTTTGTCTTTGTTGTACCTGAGACTTTTCTGATATATATTTCAGGGGCAATATGGGGTATTTATGGCTTTTGATATCTTCTACTAAAGTACCCAGAACCAGTTTAAGAACTGCTATTGTCTGTAGAGAACTGTTAACCTTAGACTCAACATCTCCAAATTACTTCCTAGACTAAATAAATTATACCCACACAAAAAAAATCTACAAAGTATAACCACAGTGAATTCTTTTTGAATTCTGTAAGTAAGTAATTAAATTACTTCCATTTCAAACACAGGTTTTGTTCTTTTTCTGGAAGCTTTACAGCAATCTTAACGAACTTCCACACATCCTTCTACTTTAGGAACTAGGACCATAAGTACCTTCACAGATTGGATGATCTGATTAAAATTAAAATGAAATTGACACCTTGACTTGGTGGTTTGCATACTTCAATAGATTTTTTTTCAAGTTATTTAACGTGTGAATGCTTGACTGTGGATTCAATTAACCCATAGGGTTCTTGTTGCTGTATTTTTCATAAAATATCATGAAACAAGGTATACCCATATTTTTCAAATGCCCAGATAAAACTCCTTTAAATAAAATGAACACAATATAATAAGGTTACAAAATTTTTTAAAAAATCAGAAATGGTAAAAATGAAATATTGGCTTATTAGCCCATAAACATGATATACAAATCACATTCCTAAATTACTATTTGGCTTAAAAATGTTTAAATAAATAATAAATGTAAAATGATAATTAAGTGCTATAAAAATTTAGCTTTCTCATTTTCTGAGTTATAAACATTAAATGTGAAGGGTTTTATTTGTAATAACAAAGAGTTTTGAGGTATAACATATTGTGATTTTATCATAGATATATGGTTTAAAGGAATTCTTTTTTTTATTTATTTATTTTTTTGTGGTACACAGGCCTCTCACTGTTGTGGCCTCTCCCATTGTGGAGCACAGGCTCCGGATGCGCAGGCCTAGGGGCCATGGCTCACGGGCCCAGCCGCTCCGCGGCATTTGGGATCTTCCCGGATTGGGGCACGAACCCGTGTCCACTGCATCGGCAGGCGGACTCTCAACCACGGCGCCACCAGGGAAGCCCTAAAGGAATTCTTTTAAAAATACATGTGGGTGTGCTCAAAAATATACTGATTGACAATACTGAATAATAACATTATATACATAAATCTTTATCAAACTCAATGGTTTAAGTTATTCAGAAGCATTAATTTCTGTGAAAATGAGACACATCTAAATCTCCAACTTATTTGCTCTCATGCACATTGAAATATTCTATTGCATCACAGTTCCCATCAAATTGTAATTAAATGATGATTTTTGTCTGTATTTATCTCACTCCTTTACCAAAATGTACTTTTGATGCAAGCAATGACCACATCAACCTTATTTATTGCTTTATCTTCAGTACCTAGCACAGCCTGGCAAATGTTAGATGTTTAAGAAATATTTTCTGAATGAATAAAAACATATTTTTAGATCAACTGCCTAATTTCTGTTAGGCTCACTTCCTCATTTCTTTCAGACATGGTACAATGACTTAAAAAATTTTGTTAGTAGGTACCCATGCTAAATTGCATGACTCATATTAAATTTCTGCTGCTATTCACGGCAACTGCTCTTGCACCTGGCATTCTGCACAGAGCTGAAGTTTACCCCTTAGTGTTCAAAAGAATTGATCACTTGATCGCTTTTGCAAAAGACTCAAGCTGTTAGACCAAGATTACTTTGGGGATGCTATTAGAGCCTAGCAGGTGAAAAACCAAAGTCATTTATTTAACACAGTTTCTTACTGATAGTTACAGCAACTCTAGGTGTGCACATTAATAAGGCAAGCTGCCTCGTTTGTGCCAAAAATGATGCACCTATGAAATTTTTGTGCTATTCACAGAGAAAAACAATGAGGCTCCTACTAGATGTATAACAACAAAGCAATCCTTGCTCCCTATTGGACAGAAGACTCAACATCGTGCATCACAATTACGCTATCGAGAAAACAACTCAAAAGGGCACATCTTATTGATGGAAGGGAGCTGAGTAATGTCTCCTACAGAGACACTTTCCTTAGTGAGCTTCACTGAGCTAATAGGGCCAACATAAGCATACATGGAAGCGTTTTAGTGGGGTCACTAGCTAAGTAGTCAGAGCATGTGTAAGGTGAGATACTAAAGATTGACAAGTAAATTGTTATTCTTTGCTTACTTAATTGTTATTGACAAGTAAATTGTTATTGACAAGTAAATTGTTATTCTTTGCTTACTTAATTGTTATTCTTTGCTTACTTAATCACTTCTCTCCTTACACTATAAATTATACTATCTGAGATTTTGCCCTGTGTAGCTGATTCCTCCGACCTCATTTAGAGTTACATATATTACCTTGTAAATAAATTATATTTTCTCAAGTGCAGTTTGAGTTAATGCAGTTAACTAATTCAGTTAAGTAATGCAGAGCAAAATTCATGATGTCATAATCTTCCTAGAAAAGGAACACAGCTCAGCCAACACCTTGACTTTAACCTTGTGAGACACTAAGCAGAGGACATAGCTAAGCTGTGCCTGGACTCCTGACCCACAGAAACGCTGACAAAATAAATAGGTATTGTTTTAAGCTGCTAAATTTGTGGTAATTTGTTATGTAGCCTAGAAAACTAATAAAAGAATTACAAAGGGAGGAAATATTTGCAAATGATGCGACCGACAAGGGATTCATCTCCAAAATATACAAACAGCTCATACAGCTCAATGCAAAAACAAACAACCCAATCAAAAAATGGGCAGATCTAAATAGACATTTCTCCAAAGAAGACACACCATTGGCCAAAAGGCACTTGAAAAGATGCTCACCATCGCTAATTATTAGAGAAATGCAAATCAAAACTACAGTGAAGTATCACCTCACACCAGTCAGAATGGCCATCATCAAAAAAGTCTACAAATAAACGTTGGAGAAGGTATGGAGAAAAAGGAACCCTCCTATACTGTTGGTGGGAATGTAAAATGGTGAAGCCACTATGGAAAACAGTATGAAGGTTCCTTACAAAATTAAAAAGAGAGCTACCATATGATCCTGCAATCCCCCTCCGGAGCATATATCAGGAGAAAACCATAAACCAAAAAGATACATGCACCCCAATGTTCACTGTGGCACTATTTACAATAGCTAAAATGTGGAATCAAACTAAGTATCCATCGACAGATAAATGGATAAAGAAGATATGGTATATATACACAGTGAAATATTACTCAGCCATAAAAAAGAATGAAGTAATGCCATTTGCAGCAACATGGATAGACCTAGAGATTATCATACTAAGTGAAGTAAGGCAGACAGAGAAAGACAAATATCATATGATATCGTTTCTATCTGGAATCCAACAAAATGATACAAATGAACTTATATACAAAACAGAAATAGACCCACAGACATAGAAAACACATTTATGGTTACCAAAGGGGAAGGGGGGAAGGATAAATCAGGAGTTTGGGATTAACATATACACATTACTATATACAAAATAGATAACCAACAAATACCTACTGTATAGTACAGGGAACTCTACTTAGTATTCTGTAATAACCTATATGGGAAAATAATCTGTAAAAAGATTAGCTATATATGTATGTGTAACTGAGTCACTTTGCTGTACACCTGAAACTAACACAACATTGTAAATCACCTATACTTCAATAAAAAAATAAAGATTAAAGAAAAGAATTACAGAAAATAAAAGATCACATACCCAGAAATAAATGCAGAATTTTGTAGAACTGGTCCTTATATGTAGTGAAGTACTATTTACATAGCTTCTTAATAGTTATTCTGGTTTTTTTTGGAGAAAGTTTTATTTCCTACAGTTTTTCATCTTTAACTCAATGGGGTTTCAGTCAAATCAGCTCTGACCATATAATCAAAATTCCTATTTAACTAAAGGATGGTCACATACTTGAGGGTAACAGGAACTCTTTACTTTCCAAGAGAGTTTTCCTCAAGGCAGCTCCCTTTCTTCTGTTTATACCTGTGGATTCTACCAGCAAGAATTAAAAATTAGTTCTCTCCAATACAGAAAATAGCTAATAACATTTTAGCTTTTTCTCATGCTCTCAATTTAGTTGCTGAGGTTTTTTTTTTTTTTTTTTTTTTTTTCTTTTTTCTCTTTTCTGTGTTTTCCGTACCTGGGCATCTGAACATCTGTTTTACCCTCATTCTTTGATATTTGCATACCTAGTCCCCTGTTAACTGCCTAATTTTTCACATATTGCTCCATTTCAGCTAAATTGTTGAAGGTAGTTGGTGTAAAGTTGCTCATAGTACTCCCTTGTTATTATCTTTTTATTAGATCTGTAGTGATAATACCTCTTTCATTCATGATGTTGTTAATTTGTGTTTTCTCTCTCTCATCTCTCTCTCTTATTCTGTCTTGTGAGTGGTGTATCAACTTTGTTGATTTTTTCAAAGAACTAGTTTTGGCTCTGTGAATATTCTGTATTGTGTGCCTACTTTCTATTTCATTGATTTCTGCTCTTAACTTTATTGTTCCTTCTTTGTACTTGCATTGGTTTTATTTTGATCATCTTTTTCTAGCTTCTTAACTTTAAGTGATTGATTTGGACATTTCTTCTTTTATACTATAACCAATTAAAAACTCCACATTTCCCTCTAAGCCATTTAGTTGTATCTCACAAATTTTGGTTTGATGTGTTTCAATTACAAGCATACCTTGTTTTATTGTGCTTCACTTTATTGCACTTCTCAGATATTGTATTTTTCACAAACTGAAGGTCTGTGTTCACCCTGTGTTGAGCAAGTCTGTTGGTGCCATTTTTGAAAAATCTTTTGCTCACTTTGTGTGTCAGTGGCACATTTGGTAATTCTCCCAATGTTTCAAACTTTTAAATTATCATTGTATTTATGATGGTGATCTGCAATCAGTGATCTTTCATGTTGCTATTGTAATTGTTTTGGGGTGTCACAAACTGTGCCCATATAACACAGCAAACTTAATAAATGTTGTGTGTGTTCTGACTGCTCCACTGACTGGCTGTTTCCCCATCTCTCTCCCTCTCCTCAGGTCTCCCTATTCTCTGAGACACAACACTACAGGAATTAGGACAGTTAAGGACCCTACAATGCCCTCTAAGTGTTCAAGTGAAACGAAGGGTCACATCTCTCATTTCAAATCAAAAGCTAGAAATGACTAAGCTTAATGAGGAAGCCAAGTCAAAATCAAAGATAAGCTGAAAGCTAGGCCCCTTGCCCCAAGCAGTTAGCTAAGTTGCGAATGGAAGAAAAACTTCTTGAAGGGAATTAGAACGGCCACTCCAGTGAACACACGAATGATAAGCGAAACAGACTTATTGCTGATATGGAGAAAGTTTTAGTGATCTGGATAGAAGATCAAACTAGCCACAACATTCTCTTAAGCCAAAGCCTAATCAAGAGCAAGGCCCTAACTCTCTTCAATTCTATAAAGGCTGAGAAAGGTGAAGAAGCTGCTGAAGAAATGCTTGAAGCCAGCAGAGGTTGGTTCATGAGGTTTAAGGAAAGAAGCTATCTCTAAATCATAAAAGTGCAAGGTGAAGCAGTAAGCGCTGTTGTAGAAACTACAGCAAGCTATCCAGAAAATCAAGCTAAGATAATTAATGAAGCTAGCCACACCAGACAAAGTACTTTCAATGTAGACAAGCCTTATATCGGAAGAAGATGCCATCTAGGACTTTCATAACTAGACAGGAGAAGTCAGTGCCTGGATTCAAAACTTCAAAGGACAGGCTGACTCTCTTATTAGGGGCTAATGCAGCTGGTGACTTTTAAGTTGAAGCTAATATACCCATTCACCATTCTAAAAATCCTAGCACCCTTAAGGATTATGCTAAATCTACTCTGCCTGTGATATATAAATGGAACAACAAAGGCTGGATGACAGCACATCTGTTTATAACATGATTTATTGAATATTTTATGCCCACTGTTGAGACCTACCGCCCAGAAAAAAAAGGTTCCTTTCAAAACATTACTGCTCATTGACAATACATCTGTTCACCTAGGAGCTCTGATAGAGATGTACAACAAGATTAATGTTGTTTTCATGCTGACACAACATCTATTCTGCAGCCCATGGATCAAGGAATAATTTCAATTTTTAAGTCTTTTTATTTAAGAAATATATTTTGTAAGCCTATAGCTCCATAGATAGTGATTACTCTGATGGATATGGCCAAAGTAAATTGAAAACCTTCTGAAGAGAATTTACTATCTAGATGCCATTAAGAACATTATCGATTCATGAGAAGAGGTAAAAATATCAAACATTAATAGGAGTTTGGAAGAAGTTGATTTCAACCCTCATGGATGACATTGGGGGGTCCAAGACTTCAGTGGAAGGAGTAGCTGCAGATGTGGTGGAAATAGCAAGAGAACTAGAATTAGAAGTGGATCCTGAAGATGAGACCAAACTGCTGTTATCTCATGGTAAAACTTCAATGGATGAGGAGTTGCTTCTTATGGATGAGCAAAGAAAGTGATTTCTTGAGATAGAATCTACTCCTGGTGAAGATGTTGTAAGGATTGTTGAATGAGAACAAAGGCTTTAGAATATTATATAAAATTACTTCTTAAAGTCATGGCAGGATTTGAGAGGATTGACTCCAATTCTGAAAGAAGTTTTACTGTGGGTAAAGTGCTATCAAACAGCATTGCATATTCTAGAGAAATTGCTCATGAAATGAAAAGTCAATTGATGTAGCAAAATTCATCTTTGTCTTATTTTAATAAATTACCACAGCTACCTCAACCTTCAGCAACCACTTACCCTAATCACTCAGCAGCCATCAACATCAAGGCAAGACCCTCCACCAGCAAAAAGAGTATGACTTGATGAAGGGTCTTGTGATAGTTAACATTTTTTAGCAATAAAGTGTTTTTTAATCAAGACATATACATTTTTTTTAGACATTATGCTACTGCACACAATATACTACAGTATAGTATAAATAACTTTTATTTGCTCTGGAAAACCAAAAAATTCATGTGACTCACTTTATTGTGATATTCATTTTGTTGTGATCGTCTGAAACCAAACCTGCAATATCTCCAAGGTATGCCTGTATTCATTTCCAAATATTTTGCAATTCCCTTGATATTTCTTCTTTGGATTACTTGAAGAGTGTTGTATGATTTCCATATAATTACTTTTTTCTGAGTATCTCATTGCTATTGATTTTTAATTTAGTTCCACTTTAGTCAGAGAATATCTGCTACATTATTTCAATCCACCTAAATGTATTAACACTTGATTTACAGCCCAACGTATTTTCTCCAGTGGTTCCAAGATTTTCTACTTTTTTGGAAATAGTTTGACTATAATGTGTCAAGGATTGGATTTCTTTGTATTTATTCTGCTAGGAGTTTGTTGATAATACTGAATCTGTAAATTTGTTTTTTGCCTAATTTGGTGGATTTTTTTTACTTTATTTTTTCAATTTATTTCTGTCCTATTATCTTTCTCTTCTCCCAAGATTCAAATATACTTTTTATATCACCCCATGGGTTCTGAGGCACCTGTCCTTTTAAAAATTTATATATATTTTTTCTGTTCTTCAGATTGGAACAATATCTATTGATCTATTTTCAAGTTCACTAACTCTTCTGTCTTTTCCAATCTTCTGTTAAATCCATCCAGTGAATTTCCAAATTCATATATTTTATTTTTCTGTCCTATAATTTCTATTGGGTTCTTTTTATTTTCTTGAACATAGTTATAATAATAGCATTAAAATGCTTATCTGTTAATTTCGAAATCTGGGTCATTTTAGAATGTCTCCATTAGTCGTATTTTTTCTTGTTTGAGCTACATTTTCCTATTTCATTTTTTGTAAAGGAAATTTTTTAAAATATTTATTTGTTTATTTAGTTGGCTGCGTTGGGTCTTAGTTGTGGCACGTGGGATCTACGTTGTGGCATGCAGGACCTTTCTTAGCGGTGCGTGGGCTCTTCGTTGTGGTAAGCAGGCTTCTCTCTATTTGTGACGCGTGGGCTCTAGAGCGCACAGGCTCAGTAGTTACAGAGTGCGGGCTCTCTAGTTGTGGCGCATGGGCTCTAGAGCACACAGGCTTAGTTTCCCTGTGGTGTGTGGGATCTTAGTTCCCTGACCAGGGATTGATCCCACGTGCCCTGCATTGGAAGGCAGATTCTTAACCACTGGATCACCAGGGAAGTCCCTACATTTTCCCATTTCTTTGTATGTCAGGTAACTTTGGATTGCAACCCAGGCATTATGAATAATACACTGTAAGGCTCTGTATTCTGTTTTGTTTCTTTGAACGTACTGATTATTATTATTATTTTTTGAAGTAGATAACTTGACCTAATTAGAACTGCAAACTCTCTTTTTTGGTGGGCATCATTTGAAATCACAGAATAGTTCTTTTTGCCTTAGCATGGCTGTTAGAATATGTCCCACATATATACAGTTCCAGAATTAGCCAGAGATTAGGGTAGAGTTTACACATATAATTTAGGGCTCCCCTCTTCTGTGGCTCTCTCCTTTCTGGCGTTTCTCACCCTTCATTTTCTAGTTGTTGTGGTTGCTCCAAACTCTGTCTTCTGGTTCTCCATACTAGTAACACAGGATTTTCTCCCCCAATTTAGGCACCTATTATGGCATACACTGGGGACTGATCGCAAGGAAAAATTGTAAAAATGGCAACTTGTCCAGTGCTGTTCTCTTCCTCCAGGTGTCAACCCTCCCAAATATGTGGCTCCTTTTGGGAGATTTCCAGAGCCTTTCAAGTAGTCTTTTTTTTTTTTAAATATTTTATCCAGAGTTTATAGTTGTTATCTGTAGAACAATTGGTCAAGTAGAAGCTGCTCCTAGCTATTATATAGAGGCAGAACTTCTTACTGCTAACTTAAAATCCACATTATCAATGCACATTTTTTCTTATTCATTCATTCATTCATTTCATTCAGTAGACACAGAGTTTTTTAGGTTAATGATTCTGGTATACGTGTGAAGTACTGAATAAGACAGACACTATTTGCACAAACTTGTAGTGTAGTAGAAAATTTAGAGCAATTAAACTGACCTGCTCTGTATCTGACCAATGAACTTCTCCTGATTATTGTCTTGATTAAGTCTAGCATAGAATTCTAGATCTGTATATTTCTTTATGAGATTTCTTCTCATCATACTGAGGGTCATGTTTATTCTCAAATATTTCTTTCATATGTGGTGATCTGTTTTTAATTGTAATGATAAACCAATATAAGAGATAATAGTTACATTATATTGGTAATGGTTAATATTTACTCCCATCTTCCACACCTCCCCACATCCCAACTTGCAGGCATTGTGAACAAAAAAAGTTTCCTTCTACTACTTACAGGTTAATGTTCTTTTAAGGAAAAACAAAGACAGCTTTTATCGTATATAATAATCTTCTAATGATTATTTTCTAAGCCTAGAAGAGCTACTTTAATTATTCCAAGTTAAAGATCCACTCTATTTTTAATTTTAATCTCATCAGAGTAAGTTGCCTCTATTTGTCATTGAAAACTGAGTCATTTCAGGAGTGGAAGTAATTGTTTTAATAGATTTGTTTTTATTAGTAATTTTCCTCAATGTACATCTTTCCAAAAATTTAAACGTGATAAAACTTAAGACATATTTTTTCCCCAAAATTGACAAGAGTTATAATATATCTCTCTGGAATGTCTAATAATATTCTACTGTTAGAAACAAAAAAAAGCATAACAAAAACAATGGAATCCCTTTTAGTTGAAAATCACATGGATATTGCTCAGGATTTGGGATTTTTTTGATTATAGATTTAGTCAATGTTTTAAAAATGTGAAAAGTCAGTAGTATAAAAATTTGAAATAACTGTATAAAAGCTATGTTGGCATGCCAAATGAGTTTTTCCAGCCCATTCCCACTGCATCAACTAACATCTTTCAATCGACAAACTGCACTTTGGCATGAACAGAAGGATGGACTTCTGCCACTTTTTTGGTCCCTAGTAAAATAGTTCTGAACATATGCAGTGTGTTGTTCATTTTTAGAGCTTGAGGATAGCAGGTTTAGTGATAATAAAAGGGCAATGAATGGATGGTGCGTTGAAGGCCAAATAGGCTTAGCAGGAGATGTACAAGACCATTTAGCAAGGCCTATGTATGCCAGGTTGGAATTCTCTGACATCTCATATTTCAGTTTTACCCCACAGGTTACCATTGTCTTCTTATTGTTAATCTTGCCTAATTAGAACCTGTTAGCAAGAAAGGAGAGATTAGATTTTCTTCTATAGGGCTCTGAGCACAGAACTAATGTAGGGGAAACAATAGGGAGCCATATTTGGAATGGACTGAGGCACATTTTCAAATGATGACAGCTGTCCAAAAATGGAATGGGATGCCTTGGAGGTTATTAAGTTCTACATCATGGAAATGTTCAGGCTGAAGGTGTACCATTTGAAGAGGTTGTTATAATAAAAAATGAAGCAAATGATGGGAATTAGACTGGATATATGCTGAAATGTCCTCCAAGGTGTCCTTTAAGGTGTACCCACTGTATACAAAAATATTATTTTCGTAAAAGATTAAAATAAATAGTTTTAATTTACTTCCCTTTTATTGCAGGCTTTCTACAATACTTTTCTTAGGGTCACTATATTTGTAAAACAATCTAAACATGAATTAAGAAAGAAAAGATTCAATGTAAAAAATGTGTTGGGAAGGTCTTTTAAATTGTTTTCCATGGTGTTAATCTGCAATAATGGATGACTTGGCTAATTAAGCCTTAAGTAATAAAACCTGTTACATATCTTCCTAGTATGTTTCATCAGTTAAACAACGTCTTCAAGGGCTTAGGAATTTTATCCTTCTGCTTCACCATTCTCAGTGTGAAGGTTTTTTATGGTCAGGCTTTTTGCTTCAGAATAATAAGACCGCTGGTTTAATGTTCCAGATATCCCATCCTTTCTCAATAGTATCCAGAGCTGGAAGGGTAGAAGGGACAAGGCAAAGGTTTTTTCCTAATGCTACATCTTTTATCAGGCGGTAAAAAATTTCCCAGAGGTAATCCATTAAAATTACCTTGACATAACATCAGTGAGAACTAGGTCGGTCGTGTGGCTCCTCTTAGGCGAAGAGGTGACAGGAGGAGACAGGAGGCGAACTGGCGAAGGAGGACAGGATTACTATGATTAATTTAGACGACTGTTTCTCGACTAGGATTGCTACTACTCCGTAGCAGGTATTTGGAAACCTTTGAGAGCACTATTTTTTTTTTTTAATTGTCACTGTGCCTGGGACATAAAGCTGAACTTGAATTGTGGGGGCCAAGATTATTAAACATGCTAATGGCAAATAGTCATGCTCAGTCAGAACTTTCTGTTTCAAAAGTTTCATTGAAAGCACTAGTTTAGGCAAAAATGTATCTTCCCTTGGGGACAGGAACATTACTGCCTGAATAAAATTGTGTTTATAATGGTAAGAAAAAAAAAGGATGCTTTGTGGTAGGCAAGCAATTGTGTCTGCCACAATTTTTATGCTTTCTCTTCATGACTCATTCCTTTATTTTTATAAAACTCTGAAACCGCAAGGGAAATGCATATATAAAATGGTAAATACCTTGTGTAAGATATTATATATCACTGTGACTTGCTATTGTTTTGCACAATGCTCTACATGTCTGCCTCCGTAACTACTGGCTGATGATGCTGACAATGGCATGTATGAGGGGTTGTAGATTAGCTTGAAGAGAAAAATATGTGTATCTGGTGATTATAATTGTCAAAGCATTACTCACAAAATTGAAGTTAACTTTACTCAAAAACTTTGTCATGGTCCTGAACTTTGATTCTTTTCATTTCATATAACAGACCTTTGATGCTTTCAAAAACTGAAATCCTGATCAAAGATAAGTCTGCAGGTAATATTCCTCACTTTTATTAAAAACTTTTATATGAGTAAAATGGAATTTTGATATAAAATAAATTGAAAGGAGATTTTTAATAATGCATGGAAACTTATACCAACATCAATTTTAAGGCTACATGAAACGGTGATGGGAAATATGCTTCAGTATTCAGAGAAGTAAAAAATAAATGTTAGGTATATAAACTAATTTTATAGGCAGTATAAAAGTACTATAGTTGGGAAAGTACCAAAAGAAAAAAAAAAGCCCACTGAGATGTTTAACTCATTTGGTAAGGTATTTTAATTATTTCTGATAATTGTCCACTTGGTAAAATTATATTACCATTGTAACTAAAGCTGAAAAGGAAGGCCAGGTCCACTCCATCACTTCTATAAATACTGTTCCATCAAAGAAAAAACCACCTATGATTACTATCTAATTCCCATCCCAATTCTGTATGCTTCCAGAATCTCTGGCTCTGTTACTTAACTTCTGATAAACTTAATGGATATATCTTTGATCAATCATGGTAAAATACTTTCCTGATATTAATATATTTAATTTTTTATCTAACTCTTAGTTTCCTGTATTTATTAATTTCATAATTTTTATTTATGTAACTACCTTTGGGCTCACCTAGCCAAATTATGCTCAATTAGTTGCTTAATAAATGCTTTTTGAGTATGAAAATGATAAATTACCTTTTCAAATATAGTAATGATTCTCAAGTGACCTGAAAAAGTTACTACATAATCAAAAAAAAAAACAATCCACTATTCTTCACATGAGGAATTAAGCCTGTTTTTAAATAACTTGGAAGAAAATAAGATTAAATTTAGAAAGATCTAATATTTACTTCTGCCAAGTTTTAATATGCATGCACATTCACTCAGTCTTAAACTTTGAAGTTAGACCCAAAATAATCATAAAATCAAATACTTAGACTAAAGTCAGTATATGGATAACACAGTCAAATGAATTTGCAATACAATATCAGGGTAATCTTTATTATCAGATTTCTATTTTTCAAGGATAAGTGTAGAATTTTAGAAATAATATTTGGCTTATGGTATTCTTTATAAGGAATCATATACTATCCTATTCTACATTGTCATTTTCATAGTATTTTACTTTCTATTCTTAGCATAGAAAAGAATGTATATAAAAGTTTTCTTTCATATACAAACACAAAATTATGATTGTTCAAAAATTAAGTTTAAAAAGTTTATCAGTGCATTAAACAAAGGATAGTAGTTCTGTTGGTACTGTAAATTTTTAGAAAATCAGATAAGACCATAGAGTGATTAACTGTAGATGTTTGCAACTTGACTCTTCTTTAATCAAAGATATCATGTCTTGACATATGGCTCTCAAAAAGATTCAATTTGTAATTCAATTCTTAAATGTGAAAAGTATACTTGCCACAAATTCATTTCAGAAATACTGAAGTTTACAAACAGAGTCTTTTCAATTGATCAAATAGTGCAAGAAAGCATGTAAACTTTTATCAAGGAAGTTGCCAGACCACTGAAGTTTGTGAAAGGCAATGACTAATAACTGTACTTTCTCTAAGAATTTACTCTAGTCTATAAACTTGACTCACTTAACCAAATATTTGTTTCTGGAATGAGAACTTCGTAGAGGCAACCTCATATTCATTTCCATTGGTAACTTTGAGTCACTTTCACATACTGTATTACCCACTCTTCCCAGAATTATTGTGTGAATACATTGTTCTTCCCTGTACCCAAAGTAAAATTAGGTTATTCATTGGATAATTTTATTTATTAAATTCATTCAGTAATTTTTGGGGGCTATATTTATTTCATGATAGGCACTGGAAATGTAATAATGAACAAAACAAACACAGTTTTTACCCTAGGGGAAGGTGAAAATGTACCCTATACATCTTATCCTATCAAAACAAACTTAGTATCAACTGATAATGATCATATCCAAATTTTTAAAAGATAATCCTCCCTAAAAAAATAGAGAACTGATTATAGAGAGGCCAAAGTGCTATGTTCAGGGAAATAAATTATGAGGATATTTTATGGGTCCAGGCAGGAGTCATTGGAAGATTGGACTAGAATGGGTGTTGAAGCTGAAAAGACAAGTAAAGTTTAGGTGGTAAAACCTACAAGATTTTGTGATGGCTTCAGTCTCCAAGGAAGAGAAAGAGAAGTTTTAAAGATGATTTCTAAGTATTTTGTTTGTACATCTGGATGATACATTGCAGAGATCACTGGTTATCCCTTTACTGTTCTTCTATTTTTCAATAGTAATAAAAATATAAGATAGACATTTTGTGTCCTAGCTAAAGACTACATTTTCCAGCTTCCTTTGAAGCTGTATATATAGCTGTGTGACTAGGTTTTGGCCTAAGAAACGTGAACAGATCTGATGAATGCAAATTGGGTCATGCTTGCAAAACAAAGGCATATGCCCTGTGGACTTTTCTTCCTTTTTCTCTTACTAATTAATGGAAGGGGGATGTGATGGTAGGAGCTGAAACAGCAATTTTGGGCCTTCAGATGGGAGTTACGAGGATGGGAGAGTGATTAGAAAAGGAGCCTGGATCCTTGACAATCTGGGACCACCATATCATCCCTGTAATTACTAGAGGGATAATTCTTTTTAACTTTTCATTTTATATTGGAGTATAGTTGATTAACAATGTTGTGTTAGTTTCAGTTATACAACAAAGTGATTCAGTTATACATATACATGTATCGATTCTTCTTCAAATTCTTTTCCCAATTAGGTTGTTACACAATATTGAGCAGAGTTCCCTGTGCTATACAGTAGGTCCTTGTTGGTTATCCATTTTAAATATAGCATTGTGTACATGTCAATCCCAAACTCCCTAACTATCCCTGGTTGCAGACTTTGAAGCAAAGAATACAGGGGCATTAAAGAGATTACAACTGATTGGTTAAAGTGGATTATGCAAGGTAAAAAAACAAAAACAGGATTGAAGACTCATCCTCCCTGATAAAAAAGAAAAGAAAAATATTAGAAACCTTAATAGCTATCTATAATTTGATATGGATTTTTATAATAAAAAAGGGAGAATGGGTAGAATATATTATAATAAGGTGTCAGATTTAATTAATAAAATGTGAGGGTTTCTTCAAGATAGTCTTGAGAAAGATTATGATTTGCTGTCACAATGCTCATAGGACATCACTTACCATATGATCCAGCAGCTTCACTTCTAGGTATTTACCCAAGTGAATTGAGAACTTATGGACAAGCACTGTATTTGAAAGTTTCACTGTTCATATTATGAATAATGTTATCCAAAATTGACCAATATTGGGGGAAAATACCAAATTTTAATTAACTGGTGAATGAATAAACAAATCGTAGGAAATTCATTCAATAGAATATTACTCAGCCATAAAAAGAAACAAACTTCTGATACATGCAACAACCTGGATGAATTGCAAAGGCATTACAGCCAGACTTAAGAGGCTATACACTATATGTCTATTTGCATGACATTCTGGAAAAGGCAAAACCACGGAGACAAAAATCAGAATATTGGTCGTCAAGACTGGGGTTGGTTAGGAGGCTGACGGCAAGGAGCATGAGGGAACTTGTGTAAATTCATACAGTGTTCCATATCTTAACTGGAGTAGTGATGATACAACAACATACATTTGTCAAGACTCATAAAAACTATAAAATTAAAAAGAATTAATTTTACTGTATGAAAATTATACCTCAATTTTTAAAAAGTGAGGGTCAGATGTAAGATTTATTAAAGAAAAAACATATGTAAACTATATTTGTTCTGAGTTCGGATTCTGTGAACACAGGATTATATGCATTAGGAAGTAGAAGGAAGAAAGGAGACTTCTCTGCTCTTTGCCTAAGATTATTGCAGGCAATTTCTTTTGAAAGAGCAATAGTTACCTTTGTAGCCATTTTTTCTTTTCTAATTTCTCTGTATAACCTGCTGCTCCTCTCTATATCTCGCTGTTCCTCTCTCAAGCTTCCAAAACTTGGACCATTTTTGATGTCTTCAGCTCCAACATGTGTTCTCTATGTATGTCTACATTTTTTGTCCTACAATGCTTCATTCTTCACAATTGCCTACTGTCTCACTCTCTCCTCAAATGGAAATCTGTTAGTGAATTTTTTCCCAGTAATGTATCTGAGGAAGTTGGTTTTACTGAATTAATATAAATATATGAGGCATGAAACATAGGAAGACACTTTGGGAAAGAAAAATGTATGCTTTTCTTTTTCTCCCAGTGTTATTAAGATATTTACAGACAGCACTGTATAAGTTTAACATGTACAGCATATGATTTGACTTGCATACATCAAGAAGTGATTATCACAATAAATTTAGTAAACATCTATCATACTTATCTATCTTATAACTGGAAGTTTGTAGCTTTTGACTGCCTTCATGCTATCCCCCCTCCTCCCACTCCCTGACTTTGGTAACCACAAATCTGATCTCGGGAAAGAGAATATATATCTTTTTTTTTTTTTTTGCGGTACGCAGGACTCTCACTGTTGTGGCCTCTCCCGTTGCGGAGCACAGGCTCCGGACGCGCAGGCTCAGCGGCCATGGCTCACGGGCTCAGCCGCTCCGCAGCATGTGGGATCTTCCTGGACCGGGGCACGAACCCATGTCCCCTGCATCGGCAGGCAGACTCTCAACCACTGCACCACCAGGGAAGCCCAAGAATATATATCTTTTAAAATTAATTTTAATTGTTATAACGTCAAGGTAAGTCAAAGAAATTGAAAAATAGATATATTTAATTTAATGTTACAATAAATATATATTAAATTTAATACATATTAAAATCAGGTAGTGAGGGAGGAAATATTAATATTTTTGTCTGCAAGCACACCAGCAGAGCATGACAAGTCTCCAGCTGTTGAGCCAGCTCTTCTAAACCGTTTTTTAAAGACCCTGTTTCCTGCTAATTTTAAATGCACAGAACCTCCTAAAGTTCCAAGCTGTTTTTATGATGGTCACTGTGCCCACAGATTTCACTCACTCCTTGGGTGTTCAGGCTGGGACCACTCTCAGTCGGGTAAACACTAATGGTAATTTTATTCCCCTTGCCAGTGAATGACTTAATTGAGGAGAAGTCAATTTAGGGCTTCTGGGAAAGATTTTTCTCATGCTTTAAAAGGGACATGAGTAAGAAGGTATTATGGACTGAACTACATTGCCCCAAAATTCATAATTTGAAGCCCGATCCCAATTGGACTGTACTTGA
Organism: Aethalodelphis obliquidens; assembly: GCF_003676395.1. Lineage (NCBI taxonomy): Eukaryota > Metazoa > Chordata > Mammalia > Artiodactyla > Delphinidae > Aethalodelphis > Aethalodelphis obliquidens. The sequence goes on along the minus strand of NW_020837945.1, from coordinate 45,095,217 downwards.
AGATAGAGCCTATAAGGAGGTAGTAAAGGTGAGTAAGGGTGTGGCCTTAATCCAATACGGCTGGTGTCCTTTTAAGAAGAGGAAGAGACACCAGAGCTTTCTCTCCATACCAACCCAGGGCAAAGGCCATGTGACAGGGCAGTGAGAACGTGGCTGACTACAAATGAGGAGAGGTCTCACCAGAAACCAAATTTGCTGGGACCTTAATCATGGACTCCTAGCCTCCAGAATTGTGAGAAAATACTGTCTATTGTTTAAGGTACCTGGCCTATGGCATTTTGTTATGGCAGCCCCAGCAGACTAAGACATAAGGGAAACACCCACTCTCTCTTTCCAGGCCTTGGACACAGCTGTGTGAAAATGTGATGACTAGATCTTCTGCAGCTATCCTGAGTTCGGGAGTTTTTGCCTGAGGGCAAAAGCAAACAGGCTGAGGATATCAGTTGGAGAGAAAGGATCTGGGTCCTTGATGACTGCACTAAACTCTTACATAAATCAAACCTGCCTCTCTCCACCCACCCAACTTGTCACTTAGTTGGATTCCTACCTGTTCAAATCTCAACTGACAGAGCTCCACTGACGGTGACAGTGATGACTCCAACTATGGGTGGGTGTGGCAGTACAAGAGCCATGGGGACCATCTACCTATACACAGAAGCATTTGGCCAGGAACTGCCTGAATAACAGTTTTTACCATTGGAAAACTCCTCAATACTTAATCTAAATCCTTCATGCTCCCTTGTATGGAATAAGAGTCTTATCTTGTGTAGCACTTGTCCTTAACAGACTATAAATATCCACCTCATAAATTTTTTATCTATTTTAAAATTTAACTGGAAGAAAATATTTAGGTTATTTTCACCCAGACCCCAGGCCCTGTGACAAGCCAGCTGGTTCTAGTCCAGCTGATTTTTCTTAGAGGTTTGGCTCTTAAGCAGCTCAAGGGAAGCTAAGCTACCAGAGCTCCATTCTGTTGTATACAATTCTCTGGCATCAGTGAAAGGACCTGTCCACCTCATAGCCCTTATCACTCAGTTCAGGATGTTGGCTGTTTCTTTTGTGGCAGGGTCATGAGCTACGGGGTGTCCAGGAGCTAGTTGTGAACTGTTATTTGCCTCTGCAATATGTGTTGTTTCTTCTATTGTTTTGTGGCTTGGGCCCATAGCAATTCAGGTTTGATTTGTCCTAGGCCCTGTGAAAAGCCCTTCTTATATCTTTTAATCCTAACAATTATCCTCAGGTAGGTATTTACATCTCTGTTTTGCAGAGATATGAGGGAACTTGTCTGAGGTCATCAAGAAAGTAAGTGGCAGAGTCAGGATATAAACTCAGATTAACCTGACCCCAAAGCCTGTGTTGTTAAATACTTCAATTTATTGCCATTGTGAAATATTACATGATAGGGGGATGCTCAGATACTATTAATTCTCTTCTTACCAGGATGAGGTTAAAGGGACTTCAAAGAAGATTATAGGAAGGAGTGAAGAAGAGATGGAGGCCTAAGGGGTCAGAGTAACATCAGGCTAATGCAATCTTTGATAATCTAAGTGCTGGACCTCACAGGGGTGCAGTCATGAAGCATGCCTGGACCTTAGAGAACTATCTTTCATTTGTACCTGCCCAGTATACCTGCTCCCACTCCTCCTATCATAGTACCCTCTAGCTTCTTCCACACTCCATGTGATTTTGACAGAACTGCCCATCATACTACTCCATTCCCTTGATTAAGTGAATGGTCTAGAAGTGGATAATGTTATCCAAGTCATGCCAATCACAGATTGTTAGTTTAGTGAAGAAAACTCAACCTAGATGAAATAGACAATCTGAAGGCCCTTTAACCATTACAAGTGTTGAATTAATAATTTTAAATTTCCCTAAAAGAATTGTCCAGGCCCAGACAACTTCACTGGGGAATTCCACCAAAAACTAAATAATTGACAACAATTTTACACAGAGATTTCAGAAAATCTCTTCTTCCAGAAGAGGAGGAAACACTTCCCAATTCATTTTATGAGGCTAAAACCAGACAAAAACAAAAACAAAAATAAAACCAATCTCTTATGAACTTAAATGCAAAATTCCTCAGTATAGTATTAGCAAAATGAATTCAGCAATGTGTTAAAAGAATAATACACCATGACCAAGTGGGAGTTATTCATGTATAGAAGACTGGTTCAACATTTGAAAATCAATCAATGTAATCCACTACATCAACAAGTTAAAGAATTAAAATCATATGATCAGTCGACACGGAAAAAGCATTGGACAAAACCCAATACCCATTCACAATAAAAATATTCAGCAAGATAGGAATAAAGGGGAATTACCCGAACTTAATAAAGAGCATCTATGAAAACATACAGATAACATCATACTTAATGGTAAAAAACGTAATGCTTCTCCCCCCCATAAGATCATAAACAAAGGAAGGATGTCTACTCTCACCACTCTTATTCAATATTGTACTAGAAATTCTAGCCACTGCAATAAGGCAACAAAAAGAGATAAAAGGCATTCAGAATGGAAAGGAAGAAATACAATTAACTCTGGTTGCAGATGACATGATGATCTCCATAAAAAAATCTTAAGGAATATAAAATAAAACCTCTTCTGTAACTAATAACTAAGTTCAAGACTGCAGCATACAAAATCAACACACAAAAATCAACTGCATATCTTGGACTTCCCTGGTGGCACAGTGGTTAAGAATCCACCTGCCAATGTAGGGGACACAGGTTCGATCCCTGGTCCAGGATGATCCCACATGCCACGGAGCAACTGAGCCCGTGTGCCACAACTCCTGAGCCTGTGCTCTAAAGCCTGCGAACCATAACTACTGAGCCTGCGTGCTGCAACTACTGAAGCCCACGCACCTAGAGCCTGTGCTCTGCAACAAGAGAAGCCACCGCAATGAGAAGCCCGGGCACTGCAACGAAGAGTAGCCCCTGCTAGCCACAACTAGAGGAAGTCCGCGTGCAGTGACGAAGACCTAACACAGTCAAAAATAAATAAATAAATTTATTTTAAAAAAGAGGGAAATACAGTTACAGATATAAAAAAATCAACTGCATATCTTATATTAACAATGAATATGTGGAAACAGAATTTAAAAACTCAATACTATTTACAATTGCTCCAAATAAAATGAAATGCTTAAATATACACTTAACAATACATGTATAAGGGGACTTCCCTGATGGTCCAGTGGTTAAGACTCCATGCTTCTATTGCAGAAGACAAGGGATCGATCCCTGGTCAGGGACCTAAGATCCCGCATGCCACACAGTGTGGCAGAAAGAACCACCAAAAACAACAAAAAACAACCCCCAAAACAAAACAAAAACAATACATGTATAAGATCCATATGTTGAAAATTATAGAATGTTGAAAAAAAAGAAAGAAATTAAAGAAGACCTAAATAAATGGAGAAATATACCCTGTTCATGGACTGGAAGACTTAACATGGTAAAGATGTCAATTCTTCCCAAATTGGTCTATAGGATTAATGCAATCTCTAGAAAAATCTCAGCAAACTTCTTTGTAGACATAGACAAGCTTATTTGAAAATTCAAAGATACAGACCCTACAATATCTAAAACAGTTTTGATAAAGAAGAATAAAGAGTGAGAAATATTCTACCTGATATAAGGCTTACTCTGTAGCGGTAGTACTAAAGACAGTGGTGGCACTAAAGGAAATGTAGACGTTTAAATCAATGAAACAGCATAGAGAATTCAGAAATCAGACTCATCCAAATGGGCTCAAGTGATTTTCAACAAAGGTTCAAAAGTAATTCAAAGGAGGAAGTATATATAGTCTTTCAACAACTGACACTGAAACAAGTGGACACCCATAGGCACCCCCCTAAAAATGGACCTCAACAAAAGCCCCAACTCAAAGTGAGTTAGAAACAATGTACATGTAAATTTACTTAAGTGTAAAAAACATGAGTTTTTAGAGAAAAGCATGGGAGAAAATATTTAGGATCTAGGACTCAGAAATGAATTCTTAGGCTTGACACCAAAGCATGATCCAGAAAAAGAAAATTGATAAATTAGACCTCAACAAAATTGAACACTTTCTGTGAAAGCCCACATCCTGAGGATTGAAAAGTCCAGCTACAAACTGGAAGAAGATACATATTTGCAAATTACATATCTGACAAAGGAGTAGTATTTAGAATATATAAAGAACTCTCAAAACTCATCAGCAAAAAACCAAATAATTAAATTAAAAAATGTGAAAAGGACATGAAAAGACACTTCACCAAAAAGGATATACAGATGGTAAACAGGCACATGAAATGATGTTCAATACCATTAGCCATTAGGGGAATGCAAATTAAAACCTCAACGATATATAGCTAGACACCTAATGTAAAAGCAAAAATAAAAAATTATGATGACATCAAATGCAAGAATGCAGAGAAACTGGGTCACTCATATTTTGCCTGTAGGAATGCAAAATGATATAGGCACTCTGGAAATCAGTTTGGCAGTTTCTAAACCTAAACATGCAATTACTGTAGGGCCCAGCAATCTCACTCTGGGCATTTATCCCAGAGAAATGAAAACTTATGTTCACATGAAACCTATACATGAATACACATTGTAGTTTTATGTTTAATAATTAAAAATGGAATCAGCCAAGATATTTTTCTACAGATGAATGTTCAAATAAACTGAGATACATACATACCATGAAATATTACTCAGCAGTTAAAAGGAATATAGTATTCATTCGACTTGGATGAATCTCCAGGGAGAATTATGCTGAGTGAAAAAAGCCAGTCTCAAAAGGTTACCTACTGTATAGTTCCCTTTAAATAATATTTTTTAAATGACAAAATTTTAGAAATGGAAGAAAGTGTAATATGCCAGAGGAAAAGGGATGGAGAGAGGTGAGTGTGATTATAAAAGGACAACACAAGGGATTCTCGTGGCATTAGTATTGTTCAGTATCTTGGTACACAAACCTACACAGATGATAAGATTTTATAGAACACACATATATAAACACACACACACACACACACACACACACACACACACACACTCCTAATGAGGATAAGTAAAAGTGAAGAAGCTTAATAAAATTGTTGGATTACATTAATGTCAATATCCTGGTTATGATACTAAACTTTAGTTTTGCGAAATATTCCCATTGAGTAGGAAAATGGATAAAGTATGTAAGAAGTATACAAGAATCTCTCTGTATTATTCCTTATAATTGCATGTGAATCTACAATCATTCCAATAAAAACATCAATTAAAAATATATATCAAGACTGTACTTCTCAGTAAACATTTTTTTGTTTTGGAAAATATAGCTTTGTTTTTATAAAAATATTATTTATGTTAACATGTAATGAGTTTAATGTTATTATTAAATGGACTAATAAATGAATATTAACAAAATAAACTTGGAAATCCTCATAGGCATCACTTATTTTCTTCTCTGTTTACACTAAGGCATACTGCATGTAAACTGTAAAGTGGTTCACATGTGTTTTCATTTTCACTTCATGTTCACAAAACAAAAGAAAAACATCTTATTATTAAAAGCAGAATATTTACTTATGTGAATATGTGCAAAGTTAACCTGGAAATGCATTTCAAAGAAGGCAATTGCTGAATTATTTTTTAGGAAGATATAGAAGAATTATACTTATATACAAACTTACAGTTAGTAAATATAAAATATAGGATGGTTGGTTGCATCACAAAGTATTTTTATATTTTATAATATAACTTACTGTTTATTACTTTTAGCATGAACTTTCCTGGTTCATTTAAAATTTAGCTGAATTTAAAAGTGACAATAAGAAGCTTTTCTAGGCTCAACCTTCTGCATAAAAATAATGTCTGATAGCCTGATGGCAAGAGTGTCATTCTCAGTATTTGGAAGATTGACCTCTCTGCTTGGCACTGGGAAGCTACTCTGTAATAGAGGAGATATTGATATGAGTTTTATTTGAATTCATAAAGCTTTGATACACAACACTGTGCTAAGAAGCATCAGTGGATTGGGTAGGCAGTTTTAATGCAAATAAAAGACACTTCTCATTTAATTTCAGAGGATCTGCAATGAGGCAAATCATATTTTTTAGAAATCTCATCAGATTTCCAGTGCTTTCCTCTACAATTACAGCAGTTCAAGACTTTGTCTAAAATTATTTTTTCCTTTGCTGTGGAAGAGGTTTTTGCTGTTTCATGATGTGTGCTTCCAATAGCTACCAACACCGTTTGCTTGACTGAAGACTAGAAAACTGAAACTTCTGTAAAGAGCTCACATTTCTGCCTTAAGTTATAAAAGTTTAAGCTTCTTAAGTTCTAAGTGGTTTCTAAGGGAGTACCCTTAATTCACTTTTCTTCAGAAAAGGACTGTGGGCAGTTACATCTCTGCAGATGCGGTAATTTTCAAATTTTGGTCAGATTATTTTCCTGATTAATTCTTTTTTCCCCTTGCTTGATCACTACTAAGCTAGCTAGAACCATTTATTCAGAGTAAAAATGTAAGATTTATATTGTTTAATGTGATATGCTGAAAATAAGAAAAAAAGGTGGTTGATTTATAGTGTCAAAGCTGGAGTACTCTAAATATTGTATACAATTCTGCAGAAAGCTACTAGCAGCAACTGCCTTTCCCTGCCTGTAAATTAAATACAACTCAGTCACTGGACATTTATAATTGAAGGAAATTCCATGTGAATATTTCTAGATCGCAATATGTCTATGAATTGATTTTTTTTTCAATTTTTGTGCCATCTGGAATTCTCTAAGAGTGACAAATTATTCTGAATCTAGTGAATCTTGGGTAAAATAACTTTCAGTATTTTACCATTAGCTCAGACCAGTAATAGTCTTCCTCATACAGTATAATGCACATGTAATATATATGATATTTTATACATACTTCTATCAAACTGCTTGAATCTCTTATATTTCAGTTATTCCTATCTCTTGAGTTATTCTGTGGTAATGGAAAATGCTTTGCAATTTAAAACAACAAAATTTTTAATATGCAGAGTTGAGAAAACAGGAGATTCCTGGAAGCTTAAAATTTCAGTTAAATATGATAGAATAATGAAATATTCATAGAGTAACAGACAAAATTGTTTTTAAGGTAAATAGGCATAGGGAGGTTGGCCACAGGAATCCAAATTTGAAATTATCTTTAGATTATAAGGAAAAGCACGTATTCATTGGCAGAATAAGACAGAAATACCCAAAATGATCAGAAGCCAAAGGAACAAAGCTGATGAGAGAAACAGCATCACCCCCACAGGAACTCACTAAGTATTATGTATCAGGTACTGTTTTATGTGCTCTTCATGGATGAAATTTACCCCCTGCACCCTGGTTTATATGGTGAAGCCCTAAGCCCTAGTACCTCAGAATTGACTGTATTTGAAATAGGGCCTTTAAAGAGGTGAATATGTTGAAATGAGGCCTTTAGGGTGGGTCCTAATCCAGTTTGACTGGTGTCCTTGTAAGAAGAGGAAATTTGGACACACTGAGATACACCAAGGATGTTCGACCACAGAGGAAAACCATGTGAAGATACAGTGAGAAGGCAGCCTCTGCAAGCCAAGAAGAGGCATCAGACAAAACCAAACCTGCAGACACTTTCTCCTTGGATTCTCAGAATCCATGACTCTTAATAAAGCCACCCAATCTGTGATACTTTGTTATGACAGCACTAGCAGACAAATATAATAAATTAACCTGTTTATTCCTCACAGGCTCTCTCTATGATTATGCCTACTTTATAAGTGAAGAAGCCAGAGAATTGTTAAGTGACTTCCCCCAAATCACACAGTAATGAGTACAGAAGCCTGGAATTACACCCAGCCAGTGTGCTTCTAGCGCAACATGGTTAATCATGCTTAATACTATTTAGAATTGGGTGGTTCAGATTAGAAACTTAGAAAGTGCTACCGGGGGTGGGGTGGGGGAAACATGCATAAAGAAACAAGTTAGAAGAAAGAATAAAATATGTTCCTAAGTTTTAAAAAAGACTAAAGATGTTCAGAGGAACGGTTATCCCTTTGATCTGGGAGGTTCAGGAAAGTCTTGGAAATGGGGGTGGCATATGAGCAGTCCCTCAAGATATCTGTGAGTCAGAATCTGTGAAGATGGGAGAAATGGCAATCTACATGAGCACAGAGGGAGGAAGCAGTAAAAGAAAAAAGGGAAAGGTCTGAGGGGACAGACTGGAAAATAAGGGTGGAGGTATTCAGTGAAACTGGATTAAAAAATCTTAGGAACTCCTGAAGCTTTCTGCTTGCTATCAGTCAACAAACAGAACCTGCATTTTCTTTTTAAATCTAAAAAACTCTTTCGGTTCATAGACTAAGCAAATAAGAAGTGGCTTCAGATGTACATTTCCATCAGTATCCTTCTTAATCTGATAATTTTAAGAATAATTTTAGGTTGCTACACTGTTTCTCAGTTTTATTTCAGCTTTTTATATTTCTACTAAAATACTGCAATCTGTAATTTCTCCTGTGCTTTGAAACTATATTTCTTTCTCCCTGTGGTACTATTGGGAGAAATATTTTCTTTTCGGTTTTATTCTGCTGAAAGTCAACAGATGCCATTTACATTTTGCAATTTTATCAGATACCAATTACATTTCATAATTTTTGCAATTTTGTCAATTTTATCTCTTCTTAAAGATTTTTTATGTGTGGATTTGAATATGGAATTAAATACCTGCTTTGGAAGAGAGATTTCCACAGCTTTCTCTTCCACAGAGTACAAAAGATTTTAAATACTTCACAAATTCCATATAGTGTTTTTTTGAGAATCCCATGATTTACAAACACATCTGGGTACTGATTTATATAAATATGACAATTTGACACACAACTAAACTAGTGAGTTTTTTCCTCCCAATATTCCTCCATCTCTCATTCTCAAGTATATATACTTTATTCCAAACTTAACTCACATATGTTAATTAATAAGTGTTTTTACCTATATATTTTTTCTTTCATATATGCATATACCTTTCTCCTACCTTATATATCCTTCTTTTGTCAGAATAAAATATTTCTCAACAAAATTATTAAATGTTTTCCTTATAATTTTATAGTCAAAATTACATTTCAGAATTTATGTAGAATTTCTTTTTATAAACCCATTACATCATTTGAACTCTTTTTATAAGGCATATATCTTGTCAGAGGCATTCTCAGTTGCATGATCAAATGCACTACAGGAACTCTATAGTGGCATGTGGAGTAGAGTATTTTGTTCAAATTTATATATGCAGTTCTTGAAAGCTTTTTTTTTTTAAACTACAAGGGAAGATGATACCCCGAGGGGGTCTAATTTTCTTTGTCATCCACCTGAATAACTTCAATTAACATTAATACACAAGCTAGCATAAGAGCATCTGCTTTGAATATGTAAAAGAAAGTAAATGCTGGGATTAAAGGAAAAATCTGAGTAGTTAAATAATACACTGAGCAATGTCATTATGTAGGCCAGCTCTCATTGGGAGAACTGTTCTTTACAGAATCAAATACAATTAAAACATGAAAGACTTGAAAACATCTTAGTTTTCCCATTCAATTAAAAGGAAAATAACTCATATGCCACTAAAAAGAAAAAAAATCACTCACATTCCACTAAAATTGCATTTTGTTTTTATTTATTTATATACTTATTTATCTTTGGCTGCGTCGGGTCTTCGTTGTTGCACGCAGGCTTTCTCTAGTTTTGGTAAGCTGGGGCTACTCTTCGTTGCGGTGCCCAGGCTTCTCATTGCAGTGGCTTCTCTTATTGCAGAGCACAGGCTCTAGGCATGTGGGCTCAGTAGTTGTGGCTTGTGGGCTCAGTAGCTGTGGCTCACGGGCTCTAGAGCACAGGTTCAGTAGTTGTGGCACATGGGCTTAGATGCGGCATGTGGGAGCTTCCCGGACCAGAGCCCGAACCCGTGTCCCCTGCATTGGCAGGCGGATTCTTAACCACTGTGCCACCAGGGAAGTCCCTAAAATTGTATTTTAGTACAGTGATTTAGTTTTAAATCATTGCAAATACTTAGAATTTAAGAATCATAATATGGAACAAATCTCCCTCTGTATTTTTATAGCATAATACCTCTTCTGGTAATTTTTTTGGCCAATGGAAAAATATTTCATTAATAAATGAGATACAGTCATGTTATAATACTTTCTTTCCTTTTAAATCAATTATTACTGCTTTGATAGCAATTGGTTGAGAACATGAAACCCAGATAATAGTTTCTTATTTGCTGGGAAAAGCAATGTCATATTGAGAATAGTGGGTAACTTCTAAAGGTCACCTTGTGTGTACTGCCATTTTTATTAACAGTACTTTTCTCTGCAAATCTGCTGACAGATGGAGAGATACTTGAAGCTTCTGGATTTGCCATCCATACATAGGAAATGTCGTCATAAGAATGATCAAGTGGAATTTACTTTTATTTTTATTTTGCTTTTACTTTAGCTAGTAATAAAAATTTTTAAAAATTGCTAATTCAGAGACCTTGAAAAAACAAATAATCAAGCAAAATAATATTTTGCATAGTTTAGCAATAAATCATTTTTAAAATTTTAGTTAGCTAATGGTATTTTATTGAATCTGAAAATGGATTATCTCAGTTCAAGGTTGCTTTCTTTAGAAAAGAAAGCTATCGTGTAAGAAGGTCAAGTTTCTCTTCATTAAAAAATGGAATTAGAAAGTTAAATTTTCATGAATAGGGCCTAGAAACAGAGCTGGCTTCATGGGCATGCAATCTATTCAGTAACCCAGGGTCCAACACTTAGAAGGACCTTGCACTTAGTTTAATATTTGCTGTTGCTGAAATTCTTAATAATTTTGAACAAAGGGCTCCACATTTTCATTATGCACTGAGCCTTGCAAATTATGTAGCTGGTTCTGCCTGGAAATATGATTTTTACATGCTATTGGCTGATTTGAAACTAGTCTATAGTAACACAAGTAACTTGTTGACTCTTCTTCCAGTTTTTATACTAATAAAAGTCAGCCTATTTACACAAATTATTCACTGTTCAGTTGAAGTCCTTGACACTGCAAATGTCATTTTAAAAAAGCTAGCCAAGCAAAAGAGAGACACATATTTTCAGATGATATTTTGGTCACAGGTGCCATTCAGGGTCTTTAAACAGTCATTTATCTCCCATAGGGTTAGGGGGAAGACAACATGAAGAATCTAGTTTGAAAATCTGGATAAGACAAAACATTTATATGATAAAATTGAACTAAAATACTGATTTCTGGCTGTGTCCTGAATAACTGGTATTTGGAAATGTATTAGTGCCCCTACCATCTTCCCGACAAATAGAAACTGTACTAACAATTGTATCATTCATACTTAAGAAGTCCTCAAATTAAGAATACTCATGGGTTTAGTGTTTTAAAGCCCAGTTAAGGAATTATTGACATCTAATATCCAAAATGACAACCCAATTCACTTCTCAGGAGGGAAAAAAGAGCAATATGGAAACCTCTGGAAAAATAAGTGTGGTAACTTCATGCTGAATCATTTCAACATTGATGAATCCACCCTACTGCTTCTAACAGATAGGTAGTAAACCACTTCTAAGATTGCTCTACCCAAACAATAAAAGCACACCCTTAAACCTGACATTTCCACAGTGATGAATGTTAGATGAAATCATATGAAATGTCAAAATAAAGACATAAAAAAATCAATAGTTGTGCAGATGAAGCTATGTAAGGTCAATAGTTTCAAAATGTTTGTGACAGCCACCCATGTTTTTTGTGTGACAATATTTTTAATGTGCAATAACTCCAAAGCACCGAAAATTAATTTTTGAGATGGAATTACCTCTTGACAAGGACATAATTAAATTCATACTTTTTCCCCCTGAGAGCACAGAATGATGTGGTAAATAAGCTGCCCCTTCAGAAACTTCGTTTCTGAATTCTAGAAAAAGAGAAGCATCCCTTGGGTCCAAAGGAGTGTCATTTCTCTCTCTCTTTCCCAATTCTTCACTACATGTATGCAAAACCATAGACTGTGCTGGATCCTCTTCTAAATTTCCCACAAACATATGTACTTGGGAGGTCTAAGCAGTTGAAAAGGAATACAGGTTTTGGGTGAGAAGACCTTTTCCCTCTCTGAGTTTTTGAAAGAGAAAGTGGCGGGGGTGACAACGTTTCTCGCCAGCCACCATTTTGCTCACTGTCTCTCTTAAGGAAAAGATTCAAACCTTCACTCCGCATCAGAGAATACTGAATAGATTGGGCAGCAGATTAGTAATTTAGTATATTTCAGATGCCACATTATATTTCTTCATGATTTCCTTTCTATTTTGTAAAAACTAAGTTAAGGTTTTATGACAGAGAAAGGAAAGTATAACTCTTCTTTATTACTTAAAATGCATCTGTTTATATCATAGCAGGATGTCATGGAGTATCGAAATCATTAAACATGCCCCGTTCTAAGTTAATGTGGAGATTTAGTTTACTAACGGAATTTATTGTATTATGCTAAATATTTGTATTCTCTGGTCTGAAATAAGAAGATTTTATTTCCTGAGAGTGTGTGGTTAAGACTGTAAACCCATGCCAATTCTGAAACAAAATGTTGACGGTAGAGAAAAAGAAGTAGAAAGGGAAAGGGGTCATGGGGGCTGGGGGGGACTAAGCAGATCTTCTATTCTTGATTTTCGACCAAGTTTTTAAAATGAGATTTTGTGAAAATGGATAGATGCTCCATAGTTATCAGAAGTTTTCAAATAATTAACTGCTTGTTCAAATATCTGAACAATCCCTAAAATCATGACATAACTAGTGGCATCACACTTTCTATCTGCTGTTTAAAAGTTTTAATTGTCTCATTAATTTTACCTAATAAAATGTAGTTTGTCTTTAGGCTGGCTCAGGACATAAAAATACTTTAAATAATATAAAGAAAAACAGTATAGTCTGCATACAGATAAAATAAACTGTTTTTCTGTTTTAAAAAAGTGAACCAGTATGTACATTTTTTGATTCCACATCAGAATGAAGGAAAGTGTTGTGAAAATGCTGAAAGGGTCCCGAACACTGAAATGAATAAATAATGATATTAGACATTATTTAAAATTTTTTATAATATAAAAATAAAATTTTATTTAAATGTAAAATTGCCTTTTGACTGAAGTTTTATTGTGAAGTGAGTCATTCTCCTTTTTCACAGAGAATGCAACTAGATGAATGGTTTTAAATTGAAGCAATAAGTTGGATAAATTATACATGAAGAAGACTCTATAATGATAAAACTACAACTGATATTATAAAATAGCTTCTGTTAAGAACTATGAATATAAAGGAATAAACTAACATCAACTTTTGATCATTTAGTTTCATCAAGTTTGAAGTCATATAACTTACTTAAATCAGTTCCTTTTCCTATTTCTTATTCCAGAAAAACAAATTCTATTATTGGAAAATTGTTCATTTTTTAAACATAAATAACTGCCACAAAGAACTTATATAAATAGAAGGACTCCATATTTTGTCTACTTGAAAGAAATCAATTTATTAAAACAGTGAAATTTTATCAAATTTTTATAGGAGTTCAGTCTTGCTGAATAACTTTAACTAAAGCCATCTATTGATTGTGATATTTATATAATACCATGGATACCTCTTGACACTGGTCATCAATCCATTTAAGAAATACTGAGAAAACTCAGGGAGTTAAGCAGTATGTGAGAAATCCAGACTCTGTTTTCCATATCATTCCTATCAGGTTGCAACATGATTTGTTATATTGTGCAGTACGGTGAAGTAAGACAGGAACTAAAAAATATCGATTGAATCAGCATAATAGCGATTATAAGAGATCCTAACAAGATTATGTATTTCCCCAAAGCAGACCTTGGTTCCTGATGATTCTAAACTCTCAATTATGTATCTATATACTGAGATCTAGAACGCTAACTCTTGGGTCCTCTGCATACAACAGCAGATAATTTTCGGAACCACTTTCTACACACCTTGCATTTAAGTCTCCTCACTGACAAACCAGATGTGATCTCCTGATCCCCTTTCTACTTGGGTGAAAACCAACAGCTCTTTTCCAGCGCCTATGTGTATTGCTCCGGGCGATTCCATTTTGCCTCCTTATCCTGTCATTCCTCTCCTCCTCTTGCACTGGGAAGGCCCATCTCCACGGAGCTCTATGAATCATCACAGGCGCGCTGGTTTCTGTGCCTGATTATCTCATCTTCCACAACCACCACCTGCTTCCATTTGTCCTGATGGAGTTTGGGGATGAATGTCAGACATTGTGCACTAGGAATAGCTAGAATTATTACAGAATTTTGTTTCATGGGGGTATAAATTATTTTTTAAAACCCTTCATGTACAATGATGAGCATAAAAAAGGAGCCCAAAGTTATGAGTTTGTACAGTAATCTAGTATCAGTTCAATCCAAGGAGTGTATCTAAGAAATGTAAATGGAAAAAGATTTTAAACTGTGAATTCTAGTACTATATTATCATGAAAACTATAATTTTAATGAGTATTCAAATGGCTTGTGTCATGAAATTAAAAGCAAGTAAATTCTTTTGTATTACATTAAAACATATATGCGGTTGGGCTACACATGTGGGCAAAACAGAATTGGCTTATAGTTCTGTAGTATTTCTTTATAATTGAACTTATAGAAGAATCAGGTGAGTGGAGAATGCAGTACACCTGGTCATCTCCAGGAATTCTATAAGTGGCATCAAGGATTTTGTTAGTCTTTTTTGGGAGGTAAATTAACCTTTCAGAAAACCATAATGAGGGTGACAGTACCAGAGTAGCCTTTCTTTGATCATCTTTTCCCTTCCTTTCCCTTGCCTTCCCCTCCCCTCCCATTTCCTTTTCTTTCCTCGGTCTGTCCTAAGAGGGCAACCCTAAGCACTATTTACAACATATATATGCATTGTTGTTTTAGGTGTTATAATTTTGTATTATATTGAATTAATTAGAAATATATTAATGAGGCAAATAGTATCTAGAGGTGAAAAAGTCTTTTTTAGAGTTTATCTAGTATATCTCTTTCATTTTACAGATAAGACAACTGAGGACTGGAAAGTTTACTCCAATTTTCCAGGATCACACAGCTAAATAACAACAGCATCTGGGCTATTC
This sequence comes from Aethalodelphis obliquidens, assembly GCF_003676395.1. Lineage (NCBI taxonomy): Eukaryota > Metazoa > Chordata > Mammalia > Artiodactyla > Delphinidae > Aethalodelphis > Aethalodelphis obliquidens. The sequence goes on along the minus strand of NW_020837945.1, from coordinate 45,080,070 downwards.
TTGTCTTTTGGCATCCATGAAGAATTTGTTTGTTTTGATTATAAACATTTTTAATTAAATTAAAGCCTTACTTAAAACCTCCTAAAACATTTGTGAAATTCCCATTTCTATTTTTCTCCAATTCTTGACTGTGAAATAAAACCAGAAAAAAATTGATTGCATAGTACAATTGGCATTTAGCTGAAAAAAATGTGAATAATTCTTATATGGGTAAAGAAGTATGAATCTAAAGATAAATAGATAAATTCACTAGGCTATTCCAGTATGATATTGGAATCTGAATGACAAAATATATTTTATAGCATCAGGGTATGGATTATAATACTACACTCTTAAGGGGACTATCAGGATATATGACACATGACACTTTAGGAAATGCAGAAATCTCTGGAAAGATACCTTACTTGTGAGTTTTTTCTTTCTGGCTAGAACACTATTATTTATTGTTTTGATTGGTGTTCCTTGGGGTGGGGGAACAATGAAATGCATACGAGTGCATCTAATCATAGGGTGCTTTTATTTTAAGACTTCTTTTTTATTAGAACAACTGCCAGTTTTCAATATTGATTTTTTAAATTCAGCAAACCTATAATGATTTAGACCCAATTATTAGGTAATTTTTCATCTGTCTGTTTTGGTTTATGTAAAACAGCTAGCTAGCTAGGAAGATATTTTTCCATATCTGGAGGGAAATGTATTCAATGGAATTTAGTCAATCATTGTAAGATTGAATCATTTTAAAGCAACTATGGAATATGACTCAATAATTAAAATTCTAAGATGTTTGAAAATCATTAATTATATACAACCAATTAGCTATATATTTAAGCAAGAAAATTTCTATAAGCATTCTTAATGTAGAGCCAGTTCTAATAGGTCTGAATTTAATGAAATTCAGCTTCATAGAACAGAATTATAATTGTAGTTTGCTTTGAAATTTTATACAGTCCTACAGAAAGATACAAATGATGGTGGCAAGAACAGAGGGTGTGAAACAGGAATGTTTGGTTTCAAAACTAGCTTAAGCACTTTTCAGTGTGAACCTCAGTTTTTTAATCTGTGAAATGGGAAAAACAAACAGCTCATAGAGTTGTTAAAAGATTAAATGACATATATCTGCTAAAGCTTTTTATGGTTTAAATCCCTCTATGCATATATCTCTAAACCAATAATAAAACTTGGCTAATATTATCCTCTTCCCCTGGTTTCCAAAGGCACTTTTAAGAACTATTACAGGACTTCCCTGGTGGCACAGTGGTTAAGAATCCACCTTCCAATGCAGGGCACACGGGTTCAAGCCCTGGTCCGGGAAGATCCCACAGGCCGCGCAGTAACTAAGCCCATGCACCACAACTACTGAGCCTGCACACCACAACTACTGAGCCCACGTGCCACAACTACTGAAGGTGGCGCGCCTAGAGCCCGTGCTCAGCAACAAGAGAAGCCACCGCAATGAGAAGCCTGCGCACCGCAATGAAGAGTAGTAGCCCCCGCTCTCTGCAACTAGAGAAAGGCCGTGCGCAGCAACGAAGACCCAACACAGCCAAAAATAAATAAATTAAAAACAAGAAATATTACAGACAAATAAAGTTCACTATATGATGTCTAAGCTATACATCTCCTATATTGCACCTTCTTTGATTCTATTTCTTCCCTTTGTCTATTACTCTTTCCCTTCACAGACAAGTTTTTGGACAGAGTGGACCATGCTTATTGCTTAAAATTCTTTTACAGAGGTCAGTCAAGATATATGTCATCTCACTTGGGAGGGACAAGAAATTTAAGTATATAGTTGTCTTTATGTTATAATGCCATGACTGTTTTCCAGGAAATTAATAAATTCAATAGGCATAGAGTTGTGCATTTTTTCTGTTACTTATTTTGCTTATACAAACTTTGTATCATGAAACCCCTACTTTGATGATCTGCAAAAAATGAAGTGGAGGGGAAATAGTATGTAATATCTTGGTGTCGACCGCTTAGATGGCGATGTTATTTTTTAAAAAATCTGAAACTACAGGTTTGATTCACAACATCTACAAAAGATCATTAGAATTGTAGTTAATCCTGTGTATGTGCAGTCTCCTACAGAGAGGACTCTTTCCTTCTTGGAAAAACACAATCAGTTTGATCCATACTGGTTTACCTATTTCTACTATGGTAGGTATGCAACCGGAAGTCACAAGTACTCTGATTTTCGAAGTAATTATTTTAGTCATTACAGGATGCTTTGGATATGGGATAATTTTCTATGAGCAAACAGTGAAACAGCCCTTATAAAGATGCAGCTAGTGATAAAAGACTTAAAGAATATTTTTTGTGTATGTGATATTGGTCACCAGTGCATGCAAGTAAGTTTGATTTAGGGTTCTCCAAACTTGTCACATCAACTTTTCATCACCTAGCTTTGACCAACTTCTAAGTTAACTTCTGTTTTCCCTCCCACTTTTGGCAACTACTTAATGTCTACTTTCTTTCTTCTGCTCAATTTCTTTCTTCCCTCTAACTTTCTACAAATACTTTAGAATTTATTGTTCTCTTACTTTTTAAAAAATAAGTTATCTTTGCCTCATATTTGAGCTTGTGATTCAACGTGAAGGTTTCCATTGTATATTTTCAGCTGGGTGGTCTCAGCTATTTAGCTTTTGTATACTGAATCAAGCAGTACAGCTTAGCATGAAATAAAGATCTACTGTTTGAAAACACAAGTCATTAGTTGCAATCCTTACCATAGTTTGTAGTGAGTCAAGATCCCCTATTTAACTGTTCTTCTGAATTACTGAATTCCAACATTCTCCAAATTCTATGCACATTCCTGGTTAGATAAAAGTAGAAACAATACTATGGAATGAGATCAATACCTACATTTTTATTGTTCTTTTGCTGTTTAAGTGACTAAGCATTAGAGGAAACAAATTGATGGATATCTAAAAGGAGTATTATCATACACAAATGTGCATTAAATTGGCAGCCTCCACTGTACATAATATACAATATATTTGGAATATCATAAAGATGAATATTAAAAGTGTAAAGAGACAGACATTCATGCAACTTTGGGTCCATAAAGTTTTAGATACTCCTTTATTTCCATTTGTATGTGGAAAATTCTGAAATAAACTATACCAATCATCAGGAGAGGAGAATGGTTAGCAAGGCATTACATTAAACTGAAATGTAGAATTGGTTATTGTAGGTACTGAAATAGAAGAACTTGAAATCACAATGTAAATAATAACTTGGAAAACAAGAAGAAGCATTCATGTAGTATAAAATGTTTTGAAAATAAAGAGAAACAATGCTACTCTGACCATATCAAATTATGTTTTTGAAAGCACATTATAGATCTTCCACTATGAGTTACACATAGAAAGTCATAAAAGACCATCACTCTCACTGTAACAATGAGAAAACACAAGATGAAATAATATTTTTTAATATGTGTATTTAAGGTCACTGAAGTTTGGCACTGCATAAAGACATGCAAAATAAAGTAATTTCTAAAAGAAAACAAGCTCTTTCAAGGTGAGTAGTAACCAGTGGCTACTTCCATCCCCAGGGTAACTTAGCTACTTTGCATAGTTGGTGGAGAAACAAACTTGCCACTGAGACAGAAATGTTTCTCAACAATGGAGAAACTTTGTTTTCCAATGGAGTAAATGGGCAAATTTTTAATAGCACATATGACCTGGCATGGCTTATACTAGAATTTGGGAGAGCCTGTAAACCAAGCTAGACGTTTTTACTTGTCAGTTTTCTCATGGAACTTTTCACTGAGTAAGTGGCAATGTAAGAAGCTGAGAACAGAACTGGAAAACAAAGTGAGGTTTCCTAGTCTTGCAGTCCTCAGATGCCAAAGTCCTGTGGAGGGAGTACTAGATCCCACTTCAAAACTTATGAAATCGTAGATGGGCTGAAGTTGACTAAAAACACAACATAGTCCATATCTAGTTTAACTATTAAAAAGAACAATGAGTTAGTCCCTCATAGTGGCTGCTAGACAGAGAAAAGAAGTAGTCCATTCAATAATAATAAATTTGAAACATAATGTTTTGCATACAATTAAAAATAAGACAAGGAAAGCAGGAAAAAGTGACTCATAATCAAGAGAAAAAAGTCAATACAAGCAAACTACAGATGCTCCAGACATTCAAGTTTAGTCAGACACATACTGTGTGTGTGTGTGTGGGTGGGTGGGTGGGTGAGAGAGAGAGGTGGGGGGGAGAAAATGACACTTTACATGAAAAATATCAGTTAGCTACACATGGAAAAAAGATATTTGTAATGGTCATGGGGTTCTACACATGGATCTTAGAGAGAGATTCACAGTCACTACTTTGCCTATTTCAAGGAGAAACAAAGAATCAATAAATATTTACAGGACGTTTTTTATGTTTAAAACACTTCATGGACAATTTGGAGGACCAAAAAGATATTAAGTTATCTAGTTGGGAGAGAATACATAAAAAATACATCTGCTGAGGACTAGTATTTGTTGAGAACTTACTAAATTTAAGCTGGAAGAGCATGTCAACACTCTGCCTTTTCTTTGAAATACTGACTTCAAATTTACTAATAGTAGTAACAACCAAGGCAGTGTGATCACACTCCTATTTTTAATTGAGTATCAATTTTTTTGGCAACACTGATTACCAGATTGTTCATGCTACTCTCAAGTTTCCATAGGAAGAAATCAACCATGCTCACGTTGAGCCTTCACATTATCCAAGACTCAGGTATATTTCATGAAGCTCATTTTCTTCTCAGCATCTTCCTTCTCAAATTTTTCAATTGTTCTATTATAAATTTTACCACATTTGAGATCAGGTGGTCAGTTGTGGCTTGCTTTTTCCAGACTGAAAAGGCTTTTCCTTTTCAAGCTATCCGTGTTTATGAACAGCTTTCACGATACTCATTGGTTGCTAGCAAACCCACTGTGAGAAAATATTCTCTTTACAGTACTGAATAAACTTCTTTGAGTTGGGTTTTCTGACATCTGCAACACAAACACTTCTAAGGAATAGGATATAGTATTGAAAAGGTAAGGAGGGACAGATTTTATAGTCTTCACAAGGGAGTGGAGTAGGGATTAAGAAGTTTGGTTTTCTCCTAAAAGAAAGAGCCACTGAAGGCTTTTGACCAGAAAAATTAATTTTTCTTGTTTGTTTTCTGAAGATTTATTAATGGCGTTTTGGAATAAATCATGGTTTTCAAAAGGGTAATGTGAAGTTATATGATAGTTCAAATGACATGGTGGTTACTATAAACAGTTAAGACAATGACTTTTTAAAAATGCTCATCTTTTAATTTTCTTATATTATTTTTAATTTACAGAGGTGATTAGTAGAAGCATTTTGTTTGTTCATAAATTTTACTAGAATTTACCCTAAGGGTTTCATTCTGTCAAATGTTGATTATACCTTTTTTTGAGTACTTATAAAAATTACTATTGAAATTATACTAAAATGTATCATCTAATTAGTGGTGTGGTTCTGGAAATAAAGAAACAAAAAAGATAACTAAATACATACGAAGTACTTGAATATGTTTACAACAAAATAGCAATCTTTAAATTAATTTAGTACTTGTTTTTAGTGTATAGATAGCTTAGATATTTGAATTCTGTCATAAAAAATACCTTCTAAGTATAATAAGCAATTTTCATGAGAGCTTTGTTCTTTCTTCTTTAGATATAAACACTTAATACTTATTACTAAATACTTTGTATTTAGTCTTTGAAGTTATTGTATTATTTTAATGACTATTAATACATTTGAATCTTTGAAAAAATCATTGTGCAATATTGTAGATTGGGGAACTAATAAATATTGCCTTGACCCAAATTTTATGGACAAGTAAGCAATATTACTAAATTGCCCAATGCTTAACTGTCCAATTAAAGTATTATTTAATTATAATAAATTATAAGTGTTAGGTGAAAATAAAATATTTAAGTGCTATTTTAACTGTCTATATCACATAAAATAGTTCAACTGTGAACTATTATAATAATAAATAATATTAGAAGTATTTTTATAACACTATTTTATAACTAACTCAATTTTTTTACCTAGCTTCCTTCATACTTTCTGAAGTTAATGTCCAAAATTTATATACACAATAAAATTAAAATCAGGTACAAATCAGTCATTCAGGGACCATATGACCTTTGTTATTACTTAGCAGTTTTGTTTTTAATTTCCCCATACAAAATAACAAACAAAACATCCAAAGGATAGATGAGAGATATGGTCTTGCATACTGATGTAAGTAAATCACAGAGTTAATTTCTGTTTCACTGAAAGTTCTCTCTGACCTCATGGGTCTGCAGTAGTCAAACTATTGTGATTTTTAGATTAAGAATCATTAAGAATCATTCACTGAGTGTACATGATGAGCCATGTTTTAGGCTAGGTTTTAGAGCTCAAAAAATGCATAATTGCTATCTATAAATCATTGATATTGTAGTAAACGAGTTAGACATTCAAGCTAAGAATTATAAAATAACATAAGTTCCATAGCAGAGGTTTATATATAATATAGCAGAGTGCAGAGAGGGAGTGTTTATTTTATTTTTCCATGTGGATCAATGAAGATATCCCAGAAGTGAAGCTTGAGTTGGGTTTTGAAAGGTAAGAGTTAATAAAGTGATAAGATGGTGAAAGGTATTCTGGGCAAAAAGAATAGATATGTGAATAACAACAGAATAGAGTTTGAAGTAACTTGAAATTTACTGTGCATTACTCGTTTGTAAAGTATAAGGGATGGAAAAACAGTAGGATTTGACTAGAGAGGTAGAAAGGTAATAGATTTTGTTATACCACACTTACTATGCCAAATACCCCAACCTTTCTTTTATAGGTGGTGGGTTTCTACTGAAAGATCTTAAAGAACATAGTTCAAGGTCTAGAATTTCACTTTGGCAGTTTTGGTAGGGATAAGTTTGAGGAGAACAAGAATGGAGAAAGGGATGATAATAGTTGATTATTAAAATCATACTGATGAGAACTAACTAAGGTAATGAACAGCCTTAGAAAGAGACAGGCAGGAACATATTTGAAGAACACAAACTTCAAAATTATCAAGAGGTGTCGACTGATAGGTTGTTGGTTGCAAGAATAAATACAAGGAGTTAAAGACAGATTTCAGGTTTCTAATTCTGATGTATAGTGCTGAAAGCAACAAAGAAAAGGGGTACAAGAGAGAAAAAAGGTTGGTGCAAGAGAAGCCTGAGTAGTGAGTCATATTTTGGATATGCTGAGGTTATTTTGTCTATGAAAAATACAGATTAACCTGTCTAGTTGAACATTTGAGTTTGGAGCTTGATAAAGAGAGATGGGCTGAGATACAGATTAGAATAATTTGTAGAATTCCCTGAAAGAGCCAGAGAGAGATCAGTTTTTAGTTACTCTCACTCTACAGAAGTACACACTGTAGCTGCTTACAAGTTTTCAAAGAACTGTCTTATTTTATTTCACTCACTCCTGACAACCACTCTTTGAGGCAAGCCAGGGAAGTATTAGAATTTTCATTTAGGGCTTATAAAGTTAATTGAACTGCAGAACTGCAGCTAGTAATGGTAAACCCAAGATTAGTACTCAGATCGTGGAGTCTGGTGCTGTTTAGATTACAGCATCAGGAACTTTATGAGGGTAGTTAGTCTATCATTTCAGTCCAGAAAAAATGAACTTTTCTGCATTTATTTATTATTAATGAATTAACTGATTTCATTGAAATAATTAATTCATTTTCTGCCTTTCTTAGTAAAATATAAACTCCTTGATTACAGAGATTTTGCTTATTTTCTGCTGAACCCCCATGATTCTTATCATATAGAGTAAGCATTGAATTAATGTTAGTTGAATACATAAATGAACAAATAAATTATAATGGTATCATATTTTATCATAGGATTACTATTATTTCTCCTAATTGGAAGTGGGGAAATAATCAACATGTAAATCTTCATATCTACACATATGGCTTTCACTACAGGTTGGTTTCAATGAATGCTGTAAAAAATGGTGGAATTGCTCTATGTGAGAATTTTCTTAAAAACCTGATATATTTTGTCTTCCAAAGTAAGAGACAACTAAATGCGTAAATTTTAAACATACTTCAAATATTTAGTTCTATATTTAATTAAAATATTATTGAGAATGTTTTAAACATTTATAATTGCCACTAATGTCAATTTAGTCAATAGATATTTACAAAGAAAATATGTGATACAGAATTGAAATAATAATGCTTTAAAAATGTTAGGTTTGCATTTTCTGCATATTTTTTTCTGAAATACTGTGCCAAATATATGCATGTCCTGGGGAATTACAGCTAATCTGGTTAAAAATTGAGACTTTGGGATTTACCACAAATTTGGATAATATGTATATAAATTCCTATTTGACCAGCTGGGGCTACCATAACAAAATACCACAGACTGGTGGCTTAAACAAGAAACATTCTCACAGTTTGGAGGCCAGAAGTCCAAGGTTAAGGTGCTGACAGGGTTAGTTTCTTTTGATGTCTCTCTCCTTGGCATTCAGATAGCCACCTTCTTACTGTGAACTCACATGGTCTTTTCTCTGTGCATATCCATGCTTGATGCCTCTTCTTTTTCTAATAAAGGCACCATCCTACTGGATTAGGATCCCCCATTATGACATAATTTAATTACCTCCTTAAAGGTTTTATCTTCAAATAAAGTCTTATCGGGGGTTAGGGTTTTAACCTATGAGTTTTGGGAGGACATAGTTCAGTCCATAACACCTCCTGTGGGAAAAACCTAGGCTGTGTTGGTTTTTATTTGAGGGAAATAAACATTTTTCCTATGGAGAAAGAAGGGCTGATACCACCAGGATAAGACTATCCACTAATAGATAATGGCAAATGAACCTAAGAGAAATGTACGAGTAAACATGTCAGGCAGTCAAAGTCGAGGGCAATATACCTGTCCTGCTAGAGGAATTTTTTAAAGGACTATTTATATACATTTTGTTATTATGTTTTGTAGATATAATAAATCCCAGGAAGTTAATGTGATGAGTGTCTTTATATCAACACTTAGTACAAACAAATTTATGACATTGGTTGTAATGCTGGTAAAGTGTAGTTAAATTAAGACAGGATTCAGTTCATCTGGAAGAGGACTAAGATTGTGATATCAGGAACAGAGTGGGTTTTCAGAGCTTTGAGAATTTCACAATTATACAAAAAAGTTTTCCTAAACCAAAAATCCTATATGTTTCATACCAGTCTTAATGTTCTGGCTCCAAAGCACATGGTAGGACCCCAGAGGAGGTGGATTCAAATAGCCCAATGACAATATGCAGATCTATTTACTTGGTGCTTTTCAGAAATAAGTTATATCATATCACTTACGCCATAGTAGCAAAAAAAAAGGCATTGGACTGGTCTAGAAAGCATGGGATGTTAAAAAACAACAAAACAAAAATTCTCCTGGGCCCAATTTTTGGTACTTTTAAACACTGTTTTCACAGATTTAAAATTCAAACACCAAGAATGTGCATAATTTTTTTCACCCGAAGGACACAGAGAATATACTTTCAGATGGGAAAGAAATCTTGAAGGTATGGATATTCATTTTTAGTGACAGAAAAAGTAACATAAATGTGACTGTAAGAGCACGTAACACCTATAAAATCAAAAATAAAAAGCAGGGAATTGTAAAAACCAACTAGAATTTCCTGGCATGACCAAATATAAGCTACAACATGTGTCAGACCTTGCATAACAGCTAAGTATGGGAAAATTTGCATAATCTATCCCAATAGAGATCTAACATATATAGCTCATATGATAAAAATATCCCAATAACCCATTCTCAGCATCATCCTCATCATAATTAATCTGTACCACAACCCTCTAAGGCACATCAGTTATCTGCAGCTTACAGGGGTGCACAATGGTTTTCTGCAGGTCACTTACAGGTGGTGATGTTAAAATCTCAGTAGAGGCCTTCTGACTCCATCTCCACTGTATGGAATTTCACGGGCTGAGACCTGTGAAAATCCTAGAGTTTAAACTGGCCTCAATCTCTAGAAGAGTGTGCAGGGCCAAGGAAAATATCATCCAAACTGACAGCGAACAAAAGATGTACTGAAGCCATAAGTCTTAAAATACCTGGATATAATTAGATGTTTGCAAAATAAAATGTGCAGTTAGGAATACACTGGGAGAGAGTTAACTGGATGAGCTCTGCCCCTAGAATCATTTCATGAATAATATTTCATAGCCCAGTGTGATGTGATAGATCTGGCAACTGTCATTAAGATTTTATTTATAAAATATAGTGAGGGAAGTGAATGAGGTAGCAGCCAAATTGACCCCAAAACTTGAGGATAAGGCTTCTCTAGGAGAATCAGATTGTGACAACTGTAGGTGAGATGATGCATTTGTTGAAAAAACAAAGTTTTAAAAAGACTTTTTATGTAATTGGTAGGCCAAACTTTGGGGGGAGGGGCCACCCAAACTCTAGTCAGAGACTAGTTCCTAGAGTACATGATATTAAGTGGTCTAGAGCTGCAGCTCATTCAATTCCTAGTGTCCAATATTTTCAGTTAATTTTTATTAGAACATTCTTATGATTCAAAATTAAAGAAAATGAGAGCATACTGTGCAAAGTTTTCCGCTTGCTTGTTTCCCAGTCATCCAGTATTTTAGGCTGGTCCCCTAAGAAGCACACAAGCAGACAAGGACTCTCAAGCATGTAGTTTCTGGAAGGAAGTGTGGAGGCACCAGGCAGAGCATGGGGAAGTGACAGAGGGAAGAGAAGGAAGCCAGTACAGGACCTGTTAGCAAGCTCTTCACTACTGAGATTAACCGGCCATGATCCCACGGGAGTTCTTGAGCGATTGGTGTAAAACAAATTTCAGGGTGAGCCCACTATCTGGGGAAGAATCTGGGGCTGTCATCCTCTAACTTCCACTTGTCCTTGCTGGAGGCTGCTCCTAGGGTGTTAATGCCCTGGCACACCTAGCTTGCCCAAAGGGAAGACCTGGATAAAAATAAAACTCTCAGGTAGAGAATCCTCAGGTAATTTCAATAGACACCAGGGGCACCTAAAAAAAATCAATGAATAACAACAAATATGGACAGGACCCTGACAGTAGTTGATTATACTATTCCCCTTCTTCAAACAATGTTCTTATTTTGTGTGAATATGTGAGTCTAACTGTGTTTACCCTTCCCATACTTATACAAACACATACAAATGCAAGAAATATGAGTCTCTCTTTGGCTCCCTTCGTACATAAATAGTAGCATACTCTACACACTGTTTCATAACTTACTTTTTCATTTAATAATTCTTGGATATTTTTCCAATTCAGCATCGAGTATCCTCACTTTTTATTTACCCCCAAATAGTGTCCCATTATCTATGTCATAATTTATTTAACCATTCATAGGCTTGCAGATTGTTTCCAGTCTTTTCTATTGTAGACAATGCTGGTTGAATAATCTTGTAATCCTGTATTTCAAGTGTGTGAATGTATCTCTAGAATAAATTTCTAAAAGTGGAACTGCTAAGTCACAGGTATATAAGGCATGTATGTGTGTGTATACGGTGTGTGTGTATTTAGAGAGTATCTAATTGCCCTCCATCTATGAAGTTGCACCAAGTCACAGTGCCATCAGTTGCATGAAGGCCTGTTTATTTTCCTTACTGATTCTTAAAATATTTTCAGATTTTAGGTACTTTTTTAGCCTTTTTATTATGTCATATATATCACTATCTATCTGTTTCTTTATATCTATATCTATATCATCTATATATCAGTTCATCTTTGCCTTTAAACTTTGCTTGTGGTAGATTTTGCCAGGCAGATAATTTAAATTTCTACGTAGTCAAATTTATCAATCTTTTTTTTGTGGATTTTAATTTTGTGTCCTCTTCGATTTCTATATTGACCCATTGGTTGTTTAGAAGCACACTGTTTAGTCTCCAGTTGTTTGTGTTTATTTCAGTTTTCTTCTTGTAATTGATTTCTAGTTTCATACCACTGTGGTTAGAAAAAAATGCTTGATAGAATTTCAGTCTTCTTAAATTTATTGCGACTTCTTTTGTGGCTTAACATGTAATCTACCATGGAAAATGTTTCATGCGCACTTGAAAAGAATGTGTATTCTGCTGTTTGGGGGTGGAATTTCTGTACATGCTTAGTAAGTCTGTCTGTGCTAATGTGTCACTTAAGGCCAATGTTTCTTTGTTGATTTTCTGTCTGGATGATTTATCCACTGATGTAAGTGGAGTGTTAAAGTTCCCTACTATTATTGTATTACTGTCACTTTCTCCCTTTATGTCTGTTAATACTTGCTTTATGCATTTAGTGCTCCTAAGTTGGGTGCATAGATACTTGTAAGTGTTATATCCTCTTGTTGGATGAACCCTTTTATTATTATGTAATGCTCTTCTTTGTCTCTTGTTACAGTCTTTGTTTTAAAGTCTATTTTGTCAGATGTAAATACAGCCCCCCCAGTTGTCTCTTTGTTTCCATTTGCATGGAATACCTTCTTCCACCCCATCGCTTTCAGTCTGTGGTGTCTTTAGCTCTGAAGTGAGTCCCTTGTAAGGCAGTGTATATATGGATCTTGTGTTTGTTTTTGTTTTTAATCCATTCAGCCACGCTATGTCTTTTGATTGTAGCATTTAGCCTATTTCCACTTAAAGTAATTATTGATAGGTATGTACTTATCGCCATTTTGTTAATTGTCTTCTGGTTGTTTTTGTAGCTCTTCTCTATTCCTTTCTTCTTCTCTTGTAATATTTCCTTGCGATTTGATGATTTTCTTTAGTGTTATGTTTGTAATACTTTTTCTTTATTTTTTGTGTATCTGTTGTAGATTTTTGGTTTGTGGTTACCATGAGGTTCTATGGTACTATGTCTATATCAGTCTATTTTAAGTTGGTCATTTAAATTTAAGTGCATTCTAAAAACACTATATTTTTACTCTCTTCCCCTCTGATGTTGTATGCTTTTGATGTCATATTTTAGATCTTTTTATTTTGTGTATCACTTAACTAATTGTTTTAGATACAGATGATTTTACTACTTTTGCCTTTTAATCCTTATACCACCTTTAAAACTGTTTGGTCCCACTACCTTTACTATATGTTTGCCTTTATCAGTGTGATTTTTTTCTTTCATAATTTTCTTATTTCTAGTTTTGGCCTTTTCTTTTCCACTTAGGTAAGTCCCTTTAACATTACTTGTAAGGCTGGTTTAGTGGTGATGAACTCCTTTAGCTTTTGCTTGTCTGGGAAACTCTTTATCTCTCCTTCAATTCTGAATAAGCTTGCTGGGTAGCATAGTCTTGGTTGTAATTTTTTTTTTTTCCTTTCAGCACTCTCAATATATTGTGCCTGGGCCAGTCCCATATAGTATGTAAAGTTCCTGCTGACAAATCAGCTGATATAGGGGTTCTCTTGTATGTAACTAGTTGTTTTTCTCTTTCTGCTTTTAAGAACCTCTTTTTATCTTTAACTTTTGACATTTTAGTTATAACGTGTATTGGTATGGGTTTCTTTGGGTTTATCTTGTTTGTGACTCTGTGCTTCCTGGACTTGGATTTCTGTTTCCTTTGCCAGGTTAGGGAAGTTTTTAGCCACTATTTCTTCAAATAGGGTTTCTGTCTCTTTCTCTCTCTATTCTCCTTCTGTGACCCCTTTAATGTGAATGTTAGTATCTTTGATGTTGTTCCAGAGGTCTATTAAACTATCTTCCTTTTTACTTTTTGCTGTTCCAATTGGGCAAATTCCACTACCCTGTCTTCCAGATCAGGGGTCTGTTATTCTGATCCTCTAATCTGCTGTTGATTCCCTCTAGTTTATCTTTCATTTCAGTTGTATTCTTCAGTCTGACTGGTTCATTTTTATATTCTCTATCTCTTTGCTGAAGTTCTCACTGAGGTTATCCATTCTTCTGAGTTCAGTAAGCATCTTTATGACTATTTTTTTTAACTTTCTCTGGTAAATGGCTTATCTATGTTTCGTTTAGTTCTCTTTTGAAGTTCTGTCTTGTTTTTGCATTTGGAAGGCAATCTTTTGTCTCCTCATTTTGCCTAACTCTCTGTGTTTATTTCTATGTACTACATATATCAGCTACCTCTTCCAGTCTTGACAGAGTGGCCTTATGTAGAAGGTGTCCTGTGGGGCGCCGTGGCCAACCTGCCATGGTCACCAGAGCCAGGTGCTCCAGAGGTATGCCCTGTGTGTGCTGCATGGCCCCTCCTGTTGTATTTGGGCTGTGACTGCTGCAGCCACAACTGCTGTGCATGTGCTAGTGTGCAGGGCTGGCCCCTCAGAGTGAGATCCCCTTTTGGGGGCAGTGGTGCCAGCTGGGGTAGTCTGCAGGGTGGGGTGTGGCAGGTTCTAGGGGAATACTGGGTTAGGGAGCATGGTGGTAGCTAGGCTGTTGAGGAGTGACTGAAATGGTGCCTACCAGTACTGGGCCAGCTAGGTGGAAGGTTGAGTTAAAAAAAAAAAGGCACCTGCCAGCGCTTCAGTCCCTGGAGAAAGTTCCACCAAATACCTGCCCCTCCAGCATATGCCCTAAAATACTTACGATCTCCCTCTCATATGACCCAGATGCTTTTCAATCTGCTGCGTCTGCACTGGGATTTGGAATGAGTGAGTTTGTACATAAACCTTTGAAGAGTAGAGTCTAAGTTTCCAACAGCTCTCTGGTTCTTCTGGACATAAATCTTGCTGGTTTTCAAAGCCAGACTTTATGGGAGCTTGGCTTCCCAGTGCAAGTCCCCTAGGCTGGGAAGCCTGATTCAAGGCTTAGACCCCTCGTTCCTCTGGGGGGACCTCCACAGTTGTGATATCTGTCTTGTTCGTGGGTTGCCACCCCAGGGGTGTGGGTTCTGACTAGACTGCCTCTCTGCCCCTCCTACCTGTCTCGATGTAGGCTTTGCTTTATATCCTTAGTTGTAGAAAATCTGTTCTGCTAGTCTTCATGTTGTTCTCAGAGACAGCTGTTACATGTGTCCTCCCATGGACACACCAGAAGCTTTTAAATTATTTTTTGATGAATGTTCCAATATGAAATAATTCTACTTCCTTAAAGAGTTTAACATCTTTTAGCACTATAAAAGAATCTTCTTTAATGTTTTGCAAGTAATTTCATTAGCAAATGTTCATTTTTTCTGTCTCTCTTTTTTTCTCTCTTTCTTCATCTCTTGATTTTATTATTTGAGTGAATATCCCATTCACGTAAATATTAAGTTTTTTATCACATAAAAAGTGTAACATTCTGCCTTATGTTATTATTTCATGGAAAAGCTGACTACACAATATTGGTCATACAGCTAATAAAAAGACTTACGCAAAATGTTGGGTGAATGCTTACTTTGTTTGAGTCCATAATATGGCTTAGGCTAAAATAAACTCAGTATTTCCATTGAGTATAAAAAATTCTAAAATATTATAAGGAAATATTTTCTTCTCTTAAATGAGAAAGATGACATATTTTCTTAAAAAAGTATAAGGCAATAGGATGTGCTAAGTCTTTAATTTTCCAGGCAAAGATCAAACTGTCTGACAACCAGAAATATTGTGGAGGTAAGCAATGTGATGTCATTTTTGATATTTTATTTTTAAATGTTGGTAGCTATAATTAATGTCATACGGTATAAGATATGATGCTTTCCTATACAAAGACAATATACTCCACTTAAAGTTAGCTGTCAGTTTTGACAATGACTAAAAAGAATTGCCTGTGGTTAAAAATATCATTACTTAAGCAAACCTCTGTGTGAAAATATCAATGCTTGTGAAAATCTCTGTGGAAAAAATAGCAGCTTAGGAACAAATGTTTCTTTTTATTTTTAATATTGCATTATGATAAGAGCTGTTCATTTTTTCTATTTTCTGACAGCTTTTGCAGAATACTACAAAATTAAATAATAAAAGTATAGTATCATATTAAATTCTCTTTTTGCAAAGAGAATCATTAAATTGTACATGTCACTGACAAAAATAGCCCCAAATTATCAACTGCTCTTATTCCAAAATACTATAGGAAAGGGAAACATACTCATCACCTTGGCAGATGTTGAGCTGGTCAAACACATCAGTTTTCAATATGAACTTGAAAGGAGGAAAAGTGGCAACAATTCTCTTTTTAAAATGACTTAACTGGCAAACTGAAGTAAATTTGGTAGTAAAAGTATACTGTGCATATGCAAGTTACTAGCTATTTATTTCTACGACATGCATTTGTTATAATTCCTATCTCCTTTCTCTGCTAGGTGCCATGATTTAAACATGGTTAAAACAAGAAGTCATGTTGCTCAATATATAGGTCAGTGGTCTATAAGTATTACCAGGAAAATATCACATTCACAGCATAATTTTAAGTGAAACATTAATCAATATGCAGAACAAATATTTTGCCAGTGTCTTAAGGCACACTATTAGGTCATCTAAACAAAGATATGCATATCAAAGCTTTCATTTATTTAATAAATACTGATTGATCATGTCAAGATTAATAGGGAGAAAGATGTGAGCAAACTGATAAGAACAGCAGATCAAAATGGCTAACAGTAGAGACTCCGGAGGCAGACTCTCTGTGTTAGAAACCTGGTTCCAACACTGAGAAGCCGTCTCACCATGATGGACCATGTATTTATTCTTTTTCTGCCTCAGTTCTCTTACCTAAATGTGGGGGAATAAACAAGTATTTCATAGTGCTGTTGTGAGAAATAAATGAGTTTATATTTGTAAAGCAATTTTCACATTGTCTGATGCATAGGGAGTGCTATGTGTTTGTTAAATTGAATAAATTGATTAATATTAAATAATCAATAATCGAAAAGGTAATAAGTAAGTCTGTTTAGTCAGCATGCTGAATCTTCTGATTGTAGAATTATTAGGGAAAATAGAAAATACTTAAAGATAAAACTTGCTTTCTAGCTAGCATTTGTCATTTCTCTTTTTTTAAAATACCTACCAAGATCAGATTATCTAAAAGTAGTGGGAGAAGATACACAAGTGTTCATTCCAGGACTGCAAGTTGTTCCTAGGACTGTTATTTGGATTCACAGAAGCTGGAAACTAGAATCTCAGTCTGGGCAGAATAGTTTAACTCACAGACATTGATTTTGAATGGCTGGGGGTCACATGCTCTGTGATCCTGTGTTTTCAGTGGCCTTGATGAAAGGGAACACATCAGTTCAGGGCTCTCACAGGATGGAATCTCATTGAGAATATCACTGAGGCAAATTCTAAAGGCCAGGAAAGATTTGCAGAGATGGCACTGCTCCTTTGTTTTTGTTTTTCTTTTGTCATGCCTTAAGAGTACAAGGTTGTGCTTCAAGCCTATTATCATGTAGCTCTCAATTCTAAACCAGTTCCAGGAGTCACAAGTGCCTTCTTGCCCTGAACCCTGTTCCTCGGGTAGACCAAGCTTATCCAAATTTACTGCAGAGTGTACCTCATAAAACACTTCTGTCTCTGGGATGGAGCTAGAAGTCTCCTGATATTCAGAACTGGAAAATAAAGTACCATAAACTAGTCACATTTCTACCACTTGACGTATTCTCACAAACATGTCCATGATTTACCAGGGTTGATCCACTGCCCACCATGTGTGTGCAGAGGTGTGTTCATGTTTTGTAGGGGGAAAGTGAAAGCAATCATCATCATGGTGGGGACACTTTGTTTGAGTGATTGAGTGGGTGTGAGCACTGTCTCAAATGAAAGTCAACAGTAATGTAGAGTTACTGTCTTTATCCACGATAACACACACGCTTTTTGTCTTCATTCAAGTTATAATTATTATCGGAATTCATAGTGGTTTTTAATCCAGACAGATACAATTAAGCTTCAAGCACTGCAGTATCTGTTTCTGTATTAGTGTTAAGCCAATCTAAGATCTGAAGAATTCTTGGTGTGATTTTTCTCCATTTGAGATTTTTGTAATAAAAGGCTATTACAATAAAGATAATAATAAAGGAAAATATTAAAGAGTGAATTCATATCTGATCTTGAAAGTTATGAATGTTATCCTCAATATCAACCCTTGAGGTTTTATCTGATTTGAAAGCATTCAGAGTGCAAAATGTTGCATATGTAGTGAGGGAATCCTAACTTTTCGATTATACTGTAAAAATGAAACAGGTGGCTAATAAATTAGCCAAGGGTATGAGATCTGTTATTGACTAGGTTCTGTTCAAACATGCTATTCTCTGAAGGCCGTGTGTTCCTCATGAAATATGTTGAATAAAAGACTTCTTTTCCAACTTAGCTATAACCTTAGAAAAGTCAAATGATAATTGCTATTCTGGGTTTCAAGGAAACTATATGTGATTTGGCAATTTATTAAGAAGAGAAAAAATTCTCCCAGATAAATTTCCCTTTCAAGTAGAAAGAATATATATCATATATGTAGTTTTGTAACAAAATTATCAAATCATACAAATATATTCTACGTGATGGGCTTTGTCTCCTCTGATCTCCTTATAATGTCTCTAGTGCTTAATGACTAAAAGACTCTCCGTGCTCTTAAAACTTCCTTTCAGATAAATATAAACAACAGGAAAAACACTCCTCTACTCTTCTCAGATGACTGCTTCAGGCTTCTTAGGAACCATTGTAATATGAAATGATCCTTCTAACTCAAAAGTAAACAATGTCCCCTTCATTTATTTCCCTTCTGTGCTGGTTCTAGGCAAAGCAATGCATTTCAATCCTTGGGGCATATGACTCCAACCTAAATAGGTTTTCTTTTTGTTCTTTCATGAGTTTTGAAAGGGATAGCTTACATAAATAATAAAAGGATACGCTTGCACATGGCCATATACTCCTTGAATAGGAAGACTATGGGGTCTAAAACACACACACACACACACACACACACACACACTCCAATCAGCAGTGGAAAACTATCTAGCCAAAGGATAGTTAAGAGGAAATCAAGATAAACTTAAGTTTGGTAGTCTATACAATAAGTTTTTGTGTTAATAATAATAATAAAACTAAAGTCTGTAAAATTTTGTTCCAGGAAACATTCTATTCCGCAAGGATTGAGAAAAATTATTAAGATTATCAACTGACAGTCTTTCAACAAATGCATGTTAAATAAATGAATATAACTTCTTTAAAATCAGAAAACTGAGTAGAAAAAAAAATGCAGTGAGTGATTTTCCCAAGTTAATCAGGAAGCCTGAAATAAAGTTAGAATTTAAATTTCAAATTCCTAATCAGATTCTATATATTTATGAGGAGTACATGAATGATTTTTTTTCATTCCTGACATTCAGAAAAAAAATTTAATGATTATATTTGTATTTATTGAGTTTTGGTGAAGAGTAGAATGGTTTAGAAGCAAATCAATCCAAAAATATTTCAATATAAATGTGTGGATTATAGTGAATAATGGTTACATTTATTACTAAATAATAAATATTAACTAATCTTTATCTATGATTAACAGAAAATTTGATTCTGTTCTATATATTTGGTAACCAGGATTAAATCAGGCATTCTTAGAACATTATAGACAATTTAGAGGTGTGTCAAGGTTAAGAAAACTATCTAAAGAAGGACTCAAGAGTATAGCTTATTTTTAAAGGGAATTGTCAAGTGAGGTTAGTAGCCTTCATACCACAATTAATTATTTACTAAGTTCTTCCCATATCCTAGAAACAAGCAACTAAGAGTGAAACAAAATGCTGTGATTCCTTTGGCATAGACATAGCGGTTATCTAACACTTCCTTGTGCTCATGAAAAAGTGCAGTCATAGCCACACTAAGATTGATTTGTGGGAGTCTTAACCTTGTCATGCCTTATAGAAATTAGTCATAAAACTTGATCAAAACCCATCTCTAGGTTTGAAATTCCCATTACTAGGGCAAATTCAGGGGACAATGACAGGAATGGAAATAAAATGCTTTGGTAAAACTCTGAACAATCAGATAAGGCTAATCTGGTATTATGTTTGATACAAAATCTATCAAGGGATTTAGGAAAGGAATAAAAATAGAATATAGTTGTCTTTAAAACTCCTTTAAAATAATTACTCAAGTCATTTATTAAGATGTCAAAAACAATGCAAGAATGTTGAAATATAAATATGTCAAGATGCTATTTGGGACTTCCCCGGTGGCGCAGCAGATAAGACCTCGTGCTCCCAATGCTGGGGGCCTGGGTTCAATCCCTGGTCAGGGAACTAGATTGCACATGCATGCTGCAACTAAGAGTTCACATGCCGCAACTAAGGAGCCCACCTGCCGCAGCTAAGACCTGGCACAACCAAATAAATAAATATTTGAATTAATGGTAAGTTTGATCCATGTGGAAAAAAAAAGATGCTATTGTCATGCTAAGTATAGCGCTATCTTATAGCAAATCCATCTAGAGATATGGACATGGAAAGCAAACTTTATTACTATTTGCTACATTCTCTTGGTGCCTTCACATTAGTATTATGTGAACTGTTACTTTCACAGTCCTTTATTTTACAGTTACAATAAGGAAAATAAAATTTTCATTTCTAAATCCAGAGCTAGACAAAACATTCACTTAAAAAATTGATATCAGAAGTAAAAAATCATCCTTAGTAGAAAGAAAAAGGAGTAGCTTTAATACTAGCGCTGATTAAAGAGTAACCACAAATATTAAGTAGGAAGAATGAATGTTTCAAGTCTTTTGTCCAAATTTTAATACATATATATGTTTGGAATATATTTTAGTCCATATATATGTATATATTTTATATATATGAATATGATTTTGGAATATTTTTAGAATATATAAGAATTGAAATACGTTGTTTAATGGTCAAATTTCAGAAGGTGAATAAAACAGGGTCACCTAAGTAAGTAATTTGTTGACCTATGAGAAAGAATTTGCTATTTTTATTTGGACAAGCTTATCTCATACTCTTGCAGATTTTCTTAAATTTTAAAATTTGTTAATAAGATTTCTATTTAAAAAACAAGGTTACAACCTATCTCATGACTCAATGTTATGTTAATGTGTTGTACTTGTGAAGTGTTTCTTAAAGGGTATCCCTAGTATTTGATTTAAATTTTTGGAACTATCATATCAAAGTATGCTGATTGTAGAAATCTAACCACATCTAATTTTCTACTTTACCTGATCTTATAAATGAGATAGATATTTTACAAGTATATAATGAACACTAAAGAATTTATCATATCATTTATCATATCATTTATCATATTGCTGCCATAAATAATGACAAAAAACAAACAAAAACCATGAACATCTTGAACAAAACATCCTACATACCCAATGTCTTACGCTTATTATATTCATGCATTTGTGTAACTAATTAATATTTAACAAAATAGAGATATTTAACCATCACTGATGTCTCTGAAGTTTATCTTTAAAAGATGAATAGTGGTTGTGTTTTAAATTTCAACTATGTGGCCAGATCAATGATTACCAACACTGGTTCACCAGATGGCAGTATCCCACAGGTCAGAAAAGTTTTTGACAGATACAGAGTCAAAAATTTCCCTAGGGCTTCCTTGGTGGCGCAGTGGTTGAGAGTTCGCCTGCCGATGCAGGGGACATGGGTTCGTGCCCTGGTCCGGGAAGATCCCACATGCCGCGGAGCGGCTGGGCCCGTGAGCCATGGCCGCTGAGCCTGCGCGTCCGGAGCCTGTGCTCCGCAACGGGAGAGGCCACAACAGTGAGAGGCCCGCGTACCGCAAAACACACACACGCACACACACACACACACACACACACACACACTTTGAGAATTAATAATTACAATTTAGATCATAACTTTACAAACTGAAAACAAAACTCGTCTTCTTTTTTTAAAACACTTCCCAAGTGTCATCTGATAACACTAAACTTCTCTTGCCCATCTCATTTTTCCTCAGACCTTTTTCTGTCACCATATATGATATTCTTGAGGCCGTTTGCCTTTCTCTCTTCTGCCAAATTGGGGCACATTCTAGGAATATCAGAGTCTTTATTTTGTTTATTTGAACGCTGATAGTACTGATGAAGAAAAAAGAAGTTGGAGCTGAGTCATCTGAACAATAATGCTCTGAAGAATACCTAGTTTTCTATATCCTACACTGCCTTAATTGATATCCTTCCCTAGATTCCTAGCTCAATTTTTCTTAATTTCTGTTAGATCCCTACATAGCTTAATCAAAGTCTATTTATTTTGTTTACAAACAACCCTGATAAAAAGGTTTACTTAATTTTAAAATAGTGCAAAAATTGCCAAGTGACTGAATTATGTAGATAAAGATATATTGATAAAAGACAAAATTTCTCTAGTATGCAGAGAAGTAACTGCCAAATCTGTACTTATCGTCTGTTAAGTTTATTGTGTGAGATGAGGAAATGGAGTCAAATTGCTTGTTTTGTAGGACATGTTTAACATGCTCATGGGTACGTATCAAAGGGCAAGAGAAATCTAATTCAAGACTTCACCCTTGAGAGTGAATTCTAGAAAATGTTTTGGTATTGAAACTTGCCCTAATGTATGTACAAAGTATGAAATTCACAATCTTATGAAGAGATACATAAAGAAAACATAAATATTAAAATAATTTAAGAACATATATATGACAGACCTCAACTCTACAAAGATGCTAAGATTATTGATGCATAAAGTCCTAAAAATCATAGATGTGCTAGAAGAGACGATAGAGATAATCTAGTTCAATCTCTTGATTTTATAAAGAATAAAAGCCCAGAAAAATGAAGTGCCTTGAGAATGATCATACAGATAGCAGAGTAAAGGCTGTGATCCAGGTATCAGTGAGCCTTCCTGTGTTTATTGTTTTTCAACCCTTGTTTGCTTGCTAATCTTATAAGATTCATTTGGTTTGATAAATAACAAAAATAATAATGCTGTTTGAGCACTTACAACATTCCAGGAACTGTTCTGAGCAGTTTATTTATGTTATTGCGTTTAACCTTCACAACAATCCTTCAAGGGGAACACTAGTATCAGCCTTTATTTTTACATACAGGGAAATGCAGCAGTCTGGCTACTTTCCCGATATTTAGACCAATACTTTCATAATTTCATCTTTCAATTATTTTAAAATGCTTGGTAGCATATAATTTATTCATGGTTATTTCTACTCTATAATAGGATTAGCACCACCTACGAATTGGATAGTGTTTGATCTAATATCTCTGACCTTTCTCCTTCTAAAGAAAATTTGAGAGTGAAAATGTCACTCATGTCTTCAGTAAAATCAACGTCAAACATTTACTCTTTGCTATCTTCTTCCATCCTTGAATCCACCTTGATCATAACCAGTTTTCATTGATTCTTTGCTTGCCTTCCTGCCTGTGATGTATTGTGTAACTAGATTTGGACTTTCTTGTAAAGTGCTCTTTCATTTCACTTAAGCCTGACTTGATTTTAATTTGCACTTCCCCTGCTCTGACCTGCTTTGCTTTATAGGTTTCCCCATTCTCCTCACTTGAGCAATCTGACAGCACTCAAAAGATGCTTATGATGGCTCATTTTTTTTTTTTTCTTAGCCACACATGTTAGGGTGACATTTTCTTTTTATAAAATAGCATACCTTTAGTAGGGGAGTTTTAGTAAGATAAATTTAAAAAATATATTTTTTTCTATCATTCACAGTATGAATGCTGTAAATAAGTCATAAATAATATCAGTAGATTAAAAGTAACATATTTCTCCTACCAGAAATTTTTTTAGAATATACTGAAGGTAACAACAAAACCAGGATAGATGTTCTGGCCCTTTTTTTACTTTGTGATGTGTGTTCTCATTTTGTGACTTTATTTAGGAGACATTCTAAAATGTCTGAAAAAGATCTACTGAGAAGTTATATAGCTGTAACACAGATCATTATCACTATTTAAAATTTGGCCACTTTAAAATAATTCAAATTTCCCTGTCAAGGAACAAAAATGTCTTATTGGTAATATGTTCATGCAGAATGAACAACAAACTAACAAACAGTGCTCACCTTAATATTTCTGTTCCCAAACTGTTTTTAATTAGTGATTGTAACCTTTTCTAGGGTTAGAATGAAACAAATTTAACTTGGAAGTAACTCATGTTTTCCATTTCTTAGGACACCTAATTAGCATTGGAAACAAAGCATGGTTGAACCAGATTTGTCCTTCTCTGATTACCTGGTATTTAATTCCTAATTCCCATGGTTACTGCTAGGACCAAAGACTGGCTGGTCGCCAAGGTAGAGGAGAGGAGTATTTTTAGGCCTGTTTGTATAAGTTAGTGGCTGTTGAAAATGCCTAGTAAAACACAAAACCCTTGACACCACACAAGCTAAAGCTTCTCTGCTGCTTTTCCCAACTCTCCATCCTGACCCACATTTTCCCCCATCAGGAGTCTGTGGCAGACAGGCCCTGGGAAATCTATGATTGCAAGACCTCTGGTGGGTGCCCATTCCTCCAATTAATTCTCTTCATTCACCAACTGCCAGCCTCATTCAGCATTTTTAGACAGTGGTCAAGTCCCTTGTTGCTGATAGTCTGGTGAGTGAGAATACTCTGAAAATCACGTGGAGGCCCTTCTGGTGGTAGAAAGAATATAGACCTCTCTCCACC
This sequence comes from Aethalodelphis obliquidens, assembly GCF_003676395.1. Taxonomy (NCBI): domain Eukaryota; kingdom Metazoa; phylum Chordata; class Mammalia; order Artiodactyla; family Delphinidae; genus Aethalodelphis; species Aethalodelphis obliquidens. Next base: position 45,055,483 of record NW_020837945.1, on the reverse strand, counting down.
CCTACCTCATGAGCTTAGCAAGTCCTGGAGCCCTCTATTTGAAGATTAGTATTGGCGCTTCCTAACTACTCATTTGGCCAGTGTTGGCCACTGAAAACTGGGTTCTTGGGACTGACTAGTGACTATCTCCTGTCTTTTTCTTGTAGCCTGTAAAGATTTTTCACCCACCTGTTTGGATTTGTCTGGGTTCAAGAAAACCATGTCTGTAGAAAAGCAGTTCAACATTTTATAATATATGCAGCTCTTGGGGAATCCTTTTATTAACTTATAAGGCACTGTTAAACTTATAAACTTTAAAACCTATTTTCAGGCATCCTTTTTGTAAAAATAAAGAACTGCCTGTATACATTAAATTATCAATTTAAAGGGTCACCTTTTGTCTTGGACACAACTTTATGTCTAACCTTACAGCATAAAATTACTAGTTCTAAATTCAAAGTATAGTTATTCTTTCATACAAATAGACTTATAATACTTAATAGGATAAAGGAAACTAGCAGTCATTGGGTCTAAACTCTGATGTTAATTTTCACTGTATTTACTTTGAAACTTATGAAAAAACAAAATAAGAGAGAGAATAAAATTAATGCTTAATGAACATCCTTTAAGAAGTGGCCACTGATTTTCTATTACTTATGAAAAACTGAAAGTGTATATGACATTAATTAATTGGCTTAATTTTAATTGTATAAAAACTTAAATATTGTATAAATTACAAGAGAAACTCTGATGGACTATTTTATCTTTAAAAACCTTAAAGGAATTTAAAGACAGAAGACATACACAAAAAGGCAGTAAAATATTAAGTATGTATTAATATCTATTTACTTGAATAAACTCAGGAGAGAAGTCATAGTTTTGGTGAGTAAGGTTGTACATTCGGAAATGTGTCAATCCAGAAGCTCATTCATTCTACCAATATATCAAACTGTTTATATCTAGGTTTGCCTGGGACAACCCAGGCTAATGCCCGGTGTACTGGCATGATTATAAATATCTTCCTCTTTCATTTCAGAAATGTCCCAGTTTGGATGTAAATTATACTGCTTAACTTAAGTCCTTGACCACCCATCATCTGGCTCTTACTCTCTGCCAGAGGTGAGAGGGTTAATGAGTGCCTGGATTTCCAAATATGAGATACAATTAGGAAGGGCTATATATATATCTTTTGAATCCTCAAGGGTCCCTGTATTTAGGTACCCATAATGTTTGGGCAAATTAAACCATTAGCCATAGACTACTTTTTGACTCTGGGAATTCCGGGCATGACCTATATGTTCTCTGTTGTGCAGTATTTACTGTATATGTTCATAATAATGTGCACTTGTCTGTGAGTGAAGAAGTTAAAAAAAAAAGCAGAAAAAAACATTTTGAGCTTGCACTGGAGACATTCTTCATAGGTACTGTACTGGAGAGTATTGTGAAGACTCTCTAAACTTGGCAACCCTGCTACTGAGTTTAAATGGTTAGGAAAACTGAACTAAGCAGTAAGTCTTGCATCATTTCCACCTTGTTTTGGCTGTAGTAACATGATCTAATTCAGTTATACTATGAAGCTGTGAATGTATACCTGTCATAAAGGCAGAATGAAGTTGCTTAGAGAATTGCGTTGTCTAAGGCAAATATGACTTACTTAATAAGAGGAAGTATATTCTCTTCTAGCATGAAAAATCACAATTGCAGTAACATCCCCTATAGCAAGGCAAGATTACGTGTATCATTAATTTTTGGTAAGACTGTTTACATGCTTTAAGCACAGAAAAAGGTCTTGGGAGGATAAAAAGATTTCTTAACCTGCAGGGGAAAAAATGATGAAAGTAATCCCCTGAAGGAGATTCTTTATCAACATACTCTTGGGCCCCTCTTTTACACTGTAGAACTAGGAAAGTAGAAACAGAGTCAGTAGCATTTATAGAAGAGACAATAGGAATAAAGCTTTTTGCAAAATATTTTCATTACTTTTCAAATTATTTTTTAGAGTAGTTTTGCTTTGTTTAATTATAAAGTGAATCTAAATATTGATACTTTTAAATTCTATCATTATTTTTGGCTTTTTCTGAAAATTATACTCCTATTGACAATGACTAGGCAACCCAAACTCAAATGTGGATACATGAAGTACAATATATTCTATGCCCATGTAATACTGGATTGTGAAATTAGCAATGAATTTAAAGATCTAAAAACGTTAATAGCCAAGTATTTTAATTAATAAGACAATTATAGAATTAATAAAATTCAAAATTATATTATCATAATAAATTTGTTGACAGCTAAATTTATGAATTAACAACCTTTGTTTAGTTTGCTGTTATTTGAACCATATGAATAAATATCTGCCATCTTTTTTCATGCATACTTTGGTTCATACATTCAACAGGATGTGTGAAGGATTCAGTGATTCAAAATACATTGCTTCTACCCTTGGTAAACTTATATGCCACCCCAAAATATGCCACTTTGGCATATTGATTTTCTTGAATTCAAGGTACTTGTGCAAGAAGGACATTCTGACCCTCCTTGACCCCTCCTGAAAGCAGAAGATTAGTCTCCCACATGGAAGGTACCCTCCCTGTACTAGGAGGGCAGAAAGCATCTTTATCACCAGAGATAGGGGATTTAGGGCCTAGAAAGTTGTGTAAACAAACCTTGTTACTTCTTCACCAATTTACTACCCCAAGCCCAAACCCCTTTGTTTTGTCATTCGTCACAAATTTGTTTCTTTGTCTAAAAGGAATAAAAGCTTCCTGTTTTTGTCACTTCTTTGAGTCTCATATTTTCATGGAACTCCCATATATACAAATTAAATTTTTTTTCCTGTTAATCTGTCTTATGTTAATTAATTATTAGACCAGCCAAAGATCCTAGAAGGGAAGAAGGGAAAATTTTTCCTCCCCTAGAGTACATAACAATTTATTTAAAAATAGTTCATAATTTATTAAACCTGCCTTCTTTTGTTAAATATTTATTTTTTTAAGTTTATGTTTCTACTTCTTTGTGATTTTTTTTTACTAGTAGTAAATTTACTGGGTCAAAGGATGCAAACATTTAAAGTGTCCCAGTAAATATTTCTCACATGCTTTTTAAACTTTTAAACATATCTAAACTCCCACCAACAGTATATGAGAATTTTATCTTATAATACCCTCACCAGTATCAAATATTATGTATTTTTTCATCATTACTATTTCATAGGTAAAAATTCCCATTTATAATTTTTGCATTTCTTTACTTACTAATGAAAGTTATTGTCTTAATAACTTTAAGTAACTTTTATTTCCTCTTTCTAAAATTGTTTATGTTCTGGACCATTAATTTTAGTGCTTTTCATACTGATTTATTTATATTTATAGATTAAGAAAAATTCAACCATTTTCATGTTTGTTATAAAAAATTCTACCTTTTAAATCTGTTTATGTTATTTTAGATATATTGATAATTTAAATATTTGTGTGTGTGTGTGTGTGTGTGTGCAAGCAACATCTGATCTGTGCTTTTGAAATTTTTCTATTGCTTTCTGGATTAGTATAACTTTACTACCTCTAGATCCGACAGAACTTGCCTATGTGTTCCTCAAAGTTACTTAATGGTTTCACTCACACACACACACACACACACACACACACACACACACACACACACACCTGTGTGTGTGTGTGAGCGAGAGAGAGAAGAGAGAGAGGCAGAGGAAACAGAGAAACAGAGAGTCCTTTTAATCCCATGGACCCTAGTTTAAAAAAAGATTATGAAGAGGTAATGATTAGCCACAAGGCTAAAGTACAACAAAAGTAAGGATGATTGCCCAATGTGATAGAGAAGTATATTCCTGGATTTCTATCTAAAAACAAATTTAAATTTCTTGTCTTTTGTGAATTTGAAAAAGTCTTCCTATCACCAGGCCCAGTAATATATGGATTTAACTCAACAGTGTATTGCAGATAAAAGAAATGTGAAGATCTCCCTAAGCAGAGTATTATCTTTGAGGTAGGCCACCATACCATATTCTTTTCCTACCTGTATGATTTGATGATATGAAGTACTAATCACACACTAATTATTTAATAAATCTCCAATACTTTATAAAGTAGAACTATTTACTTAGTGAACATTAAGGTATAAAGAACTTACTAACTTCTCTATTATCATTTTCCTAGAAAATCTGTTCTTCTTTCTTTTAACTAAATATCTTGTTGTAAACTATTTTTAAAATACAAATAGCAACAACAACAAAAAAGCTCTCATTTTGCACCCCCAAAATAACCACTCCTAAACTTTTAGTATTTAGCTTCCCAGTTGCTTTCTCCAAACCAAGAAATAGCATTTATGATCTAAATGATGTTTATAATTCATTTAAATATTCATATTGGTTAATTTTCTCAGAATCTATTATATAGTTCAATTAACAAACTTGCTGAAGATTATTCTGACAGATACTATAGGTTAACCTACTCAGTGCCCATTTCAAGTCTGTTCCTTGCTGTTGTTTTCTTCTGTAGGGATGGAAATGCACCAAACTTGATTTTCCAGCCTGCCTTGCAGTTAGAGATAGCTATGACCCCAAGTTCTGACTAATGAAATCTAACCAAAAATTTGCTGGTTATAGTTTGCTAAAAGCTTTTTCTTTGCCAATGAAAAGGAACATACAGGGTTATTATCGCTATTTTGTTGTACATCCTTTTCTATGTCTTAAAAACAGTTATGATGCCTGGATGTGCAGCCAGTATCACAGCAATCAGAAAGTAAGAAGCCAAGAACCTTTGCATGATAGAGCAGACATACAGAAAGAGCCAAAAGTGATGAATTATCACTGAATAGTTCAACTGCCTCCAGCAAAACTTTACCTCCATTCTTGTTACATGAGAAAAAAATAAACTCTTTTTTGTCCAAGGAACTCAATCAGATTTTCTATTACTTTTAGCCAAATACATTCCTAACTGGTAGAATTATTTACTCATCTTTATTCTCTCCATTTCCAAACATAATTCCCTGGGAACCTCTCTATTGCTCAGAAAACAAAGACATCTATTGAATATTTGTCCTAGTTAAAAGAGTAAAGAAGATTTATACAACCTTTTCTTGGGCCTAAAATTCCCCCAATTTAACCCTACTTCACTGTGATCATATGTTTAGTGATTTTTAAACTTAAATATGTTAATCTTCTTCCATTTGGGTCAAGAGAGGAAAACGAAAATAAAACTTCCTGAGGCAAAGTAAGTAACTTCAAATTTAAAATATTAAATGAAAATAGATAGCAAACATAAATACAAGGGGTTTTTTTTCCATTTTTTCATTCACTCATTTAGTCCGTCAATCAATATTTATTTGAAGGTCTATGACATTATACATACTGTATCTCAGGAAAGATGTGGTGAATAATATTTTTGTGTTATTTCCTTCCATCCTTTCTATTGATCTTAAACTATTATTCTAATAGCGGCTAAACTCTGACAGGCATTGTAAAAGCGGATCTAAACTGGATTATTGTTCTCTATTTTAGTAGGTACAAGAAAGTGTCTCAGCCTGCAAAGGATTGATCATCTGTATTCAGAAAAAAACATTAAGTGACTTTCTACCTATAGAGACCCCACAGAAAAAAATAATAAGAAGACGAAAAAGAGAGAGAGTATACTACATTTATTTAAACTGACTTGTGGAACCGTTTGTTATTTAGTTGCCTTTTCAGTCAATGGAATGTTCACAGGTATAGGAACGCATACTCACAATTTGAATAAGCAAATAAATGTAACAACAAAAAATGTAGTCAACTAATTTTCACTTAATAAGTAGATTAAACTCATATTTCAACATTAAAATAACAAATTGCTGTGGTTACAAAACACTAACTACAGATCTCAGTAGTTCTGCCTCTGTTTCTATTTCATGACAAGATCTCTTTATTCCTATTTATTTCTAGTGGAAAATGGAGTATAAACTGACCTTATACATAAACAACTTTATCTATATGAAAATCATCTCATGGAAATCTCTGGTAAATACTTAGGTACAGGCCCATCTTTAAAAAACTACAAACCAAATATCAAATTTTAAATTCTTTCTTTTCTTTGTGCTATATTTGTACCATACTTTCAGCTCACTGTTACTCATTTTCCAGGGATTTGTGCAGTAAATCAAGACAAGGTTAAGAAAAATGTTATATAAGTGTCAATCTTTTTATCCTGATGGCTCAAATCAGTCGAATTTTATAGTCCTCTCTTATTGCACCAATCTATTCAGGCTTTGCCAACTGCTTTTGAACTGGAGTTACAAAGTTTTTAAGCAAAAATCAAATAAAGTGAAAGCTAAACAGCTGGAGGAATAAGTTGTATTTGTTGGTGGTAGTGAAATCTCTATAAAAGTCTAGATTTATTTTTTTTAAACATGGAATCTCTGTAAATGATACTCACATGGAAATAATTCCTATTAACTTGGAATACTAGTATTTTACTTATCTCATTAAATTTAACTAAGTTTTGTATTACTCATCCTCAAATGGAGTCTGGAATTGGAGGAACTGGAGAACTATAAAATCTGACCATTCCTCGTATTAGTTGAGAGAATTTTAGGTAATAATAAAATTTCTGTAATCCACACTATGTATATGCATTTACATAAAAATTGTTCATTTTCTCACTAGTTAAGATTAACAATGCCTCACACTATTTTATGAAAACTAAAAGCCTTAAATACTCTTCTTCATGTCCCTGTAATATTTTAAAAAATTAATTTCCAACTATTTACTTCAAAATGATGATTTCTAAGTGAAAGAAACACCTGTCTTCAGAGAATCTTTCCTTTTCCTTTCTTCAGATTTCAAGTATGGGCATATTAATCAAAAGCATCCAATTACTTTATCTAAGAACATAAAGCTTTATAATCTAGGGCAGGATTGGTAAACTATGGCCTGTGGGCCAAATCCAGCCCAAATACCTGTTTTTGTAAATAAAGTTTTATTAGCACACAGCCATGCTCTTTCATTTATGTATTATCCAGGGTTGCTTTCCTGTTGCAAGGGCAGAGTTTAGTTGTCTGGCAGAGAATATATGGCCCACACAGCCATATACTTTATGACACTTACTGTCTGGCTGTTTATAGAAAAAAGTTAGATTGTAGGAGGATACATGAGCAGATCTGGAATCTACCTACATAGGACCTTCACATTTTTTATTTGGAATAAATATTAGAAACTATGCTGTTTATGTCATGAGAAAGCTTTGGTACAGTACAGAAAACTACAGTAATGGTCTAATTTCATCCAAATTTCTGGCCAGAATCAGAATGAGAACTAGGAGCTGAAGACCCTCAGTCTCATGTCCATCTACCACATTATACTCTCCTCTCTAGGAACACATACCTGATCTTATAATTTTTCTTCTTTAAATTTTGTTTGACACTATTATATCAAAAGATGGAATTATACAGAAAATAGCTTTGATATATCATGCAAAATTCTATAACTTAAAGATATTTTTTATTCTACATTTTTACAAACATATTAGCAAAAAAATTTAAATGCTTGAATTCTTTATTTAAATTATTTCTTAAGTATAACAATGTTTTATATCTTTATATATTTTAGTAAGTTATTATAAATGAAGAAAAGTGGTCTACTGTGAATGTGTTGTATTGCAAACCTTATTTGCCTAGGTATACATATCCTCTTTAAGAAGGCATTTAGTAAAGCATCACAAAAATTTAACTTACAAGTACATCCCTTGGCTTTCTATCATGTTCCATGTTCTGTTTCTGTGCCAGTGCCATACTGTTTTGATTACTGTAGCTTTGTAGTATAGTCTGAAGTTAGGGAGCCTGATTCCTCCAGATCCATTTTTCTTTTTCAAGATTGTTTTGGCTATTTGGTGTTTTTTGTATTTCCATACAAATTGAAAATTTTTTTTTGTTCTAGTTCTGTGAAAAATGACATTGGTAATTTGACAGGGATTGCACTGAATCTGTAGACTGCCTTGGGTATTATAGTCATTTTAACAATGTTAATTCTTCCAATCCAACAACATGGTACAGTAAGTCCCCTGCATATGAACGAGTTCCATTTTGAGAGCACTTTATAAGTCCAATTTGTTTGTAAGTCCAACAAAGTTAGCCTAGGTACCCAACTAACACAATTGGCTACATAGTACTGTACTGTAATACGTTTTTAATACTTTACACACAAATAATACATAAAAAACAAACAGACACAAAAAATAAAGTAAATCATTTCAATCTTACAGTACAGCACCTTGAAAAGTACAGTAGTACAGTACAACAGCTGGCATACAGGGGCTGGCACTGAGTGAACAGGTAAGAAGAGTTACTGACTGGAGGAGGGAGAGGAGGTGGGAGATGGTGGAGCTGAATGATCATCAGCAATAGGAGACGGAGGGCAAGCTGCAATTCCACTCATGCCTGACATTGATGGCACAGGTTCTGGTTCCTTGCTAGATTCAATTCTATCTACCCTCTCGAAAAAACAATTCAGTGATGTCTGGGTAGTAGCTCTTTTTTTCTTGCCATAGATGACATGGTAGCACTGGATTGCATTCTGAACAGCTGCTGCAACCTTTGTGTACCTTTTATATTCGTGTTCTGTGCCTCAAAAACTAACAGTGCCTCTTCAAATAAAGAAAATCCCCTTGCCATTTTCTGCATTGTGAATCTCTTTGGTTTTTCAGTTACTTCTTCTTCCTCTTGTCTCTCTTCATCCTTTCTCTGGGCCTCCAATTCCATCAGGTCTTCATTAGGAAGCTCCTCCTGTCGCACAGCAACAGTACTGTACAGTAAAGTACACAAAAGCACAACCACTTGTAGAGGATGCACGCAGGTGACAATGTACGATACGTGAACTTATTTACGTGATTGGACATGTGAATGCACATTCACATCTTTGAAAGTTCGCAACTTGAAGGTTTGTATGTAGGGGACTTACTGTATATCTTTCCATCTGCTTGTGTTGTTTTCAACTTCTTTCATCAGCATCTTATAGCTTTCAGAGTACAGGTCTTTTGCCTCCTTAGGTAGGTTTACTCCTAGGTATTTTATTCTTTTTTGATGTGATGGTAAATGGGATTGTTTCCTTAATTTCACTTTATGATCTTTTGTTGTTAGTGTATAGAAATATAACATATTTCTGTGTATTAACTTTGTATCCTGCAACTTTACTGAATTCACTGATGAGCTCTAGTAGTTTTCTGGTTCCGTCTTTAGGATTTTCTATGTATAGTATCCTGTCATCTGCAAACAATGACAGTTTTACTTCTACTTTTCCAATTTGGACTCCTTTTATTTCTTTTTCTTCTCTGATTGCTGTGGCTAGGACTTCCAAAACTATGTTGAATAAAAGTGATGAGAGTGGGCATACTTGTCTTGTTCCTGATCTTAGAGGAAAACCTTTTAGCTTTTCACCATTAAGTATGATGTTAGCTCTGGGTCTGTCATATATGGCCTTTATTATGTTCTGTTCCCTCTATGTCCACTTTCTGAAGAGTTTTTATCATAAATAGGTGTTGAATTTTGTCATAAGTGTTTTCTGCATCTATTGAGATGGTCATATGGAAGAGGATAGATAGCCCAGAAATAAACCCACACACCTATGGTCAATTAATCTACAACAAAGGAGAAAAGAATATGTAATGGAGAAAAGACCATCTCTTCAATAAGTGGTGCTGGAAAAACTGGACAGCTACATGGAAAAGAAAGAAATTAGAAAATTCTCTAATATCATATACAAAAATAAACTCAAAATGGATAAAAGACCTAAATGTAAGACAAGATACTATAAAACTCCTAGAGGAAAACTAGGCAGAACACTTTTTGACATAAATCACAGAAATATTTTTTTGGATCCATCACCTAGAGTAATGAAAATAAAAACAAAAATAAACAAATGGGACCTAATTAAACTTAAAGGTTTTTGCACAGCAAAGAAAACCATAAACAAAATGAAAACACAACCTACAGAATGGGAGAAAATATTTGCAAATGATATGACTGACAAGGGCTTAATTTCCAAAATATACAAACAGCACATACAACTCTATCAAAAACAAACAACTCAATAAAAAATGGGCAGAAGATCTCAATAGACATTTTTCCAAATAAGACTACAGATGGCCAATAGGCACATGAGAAAATGCTCAACACTGCTAATTATTAGAGAAACGCAAATCAAAACTACAATGAGATATCACCTCACTCCAGTCAGAATGGCCATCATCAAAAAGTCTACAAATAATAAATGCTGGAGATGCTGTGGAGAAAAAGGAACCCTTCTACACTATTAGGGGGAATTTAAATTGGTACAGACACTACGAAGAACAGTATGAAGGTTCCTTTAAAAACTGAAAATAGAATTACCATACGATCCTGCAATCTCACCCCTGGGCGTATAACCAGAGAAAACTCTAATTTGAAAAGATACATGCATCCCGATTTTCACTGTAGCATTATTTACAATAGCAAAGACATGGAAGCAACCTAAAGGTCGATTGATAGATGAATGGATAAAGAAGATGTGGTATAAATATAAAATGGAATATCACTCAGCCATAAAAAGGAATGAAATAATGCCATTTGCAGCAACAAAGATGGACCTAGAGATCATCATACTAAGTGAAGTTAGCCAGACAAAGACAAATATCATATGATATTGCTTATATATAGGAATCTTAAAAAAATCAGATACAAATTAACTTATTTACAAAACAGAAAGAAACTCACAGACATATAAAACTTATGGTTACCAAAGGGGAAAGGGGGGAAAGGATAAATTAGGGTGTTGGGATTAACATAGATACACTACTTTATATGAAACAGATAACCAACAAAGACCTGCTGCCTACTGTATAGCACAGGGAACCATACTCATTATTTTGTAATAACCTGTAAGCAAAAAGACTCTGAAAAAGTCTATATATGTATGTGTATATATATACACACACATATATATAAAACTGAATCACTGTGCTGTACACCTGAAACTAACACACATTGTAAATCAATTATACTTCAATAAAAAAAAATTAAAAAATTGGAATAAATAAAATTTAAAAGTGCATTCCTTTATTCAAAATGTTTATGAATACTCCTAGGTGCTAGGCACTGTATTAGGCCCTGAGGATACAGTAATGAATTTGATTTATTTCTAACTACAAAGCAGGAACCATTTACACTTGCTGTGTCAATACCTTTAAACATTTGTTCTTTCAAACAATTTTGACATGTTTTATATTCTCCAGAAACATATGTTTAAGCCATGCTCATGATATAGGTATGGCCATTAATAAATATAAATTGATTCTGCTTAGCAATTAAGATCGCCTTTTAAAACAAAATGCTGATTACACAGACTATTTTAATAATTGACTACAGTGAAAATATGAAAATAACAGATATTTGAACTGTAAATATTAGCTAGTTTTGCAATGGAATTTTATATCAATACTAACTCACATATTTATTTAGACTATCTAATTAGAAAATGGTTACTGAATTATTATGAAATTGTAACTTAAAAAAAAATTCACTTATTCAAATATTCTTCCATTTTGTGTTTCAGTATTCCATAAACATGTCCTGGGTGCCTAGTATGAACCAGGTTCTATTTTAGGCACAGGGAATATAGCAAATAAATATAGCAAATAAACATGACAGAGGTCCTTGCTTACATGAAGTTCATATTAAAGTTGGTGGGAGACAGAAAATAAACATTTGAGTAAAATGGAATATGGTGATAAGTGTCATGAAAAAAAAGAAGGCAGAGAATGTAGTCAGGAATGGTAGACGTGAAAAATTATAATTTTAACTAAAGTGGCCATACAAAGTTTCTGTGACCAAATGCCACTGGAGCAAAGACCTGAAGGAGGTAACAAAAAGGACAGAGGCCATGAGGCAGAAATGTGCCTGGGGTGTTTGGGCAACATCAAAAGAGACCACGATGGCTGGGTGGAGTGGCTGGAGTTTTATCAAATATGTTTCTTTTGGAATTGACAAAATACATATATCTGAAGAAGTGTACCAGAGAATAAATGCATTTGAACTCTTCCTTTATTAAATATATCATTTAATTTTGTTTTTTCTCTAAAATTTATTAAATGTGCCCTATTATAAACATGGATATTAATGAACAGCAAAAATACTTGTTTCAGGATTAAGAACAAACATTTTGAAAGATCTAAGAACATTTTCTATTTAAGGATAGAATTTAGGTATCCTGTGATTTATTAACTCTCATTTAGGCAAGACATTGTGGTGAGAGGCTAGCAAAGTTCATGTGCTCCAAGGACAGATCAAAAGCCTCCTGGAGGTTATACATTTACTGTGGTAGCTCATCATATGTCCTACAGAGCCTGATAAAAAGCTACCTTAATCTTTGTATTTAACCTTTATTTTCTGAGGAAGATATGTTTCTGACTTGCAACAGGTAGAGAAGTGAAATGACTGACGTGAAAAAGTTACAACTGATAATTATTTTTGTAACTACTGATGCTCTCTCCAGGCCCAGGTTTCAAAAGGCAATGTATCCTAATGGTTAAGAGCACACACTTCTGGACCCACAATACCTGACTACAAACTCTGGTTTGTCTATGTTTTAACTGGGTGAAGCTGACATTTTACTTAGTCTCTTTTTATGTCAGTTTCCTCAACTGGAAAATGTCTATAATGATAACTTACTGGGCTGGTTTTTATTATGATTTAATGTAAGTGCTAAGGACAGTGTCTGACACAGTAAGTGATTTTTAACTTTATCTCACTAAATGTAAGTTGAACTATATCTTTCCTAAGACCCATCTGAACTTCAAAGAACAGATTCTTTCTTGAAACATTTCCTCAAACAGTATTAAAAATCATTAAGTAGGAAATGACTTAAACAAGAAGTTGCTGTCTAATAAATATCTAAAGACAGTAAGGGCCATGGAGTGAAGGTACAGAAAAATAAATGAAGGACTAGTTAAGAATTTTGTGATTTATAGTATCTTTGGGTTTTTAAGGTCATATTCACTCTAGGTGCAGTTGTTCATTTTAGCGCTTCTGCCATGAGAAGAGTTGACAGGCATTATAATAACTGGTCTGCAGTGGAAGAGATATAGGTACCTGGGCCACCTACTACCTCATCCACCATGTAGGTACCAAGATTCTGATGCATCCGTGAATTCACTTCCTGTTTTTAGACTAGCAAAGCTATTCTCAGAGGAAGTCTCCTTTTCATATACCTGCACGCATTTAACCAGATGCATAATAACCCTCACCCGCTTCCCCCCCTTTTTTTTTTACCTGAACTAATCATTATTTGTACATCTCTATTTTCTAATGTTTCCTATGGGTATTCTGTCACCATAAAACAAATCTTTATGATGCCCTTTCCAATCAACATCAGACTATTTGTTTCAAGATAGTAATTAACTTCCTGCTTAATCTGTCACACTCAATTTGAAACTAGGCATGCAAGGCTATTAAAACCTGTGGTTGTGGTGTTTGCCCCTGGCTGAGGCAGTAGCCACTGGCAGCCTTGATTTATCACTCTTCATTTAAATTCCTGTGCCAATGATTTTAGTTCCTAAGTGCTGTGACTGGCATTTTTGGATTTCAAAATCAAAGTGAAAATAAGCTACAGTTAAGAACTCAACAGCTCAGATCGATGAAAAACGGTTTTATAACTGAACACCCTGCAGTTAAATCCTAGGGGTTTGACCAAAAAGTGCTTAGTACTCAGAGATGTTGCTGTGGGAAGACAAGTATCCCACTCTAATGGCTGTTTATAAATCACTATCAAACCTGCACCTTGTAACAGTGCCATGTAAATTTGCTCCCAGATGGAAACTATTTTTTGCTACGCTTGCTTCCTTAAAAGAACAACCCCCCAGAAGCAAGCTTCTCCTTCTGGCAAATCTCATCTTTGATATTCTACTCTTTTTATCCAGCACTGCTCATGTTTGAGGAAGTAGATTATAACACAGCTACTAAGACCTACTCCATAATAGTGCGTGCAAAATGCCTCCTAAATTGAATGAGCATGATTCTATAACTTTCTTATTAAAGACTGACTGTGGTGTAAATCTTGATTTATTGAAAACTTCTTCAGATATACACTTGAAGAATCAGGCTTTTCTACAACCCTGCCAGAAACAAATTGTGAAAATTTGTTCCTCCTGCATGGCTTCATAATCTCCAGGCTCAACACTTCTTACATGGCAAATCCAAATGATCTTCTTCCTTTTAGGGTAAAGCTCCTCCAGGAAGTATTCCAGCTCAGTTAAGCCTTCCTCCTCTGAACTAAAGCATTCACAATCTCATTCTTATAACTTAAACACTTAACTTAAAAATATGCTTCTTTTTATTTTTTGCTAGCCTTTTTCAGACTGCTAACCTTGTCTCCTCAATTAAAGTAAGGCATTTGAGAAAGCCACAATAACTTCTTCCTTTCTTATCAATACTATATGATGAGCCATAGTACTGATCATGCATTATGGCTTAATGAATGTTTGCTTGTTCATTTATTAAACAAGAATTTACTGAGCTTTATACCTAGTACTCTTCAATGCTCCAGGGATAGAGTGACCTGACTAATAAAATACAGTGGAAAAGTTCAGCCCTCATGGAGCTTAAATTCTATTGCTGAAAGACTAAATTATATTTGGAATTTATCATATCATGGAATTAAGTGACAGAATAAAGAACACATGCAAATCAGTTTGAAGAATGACTTAGATACAATCTTGAGAAATATATGATCAAAGCAAGTGGTAAACCAGAAAAACAAACAAAAAAGAAGTGGAAAATGACAGAGACCAGAGTGTGGGGGAAAAAAAGGAAAGAAAGGAGAGGAGGGGACGACATTTTTATTTTTATGCTTAAACCATGAAAATTTTATCTATTTACACTGTCAAGTTTCTAATGCAATACATATTTTTATTTTCCAAATAACAGATTTTTATTTCTTCTCTCTGAGACTAAAGTAACATGATCTTGCACATGGGATGAAATATTACTGAGATACTTCTTCTTTACCTCTAAAAACAACTGTACAACTTGAAGTCACCATGGCAAACTTCCAATAATACTGTAAAATATTACAGAACGAGACCTACAGCAAGAGCCGTATACATGGAAAGTTACAATGAGATTTTTAGGGAGGAGGTTTCTTTTTACTGGAGGTGTCAAATTCATAAACTGTGTTATTTTCTTATTTTTATTATGTCAAGTCTTTGGAATTATATAGAACACTGATTTTAAATATTAAAAGACTGTGCACATAGAATGTTCATCATGTTATTCAATGCAATTACTGAATATTAGAGTGCTCATCATGTTATCTAGTGTAATATACTTATTTTGCAGATGAAGAATCTGAGGTCCAGAAAGATTAAATAACTTACCTGAACTTACACTGCTGGATAGTAGCAGTTTAGGGACTAGAACTCAGAGCTGATCAGATTCTGACCAGCTGTTTCCTGTCTCTCTATATGACTAAACTACTGGACATTTCAAGAGAATAAAAAAATGACATTATGAGCTACAAATTCATGAGAATGCAGATGGTAAATAGCAGGCTAAACTATGTACAAAGGATATGAAATTTGGTTTTATGGAAAACCAAATAGACAATAATCTCTCCTGTATATTTTCAGGGCATTCTTGCTTAGGTTTACACAACTGAACACTATGCCTTCTGTAGGTCTGTTCCAGAATGATAAGCCTACGAATAGAATGCTTATTGTTGATGTCCTAAGTGAGTACTTTATGACTAAGGGGCAAAAGTATCAGGGTATTAAAGCTTTAAAAGGTTCACTTTATGTATGGTAGAAATGTGTGTGTGTGTGTGTGTGTGTGTGTGTGTGTGTGTGCGCGCGTGTGTGTGTCTGTGCGCGTGTGTGTTTACATACCCATCCTCTTAATTCACTAATTTATTTAGTAAATATTTAATGTATAGTTTCATGTGAAATGTGTCATGTTAGGCCTTGGGGATATGAACATTTATGACAAACCAACAGAAAAAATGGGCATGCAATTGAAATGCAGAGCATGGTAAGTACGGAGACCGGGTAAATATAAGGAGCTATAATAAGATAATCAGGGCCAGATCATGAAGGACCTTACAAGTCACTTTAGAGAACTAATCAATCATAAACCCACCACACAGAGAGAAACAGTGCCAACATTAGAAAATTTTGCTATTCATTTTCTTATGACTATATGTGTACATCAGTTGTTTACATAGTTGGGTGATGATGTATATAGTTTCCAATCCTGCAGTCCTTACAGTACTGTCAACATTATTCTCATTCATTAAACTAACATTCCATCTTACAGACATAATACATTTTACTCGCTATTTATTTCTCATCACTTAGGATATCTATACATTTCCTTATTATATATAATGCATGTTTGTACACACATATAGTTCTTCTATATGTCATCTTTCCTAGATATTAAAATAGAGTAGTGGGTTTAAAGGATATAGTAATTTTAAGGCACTGGAAACACATTGCCATATAATTTTGTAGTTTTCCTGTAGTGACGTGGGAGTTCTGACCAAATCATACTCTAAGAATACATAAGCATTACCATTTACCAAAGAAAACCTCACAAAAAACAAAAACATGTCCAATTTGATTAGAAGAAAATTACCTATCATTTTAATTTTCATTTATTTGAACTTTAGCAAGAATGAAGTTCTTTTTTAATGCATATTAGGCAACTGTATCTCTTCTAAGAATTGACTGCTCATCCTTTGCCCATTTTACCATAGTCTATTCTTCACAAGTATTTTACCCAGCTTACTGCTTATTTTCATTTTATTTATAATGACTTTGATATGTGAAATTTCTATTAAACGCATCTGTCCTTTGCTTTGTAATTTATTTTTTATATGCTTCTCTACTTAGTCATATATTTACCTATATTTACTTTTTCTTAAGATGTTATGTTTAACATTTATCTGTTTAATAACTTGGGATTTCTTTCAGGTATTTTCTTAGTAAAGAATTAACTTAAAATGTTTTAAATAATAAGTTTCCCTCAATACATTTTATTCAGTGATGTATACTTTCCCCATTGATTTTATATGTGTTCTTTATCCTATATTAAATCTCTCCATATATTAAGAACTTTTTTCAAGGCTACCTCTTCTGTTCCTTTAATCAGAAACTGTTTCTATCTTCTCCTTAGAAATACAAATTAGTTCCTGAAATGTAAGCTAATTATTCATTCATTGATTTTGATTAAATATACTTTTCATATTTTAAGGGATGTACTCAAATGAGAACTCATTTTTTAAAGAACCATGTACAAATGAAGCAGCACTACATTTTGCAATTATGTAACACCTTCACTGTCCTAGCAATAGATGATATTTTCAATATACAAGCACAATGCAGTGAACTTTTAGATAATATTATGGAAACCTGATGCCATATTTCCTAAGAAAACTTTTACAAAGAAAATTAAGCAAAATTTCAGTGAAAAAAATGGAATCACGAGGAAAGCAATTAGTTCTTGAAATATGAAAATATAAAAATAAAGTGATTTTTATGCAAAATCCAGTTCAGCAATACCATCTGTTTGCCATGTTTATGTGTTAAGTTCAGACAATGTATAATCTGAGTTTTTGCTTGGTTGTTATAAATCCCAAACATATATACTCTTCTAAGTTATCAAAAAATTAAGCAAAAATGATTTTAGCATCTTTTGACCCTAAAATTAGAGTTATGGGTTAATATCCAAAATACATAAACAGCTCACACAACTCAACATAAAAAAAAAGATTAAAAAATGGGCAGAAGACCCGAAAGACATTTTTCTAAAGAGTACATGCAGGTGGCCAATGGGCAAATAAAAAGATGATCAACATCGCTAATCATCAGGGAAATGAGAATCAAAACCACAATGAGATATCACCTCACATCTGTCAGAATCACTCTCATCAAAAAGAACACAAATAACAAATATTGACGAGGATGTGGAGAAAAGGGAATCTTTGTACACTGTTGGTGGGAATGTAAATTGGTGCACCCACTGTGGAAAACAATATGGAGGTTTCCCAAAAAACTAAAAATAGAACTACCATATGACCCAGCAATTCCAATCCTGAGTAAGAAAGAAACAAAAACACTAATTTGAAAAGATACATGCATCCCAATGTTCAGAGCAGTGTTATTTACAATTGCCAAGATACGGAAGCAACCTAAGTGTCCATCAACAGATGAATGGATAAAGAAGATGTGATATATATATATATATACACACACACACACAATGGAATATTACTCAGTCATAAAAAGAATGAAATTTTGCCATTTGCAACAACATGGATGGACATGGAGGATATTATGGTAAGTGAAATAAGTCAGACAGAGAAAGGTAAATACCGTATGATAACACTTATATGTAGAATCTAAAAAATACAACAAATTAATGAATATAACAAAGAGAAACAGACTTACAGATATAGAGAACAAATTAGTAGTTACCAGTTGGGAGAGAGAAGTGGAGAAGAGCAATATAGGGGTATGGAATTAAGAGGTACAAACTATTATGTATAAAATAAGCTACAAGGGTATATTATACAGCACAAGGAATACAGCCAAATTTTATCACAACTATAAACAGAGCATAATAACCTTTGAAAACTGTGAATCACTATATTGTATAACTGTAACTTATATAACATTGCACATCAACTATACTTTAATAAAGAATAAAATAATAGTTTTCCCTACAAAATCAAGTCCCTGTTGGCCAAATTTACATCAAACAAAGGGTAACTCCTCCCATACTCTGCTTATAGCACCTCTGATACCTCTGATACCATGACAAGCTACAATGGATTTAAAAGTCACATGAAGGCAAGTATGTGACTTCATTCCCTCCTCTGAGACTGTGAGCTACCACAAGGGAGAAAAGAAAAATTTATGGAAGTAGAAAATAAAATTCAAATTAATAAGGGAAATGAAAAGAATTGGGACATTTGTAGAGAAAAGCTTAGAGAAAGATATTTCTAGATCATAGTACAATAATGAGGAGTTTGGCCTTAAAAGGTCATAAAAACTTTAATTCTTCAGGTGTAAAGAAAGTGGATATATCAAGGCTGTATCATAAAAAAAGGTCTATCAGAATTAATTGCAATTAGGTTACTTTTTGCATTTCACCTAACATTATGGATTCTTTCTTTTATTGAGAAAATTAGAATAAAAATTACATTATATTAAAATTTAAAAAAATTATTTCTAACAAATAAATAAGTAGAAGTAATCTTAATAGAATGTTCTACTGATGGTCTTCCCATCTACAAAGAGTGATGATTCAGAGAAAGAACTTCTAGCTCTTGAAGTGCAATTTATTTTTTGTATTTTCTTCTTAAATAGGCTAATAGGCAGAAGGAAGATTTTAGACAAGATACATGGAAGACCACCCTAAAAGAGTCGGTTAAAATATACAAGAGAATTGGAGCTCTTTCTTAGAGATCTTTGAAATGGGATAAAATAACATTTATTTATAATATAAAATATATTTATCTATATAATGTTACTTATAACATTTATAAGAACATCTTGCCTGATGACTTGTAGCTGAAGTCTACATTCTCTTGAGGTCCTTTAAGGCATATGAAAATTGTCACCTTATAAGTATAAAACTAATATGAACTGGCAGCAGTTAGGTTAATAAAATTCAGATGTTGGAAAACAGTTTTTTTTAGGACATAATTTTCCATGTCAGTTATCTTTAAATTTAAATATATAATTAAGTAGAACTTCAAATAGAGTTTAATTGTTCTGCTCTTAATACAAGTATCTCACATTTTGGATAAAACAGCTAAATAAAGACAGCAGTTGAACATTTTAAATATTCAAAACTGTCAGCACATGAAATATTTATTCTCATAAAAATAGAATGAGGAACCTATTCTCAATTTCTAGAAATCTAAATGTGCAATTGATATCTACAACTAACCAACATTTATCTTTATAAAAAGTAATAAAAACATAAAATTATGAGATAGGACATAACTATCAAAAAAACTTATCAAAATATAATCTAAGGACTTCCCTGGTGGCACAGTGGTTAAGAATCTGCCTACCAATGCAGGGAATACGGATCGAGCCCTGGTCCGGGAAGATCCCAATGCCACGGAGCAAATAAGTCCATGTGCCACAACTACTGAGCCTGTGCTCTAGAGCCCGCGAGCCACAACTACTGAGCCTGCGTGACACAACAACTAAAGCCCATGCGCCTAGAGCTTGTGCTCCGCAACAAGAGAAGCCACCGCAATGAGAAGCCCGCGCACCACAACTGAAGAGTAGCCCCCATTCAACGCAACTAGAGAAAGCCCGCACACAGCAACGAAGACCCAAAGCAGCCAAAATAAATAAATAGACAAATAAAAATTTTAAAAAATATATATAATCTAAAACTCATAGAAAGTAGTCAATCATTCACTATTTATATAAAACAGCCTTGAAATAGGAAGTCAAAAACAGAGGACATCAATTCACACAGGCATTATAAAGTAAAAGGTAATCATATCTTAGAGATTTAGTGATTCAGCAAACGAGTAAAATAAGCTTTTTAAAGACAAAACAAAATGGAATGAAAAGTACATTTCTATTCACATATTATAGATATATTTATCACCCTTGGAATATTATTTATTTGCTTTAATGAGAGATTACTTAAGAAATATGTAAGCTGAATAACAATTTGAAAGGATGAATACAAATAATTCAATGAGTCATGTCATAATTATTTTGAGGAAAAAAACACTTTTATCTCAGGGTACACCTTGGAAATGACTCAATACAACAATATAGAGCAGAGAACAAAGGTATCAATAGCTATGAAATCTACCCTTAGGTCTATTAAAATTGCAAAATAATTAGAAGAGCATTAGGCAAATTATGAAACTACCTTTCATTTTATTTTGTTTTTAATCTTTTATTACTAAAAGCTTTGCTCACTGTATAACAGAATAAATACGTGGCCAAACAACTAGTCTCTCTTTCATAAAAACAGAAAAGTGAAATGTCAACATTCACCACCTGCCATATCACTATTTAATCATTTATTACTTTATACATATTTTAAGGACTTGTGTACTAAGTAATATTTCAGGCACTCATTTCTTGCAAATGCGTATTGAATCAGATATTATATGTTTAATTAGTCTTTCTTTATTTAGCTAAGTTCTAAAGAATCTTAAAGAATGAAAGACTGTTGACTGCTCTGTAGTAGACACCATGTCTCAAACACTCAAACATGCATCTATTTTTCACTACATGGCATACAGCACAGTACTTTGCACATCATAGTTACTGACTATAGTTGTTTGCTGACTAACACATAGAGGTAAATGGGAAAAACAACGACATCACTATTTTGTAAAACGTTTTCAGGACCGATTTCAAGAGTGTGTGCCTACCACAGTTGCATGGCTCCCTGAACCTGTTTAGGGTTTAATGATCATCTAATGCCATCTTGAAATTCTTTTTTTTTTTTTTTTTTTTTTGCGGTACACGGGCCTCTCACTGCTGTGGAGGCGCCTCCCCCATTGCGGAGCACAGGCTTCGGACGTGCAGGCCCAGCAGCCATGGCTCATGGGCCCAGCCGCTCCGCTGCATGTGGGATCTTCCCGGACCGGGGCACGAACCCGTGTCCCCTGCATCGGCAGGCGGACTCTCAACCACTACGCCACCAGGGAAGCCCCATCTTGAAATTCTTAATAATTTTATCTTTAACTCATGTTTTGTAAGTGAAGTCTGATGGGACAATGGAGTGTGCATTGGGAGCTTGAAGCCCCGGCTCTAGGCAAGGTCCAGCTTCTGGCCACCCACCCTCCCCACATTCCTGGGGGTGTGTTTCCCTGTCTTCCCCCCTGCTCTCTGCCAAGCAGTCTTCCAATCCCTGCACTGCCCACGGATTGCTGCCATTCTCCACCTGGGTTAAGTGACTTTGTTAACTTCTGAGGAGGGAGGACCACATTTCTGGGTTGTCTCCTGTCTCTAGTGGGGATCTGGGCATGTGCACAAAAGGGTCTAGGTAGGGCTCTCTAGCACTGGAGAGTGGAGTGTAGAGGAGTGAGTGAGTGAGTGAGTGAGTGAGTGAGTGAGTGAGTGAGTGTGTGTGTGTGTGTGTGTGTGTGTGTGTGTGTGTGTGTGTGTGTGTGT